>NC_064850.1:156169123-156769123 GCF_024139225.1 Suncus etruscus | reverse complement strand
TCACCATTTTGCAAATGAAGAATGAATGCAAGGAGAAAAGACACAAAAGAGAAGATCAATAAGGAGTTATAGTCAGAATCAAAGTCGGTACTCTTAAGCCTGTGATATTTCATATCCAACTGAGATCTCTCCTTTTACTCTTTAAAATAAAACCTAAGTTAAGTCTGAGGATATTTCGCATACTAAAACTTAACTCATACCAAGAAACCACAATCCTCCCACCACATAAAAAGCCTATTATTTTTTCCATTTTAGTGAATCCAGTTTACAGAGATTCACCTAATAGAGTTTCAAGCACTTTTACAACACACAAAAATAATTAACTCCACTATCAATATAACGCCACTTATATCCCCAAGTATTTTCCCATACCCCAATCCCGAGACCCCCTGTATGCCTCTTTAATAGGTACTTATTTTCAGCCTGATTATTATAGTTTGTATCTTATGCTTGCAGGATTATTGGCTCTGTGGTTTAGTGTATTCCTATCCCACACCTCTACATTATTTTAGTGACCAAGTTCCATGATCCTTGCCCCTGTCACCTCCTCACCACTTCTTTTTTTTCTTCCCACTCTCCATTTCTCTTCTTACCTACACATTTCATTTCTATAATCTAAGGCTATATTTTTGCCTTCCTTTACTATTTTGAACTCCTTTTTTTTTAATGTAGTTTTATGTACCACAGACAGTGAGATCATCTGCAATTTGATTTGTCCTCTTCTAAATTACTTCAATTAACAATATTTTTTCTATTTACATCCAAGTTGTAATGGATAACATGATTTCATTATTCCTCGCACTTGTGTAGTATGACATTGCACAGAACTTGAAGTACAGCACTTTAAGATCTCTATCCCAAAATAATAATCATTTTAATCAAAATATCCTGAAAATATCATTGATAAGTTTCCCCACCAAGTTATAATAAAAAAACCTAAATTTTAATTTGCAGGATAACAATTATGTGCAGTAAATCATATCTTGGATAAAGTACAAAATGTGCCTAATGGAATTCATATTTTGGTACATATCACTCATAAATTTGAACTCCAGATTCAAACATTAATTCTCTATTTCATGTCTCTATCACAACCATCCAAACTCTTGATTAAGAACATGATTACAATCCTAAAAATATTTGGGAAGAAAAATAAAGAGAGGGCTCATCCATAGATATTTTTGTTCATTTAAAAATATGTTATGGGGCAGGTCCCCTGTCTGTGACGTCAGGCTAGGACATTCCACCAAACTATGCCTGCCCAGTGGGGCCCAACTGTGAAAAATTGTGAGTGCTGCCTGTGTGTGTCTGTCTACTATCCTGTTGCCTGAACCTCTTAGGAGTGGGCAGAAAGAGGCTCCAGAAAACTCGCTCTCCCAGAGGCCAATTCCAGGGCAGGACTCCATAATGTGAAAACCAGCTATGCTTTACAGAAGCCAGGTCACCTGTTTGTGAAGTCAGGCTGGGAAAATTCACGAAACTACACCTGCACAGTGGGGCCCAACTGTGAAAAACTATGAGTGCTGCCTCTGTGTGTCTGTCTACTATCCTGTTGTGTGAACCTCTTGGGAGTGGGCCGAAAAGAGGCTCCAGCAGAGCACTTTGGCTCCGCTGAACTACATGGCTGTGTGATCTTTCTAAGAAAAGAACACCATCGCAAAAATAAGAAAAACTCACACTAATAACTGTGCTGGAACACAGAAGCAAGCATTTCTCTTCAGACTGTCTTCTCTGCTGTGTGCTCGGGCCTAAGATTTGATCCTGCATGAGGCTTCATCCACGGAGGACTCCCCTCCCTTGGAGGCAAGTCTGCCCATCCAGAAAGGGCAGAGCCAGAGGAGTGTGCTGCCTGAATCATTTAGCCAAAGAATAACACCACAACACGTAGAAAAACCCACAATACAAGTGTGACAATGGGGAAACAACGCAGGCCAGCATACAGAATGAAGATGACAATTCTGATGACCAGATAATGACCAACCAACTAATCAACCGCTCAGATAAGGACTTTAGACTAGCAATATGGAAGATGCTCAACAAACTCAAAGAAACCATGGATCGAGTTGAACAGAACACTAATAAGAACCAAGAAAATATGAAGACAGAAATCACAAAACTCCAAACTGAAATAACATGTCAACTAACAGGCCTGAAAAAGCCAGTAAACGAAGTGAATGACAAAATGGATAAGCTCTGGGACAGGGTATCAGAAGCTGAGAATGGACTTGGTGCTGTGGAAGATGAGATACATAACAATTCCATACAGCAGGAGAGATTGGAAAAAAAACTTAAAGCAAATGAGCAGACAATGGAAAAATTAGTCAAAGAATGGGAACAGATGAAAATAGAAGTCTATGATAAGCTCAACAGAAACAACTTAAGAATCATTGGAGTCCCAGAGACCCAGGAAGAAAATTTCCAGGAAGAATCAATGGTCAAGAACATCATTAAAGAGAAACTTCCAGAGCTAAAGAATATATGTGATCAAATCCTGCATGCTCGAAGAGTACCAACTAAAAGACACCCCAGAAAAACCACCCCAAGACACATCCTAGTCATAATGACAAATCCTACAGATAGAGACAGAATTCTGAAAACAGCAAGATCAAAAGGGGAAATTACATTCAAGCAAGCATCCTTGATATTTACAGCAGACCTGTCATCAGAAACACTCAAGGCCAGAAAGCAGTGGTGGGATATTGTGACAAGACTGAATGAAATGAATACTTTACCTAGAATACATACCCAACAAAACTCACTTTCCGGTTTGACAGAAGAATACATGGTTTCACAGACAAAAAAACAGCTCAGAAACTTTACAGACTCAAAACCAGTCTTAAGAGAAAAACTGAAAGACCTAATTTAAGACAAGACTAACCAAAAGACACACCAAATTTCAGTATAAAGATGGCATTAAATCCCAGGACAATTCTTTCTCTCAACGTTAATGGACTAAATGCACCAGTTAGAAGACAAAGAGTGGCTAAATGGATCAAAAAACATTATCCAACCTGCTGCCTACAAGAAATGCTCCTGAATATCAGAACAAACATAGACTCAAAATAAAAGGCTGGAGGAAAATTATCCAAACATACAACACCCATAGAAAAGCTAGAGTGGCCATACTAATATTAGATAATGCAAACTGTATACTCAGGAAGGTTGTAAGGGACAAAGATGGACATTTTATATTAATTAAGAAATATGTAGAGCAGGAAGAAATGACTTTCCTAAACATACATGCACCGAATGAGGGGCCAGCAAAATATTTAATACAAATGTTGACAAATTTGAAAAATAATATCAATAACAACACAATAATTGTGGGGGACTCAACATGGCTTTGTCAACACTGGATAGGTCAACCAGACTGAAACCCAACAAGAATATACTAGACCTGAGGAGAGAAATGGAAGAAAGAGGCCTAGTTGATATATATAGGACACTCCATCCCCAGAAATCTGGATACACATTCTTCTCCAATGTACATAGGACATTCTCCAGGATAGACTACATGCTAGTACATAAAACATACCTCCATAATATCAAGCAGATAGAAATTTTGTAGATCATCTTTGCTGACCACAAGGCTCTGAAATTATTTGAGAATTCCAAAGGGACTCAGAAGAAAAACTTTAACACCTGGAAGTTAAACAGCCTCATACTCAATAACCAGTGGGTCCGACATAAAATCAAGGAGGAAATCTAAAGGTTCCTGGAAACAAATGACAATAAAGACACAAATTATCAAAACTTATGGGACACAGCAAAAGCAGTACTGAGAGGAAAATTTATAGCTTTGCAAGCACACATCAGGAAGGAAGAAGGAGCTTAACTGAGTAGCTTAATGACACGGCTAATAGAATTAGAAAGTGCTCAACAAAAGGACCCAAAAATAGGGAGACAGAGGAAATAACAAAGCTGAGAGCAGAAATCAACGAACTGGAAACCCAAAAAACAATCGGAAAGATCAATGAAAACAGAAGTTGGTTCTTTGAAAAAATAAACAAGATTGATAGACCACTGGCAAACCTAACAAAAAGAGAGAGAGAGAAACTTGATAACTCGTATTAGGAATGAAAAAGGAGAGATCACTACTAATATGACAGAGATTCAAAGGGTAATCGGAAACTACTTTGAAAAACTATATACCACTAAAAATGAGAACCTGGAAGAAATGGATAAATTCTTGGACTCTTATAATTTTCAACGTTTGAAGGAAAAGGATGTAGCATATCTAAACATCCCCATCACCATTGATGAAATTAAAACGGTAATCAAATGTCTGCCCCAAAACAAAAGCCCAGTCCCAGAGGGATTCACTAATGAATTCTTTCAAACTTTCCAAGAGAAACTACTACCAATCCTGGCAAGACTATTTCATGAAATTGAATAAACGGAAACACTTCCAAATAGCTTTTATGAAGCCAACATCACCTTGATACCTAAACCAGACAGAGATGCTATGAAAAAAAGAAAATTACAGACCAATATCGCTGATGAATGCAGATTCAAAGATCCTAAACAAAATTCTGTCACATAGGATAAAATGCCCAATTAAGTAGATCATCCACTATGATCAAGTAGGTTACATCCCAGGAATGCAAGGCTGGTTTAACATCCATAAATCTAACAACATTATACACAACATCAACAACAAGAAAAATAAAAACCACATGATCATATCAATAGATGCAGAGAAAGCATTTGATAAGGTCCAACACCCATACTTGATCAAAACTCTCAGCAAGATGGAAATGGAAGAAAACTTTCTCAATATAGTTAAGGCCATCTACCACAAGCCAGTGGCAAATATTATCCTCAATGGAGAAATACTAAAAGCCTTCCCTCTAAATTCTTGCACAAGACAAGGCTGTCCTCTCTCACCACTCCTGTTCAACACAGCACTGGAAGTATTTGCTATAGTGATTAGGCAAGTAAAAGATATCAAGGGAATCCAGATAGGAAAGGAAGAAGTCAAGCTCTCACTGTTTGTAGATGACATGATACTCTACTTAGAAAACCCTAAAGACTCTACCAAAAAGCTTCTAGAAACAATAGACTCATATAGCAAGGTGGCAGGCTACACAATTAACACATAAAAATCAATGGCCTTTCTATACACCAATAATAATAAGGAAGAAATGGACATTAAGAAAACAACCCCATTCACAATAGTGCCACACAAACTCAAATATCTTGGAATCAACTTGACTAAAAATGTGAAGGACCTATACAAAGAAAACTATAAAACTCTGCTCCAAGAAATGGAAACACATACCCTGCTCATGGATTGGCAGGATTAACATCATCAAAATGGCAATACTCCCCAAGGCATTATACAGATTTAATGCTATCCCTCTAAAGATACCCATGACATTCTTCAAAGAAGTGGATCAGGCACTTTTGAAATTTGTTTGGAACAATAAACACCCTAGAATAGCTAAAGCAATGATTGGGAAAAAGAACATGGGAGGAATTAATTTTCCGAACTTTAAACTTTACTACAAAGCAATAGTTATCAAAACAGCATAGTATTGGAATAAGGACAGGCCCTCATCAGTGGAATAAGCTTCAATACTCAGAAAATGTTCCCCAGATATACAATCACCTAATGTTTGATAAAGGAGCAGGAAATCCTAAATGGAGCAGGAAAAGCCTCTTCAACAAGTGGTGTTGGCACAATTGGATAGCCACTTGCAAAAAATTGAACTTAGTCCCCCAGCTAACATCATGTATGAAGGTAAAATCCAAATGGATTAAAGACCTCAATATCAGACCCAAAACCATAAGTTATATATAACAACACATAGGCAAAGCACTCCAGGACATTAAGACTATAGGCATATTCAAGGAGGAAACTGCACTCTCCAAGCAAGTGAAAGTAGAAATTAACACATGGGAATATATTAAGCTGAGAAGTTTCTGCACCTCAAAGGAAATAGTGCCCAGTATACAAGAGCCACCCACTGAGTGGGAGAAACTATTCACCCAATACCCATCAGATAAGGGGCTAATCTCCAAAATATACAAGGCACTGAAAGAACTTTATAAGAAAAAAACATCTAACCCCATCAAAAAATGGGGAGAAGAAATGAACAGACACTTTGACAAAAAAAATACAAATGGCCAAAAGACACATAAAAAATGCTCCACATCACTAATCATCATGGAGATGCAAATCAATACAATGATGCGATACCACCTCACACCCCAGAGAATGGCACACATCACAAAGAAAGAGAGTAAAGAGTGTTGGCGGGGATGTGGAGAGAAAGGAACTCTTATCCACTGCTGGTGGGAATGCTGTCTAGTTCAACCTTTATGGAAAGCCATATGGAGATTCCTCCAAAAACTGGAAATCAAGTTCCTATACGATCCAGCTATACCACTCCTAGGAATATACCCTACGAACACAAAAATTCAATACAAAAACCCCTTCCTTACACCTATATTCATTGCAGCACTATTTACCATAGCAAGACTCTGGAAACAACCCAGATGCCCTTCAGTAGACGAATGGCTAAAGAAACTGTGGTACATATACACAATGGAATATTATGCAGCTGTCAGGAGAGATGAAGTCATAAAATTTTCCTATACATGGATGTACACGGAATCTATTATGCTGAGTGAAATAAGTCAGAGAGAGTGAGAAAAACGCAGAATGGTCTCACTCATCTATGGGTTTTAAGAAAAATGAAAGACATTCTTACAATAATAATTTTTAGACACAAAAGAGAAAAGAGCTGGAAGTTCCAGCTCACCTCTAGAAGCTCACCACGAAGAGTGATGAGTTTAGTTAGAGAAATAACTACATTTTGAACTGTCCTAATAATGAGAATGTATGAGGGAAATGGAGAGCCTGTTTAGAATACAGGTGGGGGTCGGGTGGGGAGGAGGGAGATTTGGGACATTGGTGATGGGAATGTTGCATTGGTGATGGGTGGTGTTCTTTACATGACTGAAACCCAAACACAATCATGTATGTAATCAAGGTGTTTAAATAAAATAAAAAAAAATTAACATTCAAAAAAATATATGTTATGGAGCACTAGGATTAGCACAGCAGTAGAGAATTTTCCTTGCATATGGCTGACCCAGAACAGACTTGGGTTTGATCCCCAGTTTTCCATGTGGTCCCTCATGCCAGGAGCAATTTATGAGTGCATAGCTAGAAGTAACCCCTGACCATCACCGGATGTAGCCTAAACACCCCTCAATTTTTTTTTCTCAGTCATTAGCTTAAAGAAGATAGACTCCAGTTCCTCTTAAAATTAACCAAATTGATGCTACCTTAAGTCTTTCAAAAGCTGTGCTAAATGAAGTATACAGTATGCCAGGAGCCAAGACAATGCCTGTTCTTTCCAAAGTATTTCTCTGCACTTAATCACCTTATCCATAGCTATAGTTAATAACTAAGCTAATAAATATAAAAATATACACATATGTTTAAAAAGTAACATGCAAAATAAGTGAATAGATGAGAATTAAACCATCAAAAAATAAAATAATTTACAACATTTTAATGAATTTATGAAATATCTGATGCAATACTTATTTTTATTTAAATTATAATATATTTAATTAAATTTGTTTACTGATTCCTTGTTGGTGACTTTATACTATTTCAATTCATGACAACCCCTAACTCTTCAATTTTTAAAGTAGGTCTTTATTTTTAACAGTTTAATTTCTAGAATTTTAGCATTTCCTATTCAACTATAATATTGAAATTAGTGTCTCATGTGTGTGATTTATCCACATCTAGCTTGGAAACTCCACACATTTACCAAAATGTGTCACTATTAATATTACTCTTTGAAGAACATGAACATGAGCCCTCCCTCACCACGTATGCAGATAGGGAAATGAATATTTGTAATTCCATTTTGAAAATGTAAAACTTGATTTGTATTACATCATTGCATAGAATTAGCTTTAAATAATAGAAGGGCTATTGTATCAACACATAATATTTAAATGGAATAAATATAACTTTATCCTAAGATTATACTTCTGTTAATAGCTTAAAGTATCTCTGCAATACACACACAAAAAAATGTGACCATGAGCATATACTGAGTTCCTCAATGACTATCAAGTGGCTTAATGCTATCAAAGTACTTCAATAATAATGAAACTCAAGGCTCAAAGGACAGTAAGAATATTATTCCATATAATGTATTATGCATCAATAGTTTCAGGCAAGCAAATCCTACCAGCCTCTCAGGCCACCACAACAGTTAGTGAAAAGAATATTAACTGACTCAAGAACTGAAAAAATAGAAAGAAGAAAGGAAAACCAAGGGGAGTGAAACCATAGACATTCCTTTTTAAATTCTTGAACATTTTTAATCTATTTTGTGTTCTACAAATTTTCTCTGTGGACTATGCTCATATCATTAATTTCCAAAGTTTTATCTCACCCTATCTTTGCCTTCACTTTCTTTTGTTCTTTCTCTTTGTTTTTTCCCCCTTTATTTCAATCAAAACTCAATTCAAATTTATGGTCAAATATGCACTCTACATTCAGTCTCAGATATTCACTTGTGAAAATGGCACTTCTAATTTTAATGAATCATTATTACTGGACCACTTTCTAATGAGAACTATAATATGTCTATTCTATTATATGACACTAATTTTTCCTAAGCAATATTTTTACTTTGTTTATTTGTTTGTTTGCTCATTGTGTGTATGGGTTTCAGGTTAAAGAAAGTACTCCTACCCAAACAAAAAATTAAAAGAAAAATATTGCCTTGTTGACTAGAAGATAGTATAGTAGATAAGGTACTTGAAACTGACCACATTTTTATACACACCACTGCCTATGGCCCCCTTAACATAAAGCAGAAACTATCCCTTGAGTACAACTAGTTGTAGCCCCCACCATCACAACTCCTTTCCCTCAAAATTAAAGATTTGCTGGCGTTATTTTGACCTACCATGGTGTCTAAGTGTCATTTTAAACATGAGAGTTAGGGGAACTGGGTGGCGGGATAAAAAAAATTGAGAGTTCGATCTAACAGCAAATTTTCATTATTGCAATATTTTAAGTACCTTATTACAATCCTCTTCAATTTATTTCTTTATGTAATATATTATACAGCCATATTTCATAAGAATTTAAGGTTCTTTCTCATCACTGGGTAGAAAGTGATACTACATTGATATTTACTATGATGTAAATGTGAACAATATGAAAAATGAATGTACTCTAATATCAGCATATCACACTAAATTTGTGTAGGTACTATAACAAGACAAGCAGATAGCATCTAAAGAAGACATGTTTCAACTTTATCTTCTAAGGTAAAATTTTCCTCTGTTGAGCTTAAACATGTTAGCATCTTCAGTGTTCTAACATGATTTTGTAAGTAGAAAGAATTTGTCACCCAATGTCAGGAATTTTCCAATTTGCCCTATTTTATAGTTTGTGAATTCATAGAAATATATTCCATAGTAACATTTTTGCCTTGCTAGTTCCTTTCACCAAAGTCAGGTATTCTGAAGATCTCTTGGAATTTAAATAGTTCTTTTGCAGGTGTTTTCATATCAAGTATCATGTCTCACTGATTCATTTTGCCTCAAATTAACTGGTCATAAGGTAATTCTGCCATAAAAGATAAAATAGCTGGTTGTTGTTGTGGAAATAAAGCAGGAGAAGAGGAGTGAAGGTAATCTAGCTAAAACAATTGGTCTTTTATACTCTTTAAATTTAAATGATGGTAGCCTATAGATAAAGGATACATATAGTAACACAGGTCAGATAGCATAATCTCCCTGGGTATCTGGCTGAGGGCAGGAATCAGTAGTTCTTATTTGTTTGAGAGCAATTGGAAATCAAGGAAAGTCAAAGGGACAAAACAAAAATAGAGACATAGACCTGCATGCCATCAGTGACAGACTAGGAAGACATTGGTGGGCTCAGAACAGAGGACAAAACAAGCAAGAAACCAGAATGAGGACTGAACAAGTGACATTAAATTACATACTACTACCTCCTAAAAACTGCTTAATAAATAACTATAATTTCATAAGTAGTTTGAATTTTTGTTAATTTATTATATAGGAACTAGACTAATAAGTATATATATTTGCAGAGTCTCTGGTGAGCTTAGTCATCATACACTGTTCAAAAAAACTGTACAAATTCTAGCAAATATAAAATAAATAATTCACAACAGTCTTTGGGAGAACTAATTATTCATCCTTTACTCAATTTATATTCAAGTTGTTTTGTAATTCCATCAGAATTTTTATTCAGTCTTAGAGGGTGGAGGCAAAAAGATGAATCAGGCTATTTCTTTCCAATCCAAATGAAAGGGTTTTGGAGTTATTTATGTGTAGGAGTGTAGGAGTTTTTGAAAATGGTGATATCCTTTTCTATTTGAAGATGGATAACATGGTCCAGACAGAGTTGTAGAATCTGGCAAAGAATCTGGCTTGGATTTCTATCTTTATTTTTAATTTATTTATTTTTGTTTTTGTTTTGTTCTGTTTGGAGGCCACACCCGGTTGGGATCAGGAATTACTCCTGCTCAGAAATAGCTCCTGGCAGACTCAGGATACCATATAGGATGCCAGGGATTGAACCCAGGTTCGTCAAGGGTCGGGCATTGCAAGGCAAACACTCTTCCACTATGCTATCACTCTGGCCCTGGCTTGAAATTTTTTTTGTGAACTTTTGTGTAAGGATTTGGGATATGATGAAATAATTCAATATAATTCAGAAATCTACAAGCAGTTACATGTGTTACACAAAATGATAAGAAGTTGCAAGATTTCCTTGAATGTTTACTCAATTTACTTCTAGGATATATATAAAAAACCTCAAAGCTGAAATATATATATGTATATATACACACACATATATTTTTTTAGGGTTCAACATTAGATTCTGAGTTATTGACTTTAAGAAAGGAAGTAACATTGTTTTCTATAGACTATTCCTGGTAGACAAAAAACCAATGCTAGACCAATATAAGCTGTCAACTATTTTTTAAATGGAAAAATTTCCTTGAATGCTAATTCTCTGTGCCACAAAAGTACTAATACAAAAGAACTAACAAGAAAACTGCCTAGAACCATCAAAAATAGCAATTATGTATGTGTTTGTGTATCCTCTTTTTTCTGTTTATTTAAAACAAGCACTCTGTTCATGAAATATAATGGCAGGGGATATGTGTCAGAAATTAGGGTAGCTGATTGCCTACAATTTTGTAATTTTCTAGGAAATAACCAAATACTAGAAAAAAAATCTATAATACTTCTAATAAATGTGCAAGAATTCTAAGGAAATCTTGTACAATAAATTTCATGAGTAGATGGAGAAATTCTTGTCTTTATGGTATTTTATAAAAATATGATGTTAATATTTTAGTGATCCCCAAATGAAGCAATACCTGTTATATATACATATATATATTTCCATTCATATAGGTATGTGTTGTGTGTATATATGCATATTCATGTCTTTAAGCATACAATTATTTGATGTGCATAATTTTTTTAAATGTGAACAGAAAAGAAATTAAGAAGAAAAGTTTCTTGCTAATAAATCTTTAGCTCCCTGCAAAGGACTTTTATTTCACCTTCCTCTTGTCCCCTGAGAAACAGCAAATTTCCCTCCTCTGTAATGTCTTCTTGAGGTGAGTTAAAGAAAAAGGTTCCAAACCAGTAAAAAAGTCTCTCATTCAGGGGACCTTATGGTCTCTGGATCACAAAGATCACAGGACAATGTCAAGAATAAAATAATCAATTAGGTTCTTTTGCCACTGCTACAACACAAAGACATTCACAGAAATCTTCCTTAGTAAAGAAGCATTTACTTTTTATGAGTGAGAATACAAGTCAATGCTCCATTTCCATGCATTAACTAACTTTTGTAAGCTAGACCTGACATTGCAGAGTCTAAATTACATTTCAAATATGTTGCTTTTTATAGTTCTGAACAAATGATTTCCAGATGAGTCAGAATGCTAAGGTGGAGCCCAAAATTCAGAACTATTTCATTAGGTAGTAAACTGCTTAAGCTAAGATAAAATGGAGATTCAATATTTTAAAGAGTACAATTTTGATCTCTTTGTTCCTTGGAGAATGTTCATCATGTTTAGTATGCAGTCTCTATCAGTTCCTAAAATAAACAAAATTTTACTTGTGAAAAGGCAAATAAATAACAAAGAAGACCTTTTCTTTCATCTTACACAACATAAAGTTCAAAATAAAAGTCTACAGCTAAATCTATTAGCTGGAACAATTTAGAGCCGAACTGAGCAAATTGACTACTTTGCCTCTGTGCTCTTATTCCTTTGCATTTTTTAAAATTCTCTCCTGTATTTCCAAATATGTAGTTTTCTACCTTGGGAAAGAAAATATAAAAAAGCGTACATTTTTATAGTTCTTTCACAGAGTGTTCTTTTTCCAAAATATCACAGGATCATCAAATATGTGATATTCTCATTTGGGGGGCATTAATGCATCTCTGGAAATATGCAGTAGCTCACTAATATTGAAACATTGTGCACAAAAAGAAAAGACCAAATTTTGACTTAAAATAATGGGTTGATTTACAATCTCCATGCAAGTTCAATGTTCTCCTTTGCAAACTGGTAATAGCATGTAACTCAAGGACATTGAGAATATTAGCTATCGTATATGTAATACATATATGTATTAATGTAATAAATGTAATAAATTAATGTAAGAAATGTATTAAATGTATTATTTATGTATTATTATGTATTATTATTATGTATTATGTATTATTAATGTAAGAAATGTAATAAAAAGTCTGAGATACTTTACTTTGCTGTTATTTTAGTTTGTTTGTTTTGGCTTGGTTTTGAGGGCCACACCCTGTGATGCTCAGGAGTTATTCCTGGCTATGCGCTCAGAAATCTCTCCTGGGTTGGGGTACATATGGGAATCCTGGGGATCGAACCCATGTCTGTCCTAGATTAGCCGCATGCAAGACAAAAGCCTTACAGTTCTGCTATTGCTCCAGCCCCACTTTGCTGTTTTTTTGAAACAATTAGAAGTCACACGACTACACAAAACATAATCTACAAATGTTACCTCTTTGTACTTCTGGACACCAAATATCATCAACATAAATCATGATTCCTGATTCTCTTTTATTCCCCTCATATAATGCTCCATTTAACTATTGATTTTGGCCATTCACAACTAGAATGTGGTAGCCACAATTAAGAAACATATGGAAAGTCATATGAGGCATCACAATAAAACATGTCCTTTTCATTTTTTCAACTCTATTTTAATTTTAATAGTGTTTTGCTTTTGACAAATAGTATTATAAATTGCATTTAAATATCAATAAATTAGAGACTAATATAAACATTGTGTCCCAAAATGTACTTGAGCCTAGTTATAGAGATGATTCAAAGGCAAAGTAAAGCCTTGCAAAGTCAATACTTTGGCTTGAGCATTACCATTTGGTGCCTTTGGTGCCTTCATTAAGGTATGCAATCTCTAGGGAGCACTGCAACCAAGTATTCATGCACTGAAGCCAAAAACAACATGAAAAGAAATATGTTTTAATAAAAATTCTCTAATGTGCAGGAATAATATGTCTGACATGTCTCACTCTCCACATTACCTATCCTGTCTTCTTTTGTCCTCTCTTTGTGTCTCTTTGCCTGTATCTCTTTTTTTGTAAGTTCTAGTTTTATTTTGCCAAGACCCACCTCTTTCATGTAACCTGAAACTAGTTTCTGCTTTCTTTATAATTATAAAAAAGACAGTTATTATCAAAGAAGATATTTTCACAGTATCTCTTAATAACAAACAAGTATAATATCCTTCAATAACACTGACTAGGTAACTTTATTCTGAGATGATTCTCATGTTCTTTGTCTCTTTCTACTACTTATTCTCACTTTCAGTGGCCACATCCCATCTATTCCCTATGTTAATCTTTTTTCTTCTTTTTGTGATCCCACACAGTCCATCAGTAAACCTTCATACTTGTCTTCTTCCTTACAATTTATCCAATTATTAGCATGTTTTCCCTTAGAGCACAAATCTAATGACAGCAGTAATTTTGTAAATTTTTTTTTAATTTGACTGGATTTCTATGTCTGAGTTCCAGAACTGCATATCTTTGCAGGCAGATAGATTTGGGCAAGCTTCTAAGTTATGTAGCCTCCTGGCCTACCCCCAGGGCTGCCACTCACTAGTTATGTCTTTTAGTCACTTACCCAACTCTGTTAGCTTTACCTTATGTCTATAAAATAAGGGTTATGAGCACAATTGAGTGAATCAAAGTTATAGTGATTAGCAGAAGGTCTCTCCCATAGAAATTCTTGATTAAACTTTATTATCATTTATAATATGATACCTGATTGTCAGCTCTTACCAGTCTTCAACTCTCTATCCAAATTCATACCAAAAATGTTTCTGAGGCAATAGCTTTTCTCATACATGTTCACCTTAGTACTTTCAACTCTCCAAAAGGGGTTCTCTATAACTTTATCAGATATCAATAATATAAAAATAAATTAATATTTTATTAAGATCATTATGATGATAATATCAATGTGTAGCAAGTATGAAAGAACCCAATTTTTGGCATGGCAGAAATAACATTTATTTTTCTATTAACTTAACTTTGTTATTTTGCTTTAAGTTCCACTTTTCTGAGGACTGAAGCTTGTTCTCAGTGAATTCATAAATATATTTTGTTTTTTTTTTAATATCCTTGGGTCTGTGAGATCCAAGCATAGCATCTAAGATACTGGAAAGGGCCTTTTTCTAAGTTTCTCAATATAAGCATGTGTACTCTGATAATTGAGTTGTATTCATTAGACCTTGGTCATTATTTGGGAAATCCTAAAAGTGACATGCTATACATGTCTGACTGCTGAACTTCTTCAGAAAGGTTCTGTTCTCTGTCATATCCCAAAGCATAACCCTGTCTGTGGAGGGTGCCCTTTGTCCTCTAAGCAGACTTTTCCCACTTTATTTTCTGTCAGATTTATCCCTGTGGGTCCTGGAAATGAGGTTAGTTTAAAGATCCCTTCTAAAGAACTTTCCTGATGGGATTCCATCAGTATTTCTCCTTAATTTTATCTGATTTAATTTATCTGTATAATTGTTTATAACAAAATTTTATGAAATAACCTAGATTTTCTAGTTGGCTATCATAAATTGAAAAAAGGATATTATTCCTTGCCTCTGATTCTGAGTATAAGGATAACAACAATACCACCACATTGGTAGCCTGAGGGAAATGTATTACTGCTTTTGGTTTATCAACATCCAGCCCACAAGTTTACAAATAGTCTCTTATTAAACCCTACTCAAAGCATCCTAATTTAAGTACACCATCTGTTGCTTGCTGGGACCCTGACTGATGCAGATAGTAAATTTTGTAAGCACATATCTATCTAATTCACCCAATAAATGTTTGTTATTTTTAGTATTATACTATAATCATATTTTGAAATGTAAGCAATATATTTCATGTAATATAACCTACTATTATGATTCTTAATTAAACATCTAGGTTGTTCATTTCATTGTTTCATCAAAAAGTTTGTTAATACCTTTAATGGGAGCTGGGGAGACTTTGAGTATCAAATGAATAAATGTAGGGAAAGGAAGACTTGAGGCCAAAAAGATAGTAAGGCTCTTAGCTTTTATGTAGATGACTCATGCTCAACTTTACCACTCCATAGGGAGCACTTTCTGGAGCATTGCCAAATTAATCCCTTAGCACAAAGTCAGGAGTTAATTCTGAGCACAGTTATGTCTGGCTCTACATCCAAAATAAATAAATATAACGTTTTAAATAGTATTATAAGTTGCAGTATCTTGATATGGATGGAATTGTAAATCTAGGTGCCTCAATAAGAAATTAAAAATAATAAAGCTGCTGAAGCTAGAATTCAGTGGTTGGTCGTTTGCTCTGTATGTGGGCAACCCAGGTCAATTCCCAGCATCCCATATAGTCTCCAGAGCCTACCAGGAGTGATTTCTGAGAGTAGAGCCAGGAGTAAAACCCAACCACTGCTGGGTGAGACCAAAAAATAAACAAACAAAAAAGGGAGCAGAGATATAGTTGACCTGGGTTCAACACTTGACACCTTATATGGTTCCTGGCATTGCTAAGCAGGATTCCTGAACACGGCCAAGAATAAGCCCTGAATACCATTGTTCATGGCCCAAAACAAAAGGAGAAAAGAGAGAGATAGAGAAAGGAAGAAAGAAAGAAAAAGAAAGAAAGAAAGAAAGAAAGAAAGAAAGAAGGAAGGAAGGAAGGAAGGAAGGAAGGAAGGAAGGAAGAAGGAAGGAAGGAAGGAAGGAAGGAAAGGAAGAAGGAAGGAAGGAGAAAGAGGAAAGAAAAAGAAGAAAAGAAAGAAAGAAAGGAAGAAAGGAAAGAAAGAAAGAAAGAAAGAAAGAAAGAAAAAGAAAGAAAAGAAAGAAAGAATAAAAAAGAAAGAAAAAAAGAAAGAAAGAAAGAAAGGAAGGAAGGAAGGAAGGAAGGAAGGAAGGAAGGAATGAAGGAAGGAAGGAGAGAGAGAAAGAAGAGAGAAGAAAGAAAGAAAGAAAGAAAGAAAGAAAGAAAGAAAGAAAGAAAGAAAGAAAGAAAGAAAGAAAGAAAGAAAGAAAGAAAGAAAGAAAGAAAGAAAGAAAGAAAGAAAGAAAGAAAGAAAGAAAGAAAGAAAGAAAGAAAGAAAGAAAGAAAGAAAGAAAAAGAAAGAAAGAAGAAAGAAAGAAAGAGGAAGGAAGAATGAAAGAAGGAAGGAAGGCATGGAGAGAGGGATGAAGGGCGGGAGAAAGGAAGTATAGAAGGAAAGATGGGGAGGAGGGAGAAAGGAAGGATAGGAGATGGGGGAGAAGTAAAGAAGGAAAAAAGAGGTAGGATGGAAGGACAAAGAGGGAGGAACGGAGGAAGCTAAAAGGGGGAAGGAAGAAAGGGAGGTAGGCCTCTTCCGTCATCTTTCCATGCTGCCACCATTGCTCATGAACATCCTGGTCGATGCCCTCCAGAGCATCAACAATGCCAAGAATCAAGGCAAGCACCAGATGCTAAGGCCGTGCTCCAAGGTCATCATGAAGTTCCTGACAGTGATGATGAAGCACGGTTACATTGGTGAATTTGAAATAATCTACGATCACAGAGCCGGGAATATTGTCGTGAACCTCACAGGCAGGTTAAACAAGTGTGGTTGATCAGCCCCAGATTTGACGTGCAACTCAAAGATCTAGAGAGGCGGCATAATAAACTACTCTCCTCTTGTAAGGTCGGTTTCATTGTAGTGACAATTTCAGCTGGCACCATGGACCATGAAGAAGTGAGACGAAAATACACAGGAGGGAAAATTCTGGGATTCTTTTTCTAGGGATGTTATTGCTATGAGTTAATAAAAAGCCTCCATGGATTGCGGGGGGGGGGGGATATAAAAGGGAGGGAGGGAAAGAGGGAGGGAGGAAGGAAAGTAAGAGAGGAAGGAAGAAAAGTAGGAAGAACGGAAGGAAGGCGGGAAGAAAGAAGGAAAAGGAGGAAGAAAGGGAGGGAAGGAGGAGGGAGGGAAGAAGGAAAGAAAGGAGGGAGAGGAGGAAAGGAAGGAGGGGAGGAGGGAGAAAGCAAGGAAGGAAGGTAAAGAGCAAGGTGTCTTTAAAAGATTTGTTTAGACATCCTGACAGTTAATATGTGGAAAATTCTAGTATCGAGGTTCACTGCTCCTTAGAAGACTAATATATATACTCACGTACTGGTGAATCTGTCTCTGCACTGTTTACATTTGAAGCAGCATTACAATCAGAATTATAAGATGCAACAAATTGTGTAATGAAACATTATAAGCTAATTTTGGGGCTGAAAAAGCAATGTGATGATTATATGGTACAATGATGAAAATTTCTGTTTCAAAACCATGGGACTAACTAAATATGTTCATTATTTTATAATTACTATAAAATTAGACAATTCATATAGTAAATACCCCTGATCTTTTAATACTTAGTAAGTACACAATGTTAAGTATTAGCATAATACTTATCATAGTGAAAGAAATTATAACTTTTAAATGAGTTTATGTGTCTGTGACTATGCATTAATTATTGCTAGAAAAATAGATGACTGTATTAATTCATTTTGCCTAGATGTGGAAGAATTCTATAGGCTTTTCAGATATAACATTAAATATGTAAGTCATTTTCTTACAGTCACATTACTCAATTATTTAAGCTCTCAAGTTTAATATAAAGCTTAATCACACCTTATAAAAATAAAAATTAATAATAAATCAGAGGTCAACTTAATTAGGTTGTTTACAATTTGTTGAAATAAATGCATTGGAAACCTCTTGTCTTATAAAGAATTTATTATCAGTTTCTTCATTAGAGGCTCTGTCTTTCTTATCAACATTTTGAAGTCTTCTTTGTTGATATGCATAATGCCCATACACCCCTAAGCAATGCACCAGAATGAGACTGCAATGATGAGAGAAAAGCTCTTTTTAATAAGGTGATAAAGCATTCCTGGTGAAGGAAGAAAAGTAGGAGCTGAGACCATAATGACAACTTAATCACAAATCATTTTTCAGAAAGAGTCAAAATTAAAGTGAGCATTCAGGGATTTATTTCCCATGAACCCTGCCCTTGAAAATTTCCAGGAAACCCATACACCATATTGAAGATTGCTGCTCTTTACATTTATGTCAGTAGGCTAAACCAGATTTTCTCAATCAGGTTCTGTTAGGTGCCCTATGAGGCTCCAGAATATTCAAAGTGGATTAAAGGGGAAATCTTTCAAATGGAGGGAGGGCACAGCAGGAGACTAAAGGGCAAATAGAGAAAAGGCTCTGAAGAGGGCCATGGTCAGTAAAAGAATGAGAAATATTGACTAAACCTTTCAAAGGTTTTTTAACAGGTCATAATTTTTGACAGCTTTATTTAAACACATTGATTACAAATATGATTGTACTTGGGTTTCAGTCATGTAAAGAACACCACCTTTCACCAGTGCACCATTCCCATCATCAATGTCCCAATTTTTAATGCTTCCCCAACACCAAACTTATAATCACAGGGCTTCATGAATGAATCAAAATAATATATGTAAGCCTTTCAAATCTTCCTTTCTACCTAATAAACCTAAAATAAGTAGTGTCTATTTTTGTCAGTGACTTTCCTCCCTCAGTTTTTTATGTATATTTTGCTCAGTTTCAATTGGTGCCTTTGCTCATATGACTTCCTTTTTTTGTGTTTGTTTGGTTTTTGGGTCACACCCGGCAGTGGTCAGGGGTCACTTCTGGCTCTAGGCTCAGAAATCGCTGCTGGCAGGCTCGGGGGACCATATGGAATGCCGGGATTCGAACCACAGTCCTTATGCATGCAAGGCAAATGCTTTACCTCCATGCTATCTCTCTGGCCCCTCATATGTCTTTCTTAACTTGAAATCTTTCATCCCTTACCAGCCCCCTATGCAAATGTGATTATGTTCTTAAATCTCTTGACCCTGAAATTTTCTCCTTCACATTTCATACACCAAAATACCTGAATTCTTGTAAATTTGTATGCCAAACATAACTAAAACATCAAATTTAACTTTTATTGAGTTGGGAGTTTTAATAAAAATCATTTGCATTGCCTAAACACAGGGTCTTTTATTGTGTATTGCTCGTCCATCTTTATTAATGTATATTTTCATTGGAACATAATTGAATAATATTACTTTACAACATCTTTTTTATTTAACATATTCACTAACAAATCTGATGCCCAAAATGAGAACAAAAATTGCTGCTTGATTTCATGCAGACTGAACAATCAAATGAAAAATAATTTTTTCTTCAGAATCATTTTTGTTCTTTCACACATCTTTTCTTAGACAGAAATGTTTGTCAAAAAGTTCTTTGGGAAATAAAGAACCAATTAAATTTCCCAAAAGCAAAGTAGAAAATAAACTAGTTGTATATTTATATATTCCAAGTTTTAATAAATGAAGACAATAGCTTTTTACCCCAGATAATTTACCATACATAGGTAGAGATCCCTTGCTGGACAGCAATAATAGCCACATAGTAGGGATAAGAAAAATGTAAATATTACTTCCCTGTCACAGAACCAAAATCTATTTCTCACAGTAACACCTAGGGCCACTAGTCATGAAAAAGAAAAACTTGCTTTAATTTTCTACACACTGTTGCCAACAGAGTAGAAAATGACAAGACAGAATTGAAATGAAAACACTAAGGCCTAATTGCAATCTCAATAGAGACACTACTAAAAGCAAGCTTGTTTTATTGCCCTCAACCAGCAAATGCCTTCATCTTATAAAGAAGTTGTCTAGGTAAAGGTCAAATAAAAGTTTCTGTGCAAGAAAAAGATATGGCACTTCTGATTATAATGACTATTCAAATATTCTACAAGCTTGAAATCATTTATTGATATTTTGAATTTCAATGAGCTATTGTTATGTATTATTAATTTGGTGATGACCTGTAATATATTATTTGAATCTGAGCAAAACAGTGGTATTATTTTTTCTTGCAGACATTACCAAATAATTTTTTTCACCTACATTTGAACAGAGATAAATACAAATTCTGTAATGATTTATTCTTTCTCTAGGTAACACAAATAAGATACATCATTGAGTATTATAAAAAATATCTTAATTGACTCATTTACAAAGTTAACTTTGACTACTCGTAAAAGAAGTTTCTAATAAGTTATAATAGCAATTAAATAAAATTAAATAAAATAGCACTAGTGTTAATGCCTTACAGGGGTCAATAAAAGATCACATATTTGTAGAAAACACTATATTGTAAGTATAACATTGTTGCTGAAGTTAAATGTTAATTATTGCTATAGAAACACATGGCAAGAAAGAAGAATAAGGGTTAAATGTGACTAATGTCCTGGAACATGATCTCAAATATAGTCCTTATAAGTCATAATTTTAGTAGAGGAAAACAGGAAAGTAAACAACATATATAGATTATCAGGGGTTCTCAAATTTTTTAAACAAGGAGCCAGCTCACTAAGGGCCGAACTATATAGTTTGTTTTTAAAAACAAAACAAAAAAAAAACCTATTAACAAATTCCTATACACACTGCACATATCTTATTCTGAAGTAATAAAACAAAATGGGAACAAATACAATATTTAAAATGAAGAACAAGTAAAGTTAACTAAAAAAAAATAACCAGTATTTTAATGGGAAATATGGGCCTGTATATTTAATGGGAAATATAGGGCTGTAGTGTGAGGACCCCTGCCTGAGACTGAGAAAAGGAGACAAGAGACAGAGAGAGGAGGGGAGTCGGCATGGGGAGTTGACAGAGAGTGTGGCACATATACCAAACATGTGCAATGAGGGCCCAAAATGAGCCGCCCGCTAAGCAGCGGCAAAAACATTGAGCTGCAGGATATATGTCCTTACCTGGCTGCATGTGGCCATACGTGGCCATAGTTTGAGGACTCCTGGGTTAAATTGTTCACTGACCTCCCAGCTACTAGGTCAAAGTGCTACTTTGAGGAGTGATCTGTGTACTGCCAAGAATTAGCCTCAAAAAAAGTATTGTTATGGATGTGTCCTCTAGAGTTTGTGGTGATCTTAAATTTGAAAACTGGCATAAACTTAATACTTGTAAACCTTGCTACTTTCACCTGTCTGACCAAACAGGAGATTATTAGAGGGCAGCATAGGATAAAACTGGCTTTGTACAGATGGCAGTACCAGGATCTATATTAGTTCTTTTAATGAGCAAAGAGGAAATTTGGAGGTCCTTGTATACACAAATAAATGTCTAAATGCCAAATACAAACATATGTACATGTATGTGTATATGATTATATAAGTATAATCATCATATCTATTTTGGAATCTTCTAGCTTAATAGTTTTTGATATAGTTTTATCAAATGTTAATTCTTATATTAATTCTTATATAATTTCACTGTCAATGATAAAGTACTAATTATAATTAAAAATACAAATATGAAATGCAGCTTTATAAAATAAATTTGTCAGAAACTTGAATCTGTGATTCATCATATCTATAGTTCTTTATAATACTATTGGAATATTACCTTTTATTTCACTGAGAATTAATTTTAAATATTTACTGTTTATTTAAACAATCAATTTTATTTTATTAGTGAAAAATATATGAAACATTCATGGCATTTCATCCATGGGGTAGAAAATTTCTTATCTACAGGTGAAAATGTAAAGGCTGTAAGGAAAAACTGTCTTTTGATATTGCTATATTAAGTTCAATAAATTCAATAAATTCAATATATTTGTTATAACTCTTCAATATTTGTTTCTGACTACATGCAGTTTCTGACTACATGAAGTCCCAGTAAACAACTTCTTATATTTCAATATAGAAATCATACAAAATTTAATATTCTTTCAAAACCCAATCAGAAATCCCCAAAAATTGGTACCAAAACAAGAGTGTTTGTAAACTTGGTGATAAAGAAGACATTATACATTTGAGTCAATATTAAATACATGCAACTTATTAAGAGATGGCATTCATCTCAATGCACAGATTTTGAAAATCAGAATCATTGTTCAATTATTTTTTTTCCTGCAAAGCTTTTTGATATAACAAAATGAGGGGATCATTTAGAAATGATATAAAGAGTAAATGAGCACAGGAAATTTTATGAACTTAATTTTTTTAATATGTATAGATTTCTTTTTTTGTTTGTTTGTTTTTTGTTTTTTCGGCCACACCTGTTTGATGCTCAGGGGTTACTCCTGTAAGCGCTCAGAAATTGCCCCTGGCTTGGGGGGACCATATGGATGCAGGGAGATTGAACCGCAGACCTTCCTTGGCTAGCGCTTGCAAGGCAGACACCTTACCTCTAGCGCCACCTCACCTGCCCCGGAATATGTATAGATTTCTAAAGTATGTCAGCTTAGATTACTAAAAACAGAGTTAGAAATATTGAGTGTTCAACTGAAAGTTAATAGAAGTAAAGAAAGGAAAATAAATTTGGACGAGAAAGAGATACTCATTATTAAAGCATATATAAGTTCATAGTTGTGTTTCTATCATGGCTGAATCTTCCTTCTTCTGCCACATCTCCCCTTCTTCAGTCCATCTGAAAACTCCAAAGCATCTAATTTCTAAATTTTTAATTCTCTACTGAGAACTGACTAATAGATATCATTTAAACAACTACTGCTAGATTTTTATATAACAAGTACAAAATTATTTGCATATAACAACTTTCTGCTTTCTCTTTACCTTTACCTCATGGTCTATTTTTAAGAAATAATGACCTTTCTAATTCTTAGAGAAGCATCTATTATCAGGCCCTTGAATTGAATCAAATCTGGTTAGTGAAGAATCACCTGTATAGTTTCTGAGAACCAATGCAACTGTGCACAGAAGGTTTCCAAAAACAAGATTTTGTATTTCAATTAACTAATTCTATTAAAAATATAATTCTGAGAAGTGACAGAAAATTATTTAATATATAAAGTTATTTCTGCCCATTTTCTTTTTTTTTCTTTGGGGGGGTTGGGTCACACCCGGCAGCTCTCAGGAGTTACTCCTGGTTCTATGCTCAGAAATTGCTCCTGGCAGGCTCAGGGGACCATACGGGATGCCGTGATTTGAACCACAGACCTTCGCATGCAAGGCAAATACTTTACCTTCATGCTATCTCTCTGCCCCCCATTTTATTTTCTAATTTAAAAAGTTTTAATAGTAGAACACTTAATCTTATTAAGTAGTTAAAGAACTCCAAAACACAATTTATGATCTAATAAACACTTCCTGAATTAATTGGATTGGATTGGCCTATATGCTATTTTGAAAGTATAGTGGTTAGGTTGTTTCCTTGCACTTGGCCAATGCAGGTTCAATCCCAGAATTCCATGGGTAATTCAAGCCCATCAGAAGTGATTCCTGACCACAGAGTCTGGAATTAATCCTAAGAATGTTTGAGTGTAACCAAAACCAAAAGATATATGTATGACTATGTTTATATGTATACAAATATTTGTATTTTGTTATAGCATATGAAAATCTATCATATTTTCTGGCATATAAGATAACTGGGCATATAAGATGACCCCTACTTTTTCTGTTAAAATACAGGGTTTGGGCTGTATAAAACTACCACTCTTTTAACGCACACCAAATGTAAATTAAAAAGCATAAGAAAAAGAGTAGAACCCTCAAAGGCTAATAGTATATATTTCATAAAGATAGACTTTGGAGTACCAACAATAATTTTACATTTGTCATTTGTAGTGAGTGACCGTGATTTTTTAATTGTGATCTACATTGAGAGCAGGGAGAGGGGCCTCCTCCAAGAGCATCTGGCTGGGGTGCAATGATTAATAGGATAGATAGAGGGAGACAGAGCACCTCCTCTGTGTCCCATAAAAGCTGAACAGAGGACTGGGCACCAGAATGCCACATACCCCTCAGCTGGATGAGATGCAGAGCTCGGTAATTCAGCTCCTCTGTGTGCCCTGAAAGATAAATCAGGACAGAGGACTAAGTGATGATGCCTGGCAGCTGGATGGGATGAAGCACTAGATAGGGGCGGATCACTAGTCCTTGAAGCTGGAGTAAGTTTCAGTTGCTGTATACCAGCATATAAAATGATCCGACTTTTAAGAAGTTTTCATGGGTTAAAAAGTCATTAAAGAGGCTGGAGTGATGGCATGAAGTGGTAAGGCGTCTGCCTTGCTGGCAATAGCCTAGGACAGACCACTGTTGGAGCCCCAACATCCCATATGGTCAACCAATCCGGGAGTGATTTCTGAGCCCATAGCCAGAAACCTCTGAGCATCACTGGGTGTGGCCCCCAAAAAACAAAAACAAAGAAAAGTCGTTTTATAAGCAGGAAAATATGGTATATAAAATGAAAATATATATAAAGAAGAAAATTAAGTAGTTGATAAAATGCTATTTAACTATAGGTATATTTTTCTAAAGAACATATTATCTATAATTTAATGTTTCTGACTGTACATTTCATTATTTTTTTAGAAAATATAAGACTACATGATATATTTCTTATATATTACTTTTACATAGATACATGCATGTTCATACATATCCTTTAAAGACAAATAATTGTCAAAAAAGTTTTGAGGAATGATATACTAATCACTTCATGTATGCTTGATATACAAAAATCTGAACATTTGAAATAGATGATATTTGATGAATTTTAATATGAATATCCCTCAGTGATACTATTGACAACATATACTATTAACATATTCAGCAGTTCATAAACTTTTCTCTTTTATTTATGCCAGGAGTACAGTGCAAATTCACCTTCTTAGTGTATTTTCATATATTTAATAGTATTTGTATAACTCAATGTTATACTCTATAACTGAGTAATTTACTCTTTCTATAGCATTTTTATTTCTTTATTTGTAAATACATTGCATATGTGTATGTATATGTATATATATTCACATATTTTCCTCATCTAATCATCCATCAGCATGGAGGTGTAGCTATCTCCTCAAGAATCTGATTCTGTATCTTTGAATATATATCTAGAATTTGGATAACTGACACTCATGGTAATTTACTTTTAGTGTTTTTTAATTTACTCTATTTTTATTTGTAGCTATACCACCGCACATTCCCATCAACATTATGCAAATACTCCCTTTTTTCATCATTATTACTAATACTAGTTTGTATCTACATAGCAGCAGGGAGATAGAAGTCAGCAAATGATGGTGAGGACACATTAAAAGATTAATAAATGGACCATGGACCGTCCAAAGACGCAGCCCGCGCGAGCAGTTTGGCTCTGCCCCTGGTGACTTCCTTCAGTATTTCTCAGGTAGGGAGACCCCGCCCAAACACGCTGCCCACGCGAGCATCCTGGCCCCGCCCCCGGCGACTTCCTGAAGCTCTCCCCAGCTAGGGAGACACCGTCCAAAGACGCAGCCCGCGCGAACCGCGCGAACGCTATCGCATTCACGCTAATATAGCTTAACACAACTTATAGGTATAGCCAGTTCAGGCCTAACACCAAAATTTCTTAAATAATCAAGAACCCATAAAATTGGGGGGAAAAAAAGGTGGGTATTCAGAGACCTCTGTGCCCCACAGTCTGCGTGCTTCTCCCTAAAGTGAGTGCAGCGCCAAGAGGCCACTCCACCTGGGGCATAGGGATCCCCGCATCCACGACCCCCCCCCCGCACCAGTGCCCAGAAAGAGTGCATTCCCCCGGGACCACTCCACGTGGGTGTACTCCAAAGCATACCAATATATGCAAAGAAATATGGGTAAATCAAAGAGAACCCTAACATCTGAAAATACAGAGACAGACCCTATCAAGTTTCCAAGTCTGCCAAAATGCACAGATCCATGGGAAGGTGACCTAAAAGCAGCAATGAGGAAGGAAATGCAAGAATTAATAAAACAAATGAAAGAAACCTTAGCTACAGAGTATAAGAAATCTATGGATGAACGAATCAGCCAAATTGAAGAAGAAATGTTAAAGAACATGAGAGAGTCCATACAAAAAGAAATGAAGGAATTAAAAGACAAAGTAACAAGCCTTACAAGCAGAAACACAGAGTTGGAGAGACACATTGAAGAACTCGAAGGAAAACTGCAAACAAAATATGATCAAGAAACCAACAAAGAAATAAAAGGCAAAGCACTGGAAGGAAAAGTCCAGTATCTAATGAACAAGGTCAAAAGAAACAATCTAAGAATTGTGGGTATACCAGAAGGGGAGAAAATAGGGAAAGGGGAAGAACAAGTAGTCAGAGAGATAATAGCAGAGAACTTCCCCTCCCTCTGGAAAGAAACCTCAATGCCAATCCAGGAAGTGAAAAGAGTCCCTAATAAAATATACCCTAATAAAACAACTCCAAGACATATAGTAATCCAAATGGCAAAAAATAAAGAGAAAGAGGAACTCCTTAAAGCAATAAGAGAGAAAAAAAATCTCAAGTACAAAGGTAGGGACGTAAGAATCAAACCAGATCTTCCATTCGAAATAATTCAAGCAAGACGACAGTGGAATGACATATTTAAATGACTGAATGAAAGAAACTTCCAACCTAGGGTCCAATACCCAGCAAAATTATCATTCATATGGGAGGATAGACTAAAAACATTCTCAAACAAGAACGAGCTTGAACTATTTGTGCAAACTAAACCAATCCTAAATGACCTGCTCAGAGATGAATTACCCAATCCAAACCCCCGATTGTAACAAAAACCACCCTACACAACACAACTGCACAACAGTCATCTCTCTCAATAATCTCCCTAAATGTTAATGGACTAAACTCCCCAATTAAAAGACACATAGTAGAGAACTGGATTAGGAAAAATAAACCAGACTTCTGCTGTCTGCAAGAAACACACCTACAATTACAGGATAAGCACAGGCTTAGAATAAAAGGATGGAAAGTAATTATTCAGGCCAATGGAAAACAAAAAAGAGCAGGGACAGCCATTCTTATATCAGACCAAATTGCATTCAACATCAAGAAAGTGATCAGAGACAAAGAGGGCCACTACTTACTGATCAGGGGAACATTAGATCAAGAAACACTAACCCTGGTCAATATCTATGCACCTAATGTAGAGTCAGCAACATATGTGAGGCAACTGCTCGTAAACCTGGAGAAACACATGAAGGGAAATGTGAT
This sequence comes from Suncus etruscus, assembly GCF_024139225.1. Classification (NCBI taxonomy): domain Eukaryota; kingdom Metazoa; phylum Chordata; class Mammalia; order Eulipotyphla; family Soricidae; genus Suncus; species Suncus etruscus. The sequence goes on along the minus strand of NC_064850.1, from coordinate 156,741,461 downwards.
AGTAGTAGGGGACCTCAATACTCCACTATCACCACTGGACAGATCCACCAAACAGAAAAATAGCAAAGAAATAAGAGCTCTAAATGAAAAATTAGAAGATTTGGGGCTAATAGACTTATATAGAGCCCTACATCCCCAGAAAGCAGAATACACATTCTTCTCAAGCCCACATGGAACCTTCTCCAGAATAGACCATGTCTTAGGATACAAAGCCAACCTATATAAGACCACAAAAGTAAGGATCATTAGAAGTACCCTCTCAGATCACTATGCAACAGAACTCAAAATTGACGTCAAGAAGAAGCAATGGAGAAAAACTAATACCTGGATGTTAAACAACATGCTGCTCAACAACAGCTGGATCAAAGAACAACTCAAGGAAGAAATAAAAAGATTCCTTGAGACAAATGACAACGAAGAGACAACATGTCAAAATCTGTGGGACACAGCAAAAGCAGTAATTAGGGGGAAACTCATAGCAATACAGGCCTATGTCAAGAAACAGGAAAATAACAGAACCAACAGCTTAAAAGACCACCTCAAAGAATTGGAACAACAGCAACAGAGAAATCCAATCACAACCAGACAGCAAGAAATAATAAAAACCAGAGCAGAAATAAACAACATCGAAACCAAGAAAACAATACAAAAAATCAATGAGACCAGAAGTTGGTTTTTTGAAAAAATAAACAAGATAGACAAACCGCTGGCAAAACTCACCAAAAAAAGAGGGAAAACACCCAAATCAATAGGATCACTAATGAAAGGGGAGAGATTACAACAGAACCCCAAGAAATACAACATATCATGAGATCATATTATGAACAACTATACTCCACTAGGCTAGAGAACCCAGAAGAAATCGACAGATTCTTGGAAAAAAACCCTCTTCCAAGACTGGAAACGGAAGATCTAGAAAGCATAAACAGACCAATCACCTCAGAGGAAATTGAAGATGTAATTAAAAAACTCCCTAAGAACAATGGCCAGGTCCAGATGGATTTACAGGTGAATTCTATCAAGCTTTCCAAGAAGACTTACTACCACTTTTCCATAGGCTCTTCCAAACCATAGAAAAAACAGGAATCCTTCCTAACTCCTTCTATGAGGCAAATATCACACTCATTCCCAAAGATGGCAAAGACATCACCAAGAAAGAAAACTACAGACCAATCTCACTAATGAACAGAGACGCAAAGATACTCAACAAAATCTTAGCAAACCGAATCCAGCACTTTATCAAAAAGATAATACATCATGACCAGGTGGGATTTATACCAGGAATGCAAGGTTGGTTCAACATACGCAAATCAATCAACATTATACATCACATCAACAACAAGAAAGATAAAAAACACATGATCGTATTAATCGATGCAGAGAAGGCATTTGACAAAATCCAACACCCTTTCATGTTAAAGACACTCAGTAAAATAGGCTTAGAAGGAACCTTCCTCAAGATAGTTACAGCTATCTATGAAAAGCCAACAGCCAACATTATACTTAATGGTGAGAAACTAGAAGCATTCCCACTAAGGTCAGGAACTAGGCAAGGCTGTCCACTCTCTCCACTCTTATTCAATATAACCTTAGAAGTCCTAGCAATAGCAATCCGACAAGAGAAGGGGATCAAAGGAATCCAAATTGGGAAAGAGGAACACAAACTATCTCTATTTGCAGACGATATGATGATTTACATTGAAAACCCTAAACAGTCCACAGTAAAACTCCTAGAAACAATTAACCAATACAGCAAAGTGGCTGGATACAAAGTCAACACACAAAAGACAGTAGCGTTTCTATATACAAATCACGAAGTTGAGGAGAGAGAGATTAAAAATACACTTCCATTTAAAATAGTATCAAAAAATATCAGGTACCTAGGAATCAACCTTACAAGGAAAGTGAAAGACCTATACCAGGAAAACTTCAAAACACTTCAGAAAGAAATTGAAGAAGAGCTAAAGAAATGGAAGAACATCCCATGCTCATGGATAGGTAGAATTAACATAGTCAAAATGACTATTCTACCCAAACTTCTATATAGATTTAATGCAATCCCTATCCAAATCCAGACACCATTCTTTAAAGAAATAGAACAATCAATCACAAAATTCATCTGGAACCACAAAAGACCCAGGATAGCCAAACAAATACTGAAAAACAAGAAGCTGGGTGGCATCTCCTTACCTAACTTGAAACTATACTATAAAGCCATAGTAATCAAAACAGCATGGTACTGGAACAGAGACAGGATCTCAGACCAGTGGGTCAGAACAGAATTCCCTGACATAAACCCCCAGATATACAGCCAACTAATATTTGATAAAAGAGGCAAGAACCTGAAATGGAACAAAGAAAGTCTATTCAACAAATGGTGTTGGTACAACTGGAAAACCACATGTACAAAAGTGAAGATCAACCCATACCTCACCCCTTATACAAAAGTCAACTCAAAATGGATCAAAGACCTTGAAATCAAACCAGAATCTATAAAGTTTATTGAGAATAAAATAGGCAGAACACTTGAAGACCTATATATCAAAAAGGTCTTTGAGAATGGAGCACCATTGGCAAGAACTTTAGCAACAAACATAAACAAATGGGACTACATCAAACTAAAAAGCTTCTGCATGGCGAAAGAAACCCTACTTAACGCAAGAAGACAGTTAACAGAATGGGAAAAAATCTTTTCACTCGACATATCAGATAAAGGGCTGATATCTAGAACATACAAAGCACTCAGAAAGCTGAGTCCCCCAAAACCAAATAAAGCCATAAAGAATGGGGAGATGAAATGAATAGACACTTCTCTGAGGAAGACAAAACGATGACCAACAAACACATGAAAACATGCTCACCTTCACTCATCATCAGAGAGATCCAAATCAAGACAACAATGAGATACCACCTGACACCAGTGAGGATGGCTCACATTAAAAATAATGGGAACAATCTCTGTTGGCAGGGATGCGGTATGAAAGGAACTCTCATACACTGCTGGTGGGAATGCCCCCTTGTCCAACACCTATGGAGAACAGTCTGGAGAGTACTCAAAGAACTCAGAATTGAGCTGCCATTTGACCCAGCAATTGCTCTCCTAGGTATATACCCCCAAGTGGGAAGGACATTCATTCCAAAATATATGTGCACCCCACTATTTATCGCAGCACTCAGTGTAATAGCCAAGTCTTGGAACCAACCTCGATGTCCAACAACAGATGAATGGATCATTAAGATGTGGTATATATACACAATGGAATATTACATGGCAGTCAGAAATGATACAATCACAGACTTTGCAGCAACATGGATGGACCTAGATCATATTATATTAAACAAAGTAAGTCAGAAGACAAAAGAGAAACACAGAATGGTAGCACTATTCTGAAGCACCCAGAACACACATCTTATACACAACTGATACTCAACAATCAAATAACACGGTTTAACAGGGTAGAAACTCTAAACACTGCAATAGTCAACATATACTCAGGAGCAGTCCCCAAAGTACTTGAAAAAGGAACAATGCAAACTCTTGACTACACATTATTCCACAAAGAAAGCAGCAACACCAAAAACTGCACCGTAGAGAGAACAGGTATGTAACCAACCTTCCACGACAAAGGCCCACAACAATCACTTAGAGATAGTATTCAGGAACACAGGTAAAGAACACCACGGGAAATCACTGTCTGCAATGGAATCATTCCATAACACTACGTTTTAATGTCTTTATCTTATAATATTTAAAATAACCTCTCAGCTTTTATATCCACAGGCATCCTTGAATACAAATGGCGGATAAACTAAGATGGCAGCGCGGGATACCACACGAGATACCATACCTAGCTTGCACTATGAGATGGCCCCGAGAAAACTCTTTAACATACACTTTATCTCTAGGTTACACCTTCTTTTAGGAACTAAAGCACGTGACCAGTCAGACCACCGAAGCAGTAACTGAGACGTACAGACTTAAACTACACGCTCTATTCTGTGAACATATTCAAGCAAACTAGCATTCCCCTGCTATTCTCTCCTCTCTTATCACTACTTTCTTTTTTATTTTTTCTCTTCTTTTTTTTCTCTTCTTTTTTTCCTTTTTATCTCTCTTTTCTACTCTTCTCTTTACTTTTTTCCTTTTCTCTTCTCCCTTTCTTTCTAAAGTATTTTCTCTTTTCTCCCTTCCTACCCCTTCCATATACCTTCCCCTTTTCCCCCTTTGGAAATCCAACTATCCCTTCACCCCTCAATCCCATACAGACCTCCCGCCATATTAAAACTCTCCACCCTCAGTCCTTAATCTATTAGGCAGCAAGATTGACCTCCTACCCCAACGATCCACTACCCAGCACCCAGTCGAGAGGACACCCAGTCAAACCCACACCTCGTCTCCTGCAAGAAAAGGCAGCCAACTCCCCTGCGGATCCATGCTGCGCTGCCCTCCCCACCAACTCCCCCTAACGTGGACTGTTACCTGAAACCGGACTTAGGTCTATAAGTATCCTCAATGCAAGAACCCTTCCAGGACCTCCCTGCCGCAAATCTTTTGCCACTCTGAAGAAGATCTGGGGATGGGATGGAAAGACGCCTGTGGACCCACACACCACAAGAAAAACCCAAAAGACAATGGGAAAACCTGTATTTTCAACATAAGAATAAGAACTGTATCACACCACCTCTTTACCTGCTTTTCCCCAAATGTAAGATTGTCATATGCATCACTTTTGCCCTTTAAATACTTTGCTACCTCATTTAAAAAAAAATCTGGCCTACATATACATATGTAAGCACATACATTTTTGTTACCTATTTTTTTTCTATTTATTATTTTTTCATCTTTTTTGGGGGTATGTAATCTGTTTCTGTTTTCCCCTTTTGACCACCCCCAAATGCACCAACAATATAAGGTAGCACCATTTCCCCCTGCAAAGGCACACTAAAATAAAGGGGAATTCTTACATATATATATATATATATATATATATATATATATATATATATATATTAAAAAAAGAGAGCTCTTATCTATTAGAGATAGGAACTCATAGTTGTTTACAATAGAGGGATATCTCCTACCTTGAAAATATGTCATGTGGAATTAACTTAGACCTCAGGTGTTTAGATTCCATCAATCCAGCCTTGAACCCTGGATCCCTGACACAGGAATGGCACAGTTCTTCACAACTGCTACAGGAAACAAATCCCATCCGGGACAGCCGCAATACTGCGAGGTCACCAACAAATGCCAACTCTAATATGACATCCTGACAACGAAGAAAATGGGAACAACTTGACCTAAGTGAAGGTTATCCTACCTTTCTAGCTAACGACAAGACAAAATCAGAAGACTTGTCACCCTTTGGAAGGCCCAAAAACCAAGATTGCGAGTTACAGATGACTTCTGCTAGAACCATGACCAGACTGTATACAGCCTGGGACCAATAAAAAAGCCCTAACCTAGGGTTTGAACTACGATCTGCACAATGAACATGATCCCCAGTTTCAAAGGTCTGAGAGACCATTGTAACGGAATGGGGCTTCTGGAAGCACAAAGAAAGACACTGTCCTAGGTGCCATCCTAGCTTCAGTGCAAAGACCAAGATCACCAACCACAGAAGATGAATTAAAATGACACTGATGGAACAGAACTCCTAGAACCACAAAGACTGACTTCATCATAACTCCCACCGCTGGATCGGTGCAGATACCGAGATCCCTAGACACAGAGGCCTGATAGTATCAACCAGGACAGAGCAGAGGTCTTACAAACACCACAAAAGCACCACCGGGAGAGTAAATGATCCTGAACAGAGTCTATAGTTGATCCCATGACAATACACTCCAAGGGCGGAGAAACCCCTTAGGCCAAGTGAATTCCTTTTCGAATGACCCCAATATTTACTGTGCCTGGGCAGGAGGGAAAAAAACAAAAAGCACAAAACATTATTTATTTTTTTATACATATATTATTTTATTTTCATTTATTATTATTATTTTTATTTACCTATCTATTTTTGGTCAATTTCTCTGTTTGGGTGTGATAATTGAAGTTGTCCCCAGTTATACTTATTCTTTCTCTTCCTTTCTGTTCTTCCTTTGTATGCTATGCCATGTTTCCTATATCAAGACCATGGCATTTTTTTGTTTGTTTGTTTGTTTGTTTGCTTGTTTTGTTTTGTGTTTGTTTTTGTGGGTTTTTTTTTTTTTTTGGTGCTTGTGTTTATTGTTGGAGTCCTCACGGGATATTTGACACTTCTTTTTGTACTGGTGGAATGTTTCACCTTTTTTCTCTCCTTCATTTCTCAAACCGATGTTGAGAGCCTCTGGAAGAATTCCGATTATTTTCGGCGTATTAGACTTTTACCCCAGTTTATTACGTTTCTCTCCTTCAAACAAAACCACGTAACTTGAACTAGCTAGTCCTGCCCCCCCAATTAGAGGGGGAAACAAGGGAGATAACAGGACCAAACAGGTGCAAGACTACTATGCAGTAGGCTAGATACAGAGGAGACCACATATCCTAGCTACCCTGGGGGTGAGGGAACAGGATATGGGTGGTAGGACAAAAATGGAGGTGTAGGGAGGACAATTTGGTGATGGGAATCCCCCCTGATTTTATGTAAATATGTACCTAAAATAACATTGTCAACAATATGTAAGCCACTATGATCAAAATAAAAAAAAAGAAAGCAAAAAAAAAAGATTAATAAATGCATAATCCAAGTCTGGGCAATTTGGTAACAGAGGTTAGCTTTCAGTGCTGCTCCTGGAAGTCAATCAATTGTGAATCAAGGCAGCATGAGGGAAAGATGTTTACTTGGCTAGTAGCTGTGGGGAGAAAGGGAATCTCATTTACAGGTGGTGGGAATGTTGACTGATCCAGCCTTTTGGGGAAAATAATATGGATATTCCTCAAAAAATTAGAAATTGTGCTTCTATATGACCCAGAAATAGCACTCCTAGGAATATACATTAACGTCTCAGAAACACAATGTAGAAAAGCTCTTAATGTGGCCATCAGTCCTTACAAATTATACACATCATAGGTCTTTAATTGGCATGCCTTTCCAAAATTTACCTATATTTGTATTAACAACTCAAAAAAAGCCTTCTAAATGCACACCAAACAGAAATTAAAAAAACTTAAGAGAAAAAGAGTAGAACACTCACAGGTTAACAGTATATGTTTCATAAGGCTAGACTTTGGAATGTCAACAATCATTACATTTGTCATTTGTAGTGGTGACTGTGATTTTTTTTAATTGTGATCTACATTGAGAGCAGGGAGAGGGGCTCCTCCAAGAGCAGCTGGCTGGGGTACAGTGATTAATAGGACAGCTAGAGGGAGACAGAGCACCTCCTCTGTGTCCCATAAAAGCTGAACAGAGGACTGAGCACCAGAAAGCCAAATACCCAGCAGCTGGATGAGATGCAGAGCTCGGTAACTCAGCTCCTCTGTGTGCCCTGAAAGATGAATCAGGACAAGCAGAGGACTGAGTGATGACACCTGGCAGCTGCATGGGCTGTGGACTTAAGAGGGGGCAGATCACTGGTTCCTGAAGCTGGAGTAAGTATACCCCTGACTTTTAAGAAGTTTTTCATGGGTTAAAAAGTTATTTTATATGCTGGAAAATACGATAAGTGATTTATGCTTCTCTCTTTTTTCTTGCATAGGGACAGTAAATATTGGGGAGATTGAAAGGGCATTCTCTTGGCCTAAGAGATACAGGGTTTCTCTGCCCTTGACATATACTGTCATGAGAAAAACTACAGGTTCTGTACATGTTCTTTAACTGTTCCCTAGGTTCTTTTGTGGTGTCTGAAAACTTTCTACTCTGTTGTGGGTGATAAAATCATTCTTGGTATTTGCAAAGGTCATGGGATGGAGCCTAGGATGGAGTCTTTCTTTAAGATTTTCAGAATTGTGATCCATCACTGTTGTTTTAATCAGTCTTCTGTAATTGGTGGTCTTGATTCTTGGCCCGATCCTAGGAAAAAGCCTAGGATAGAGTCTTTCATCATGTTTCCAGAAGATCTGCTCGGTTGCAGTTGTCTCAGTCAAACCTCTGGAATGAGAGATCTTGGTTGTTGTACATATTATAGGCCAAGGCCTATATTGTATTGGATTGTTATTGCTGTAAATTTGTTCATTTGTCTATATGTTCTAACCTATATTTGTGATGGTTAATCTGAAAACAAAAGGGGAATATTCTTTATTTCTCCATAAAAATGCACAGAGGATCCAGAACAATAGAACAGCATGTAGGGTGTTTCCCTTGCATGTGTCCAACCCAGTTCAATCCTCAGCATCTTATACAAACCCCAAGACTGCCAGGAGTGATTTTTGATCATGGAAACAAGAGCAACCTATGAGAGCCAAAAGTTGTGGCCCATAAAACAAAAAATAAATGTACATAGAGAATAAAAGTGGTCTGTTTTGTTTTGGTTTTTTTGTTTGTTTGTTTGGGTATTTGGGGCCACACCCATTTGAAGCTCAAGGTTTACTCAGAAATCTATGCACTCAGAAATCGCCCCTGGCTTGGAGGACCATATGAGACTCCGGGTGATCAAACAGTGGTCTGTCCTAGGCTAGCCCTTGCAAGGCAAACGCCTTACCTCTAGCACCACTGCTCTGGCCCCAAAAGTGGTCTGTTTTATAGACTATTTATTCTCTGTACCTTGAAACAAAATTGTTGGCTTTTTCTGAGAACAATCTTGATATATGAAAATAAAGGTCAAGAAAATTATATAAATCTAATTATTGACTAATTATTGAGTTAAGATAACAACAGTTGAGTTATTGAGTTATTAGTGAATTAGTAGAAATGCTAGTAATCATTTTACTATAATTTTTTCTCAATGTAAGAAAAATAAACTTTTGGAATCTGTATACTTGGTATTTTCTGTTTCTTGCCATTAAATGCATTTTAGCCCCTCAAGAAAACATATCATTGTTGAATACTTGCAGTATTTTTAGGAATAAATAGAACATCATCTCAATATAAAATTGCCAGAGACCCTAAGATTAATTAGAATAATTAGCATAATACATTAAATCTATGTTCGTATATAAATATAAGAAAACCATCAAGAAAAAGGTTGAATTTTATTACTCTATCTCCAAACTTATTACAAGAACAAGTCAACTATAGAATTTTAATAGATTATTTATTTCTCTCTTTTTAAACAATATATTTAAGCACCATGAATACAAACATGATTGTAGTTAGGTTTCAGTCATATAAAGAAGACCCACCCCTTCATCAGTGCAATATTCCTACCACCAATGACCCCCTCGTACTCCTTCCCAACCCCCTACCTGTATTTGAAACATGCATTCTACTTCTTCACTCATTAACATTGTCATGATAGTTGTTAGTGTAGTTCTCTAAATACACTCACCACTCTTTGTGGTGAGTTTCATAGCATGAACTGATTCTTCCAGACCTCATCTTTATTGTCTTTAGGAATAATTACAACTATGTTTTATTTTTCTTGTTTGTTTGTTTTTGTTTTGGGGCCACACCCGGCATTGCTCAGGGGTTACTCCTGGCTGTTTGCTCAGAAATAGCTCCTGGAGGGGCCGGAGAGATAGCATGGAGGTAAGGTGTTTGCCTTTCATGCAGGGGTCATCAGTTCGAATTCCGGTGTCCCATATGGTCCCCCGTGCCTGCCAGGAGCAATTTCTGAGCATGAAGCCAGGAATAACCCCTGAGCACTGCCGGGTGTGACCCAAAAACCACAACAAAAAAAAAAAAAAAGAAAGAAAGAAAAAAGAAATAGCTCCTGGCAGGCACGGGGGACCTTATGGGACACCGGGATTCGAACCAACCACCTTTGGTCCTGGATCGGCTGCTTGCAAGGCAAACGCTGCTGTGCTATCTCTCCGGGCCCTGTTTTATTTTTCTTAAAGCCCATAGATGAGTGAGACTATTCTGTATCTATTTCTCTCCCTATGACTTATTTCACTCAGCATAATAATTTCCATATCCATCCATGTATAGGAAAAGTTAATGACTTCCTCTCTCCTGATGGCTAAATCCTATTCCATTGTGTATATGTATCACAGTTTCTTTAGCCACTCAACTGTTGAACGACATCTGGATTGTTTCCAGATTCTGCCTATTGTAAATAGTGCTGCAATGAATATAGGTGTGAGGAAGGCATTTTTGTATTGTTTTTGTGTTCCTAGGGTATATTCCTAGGAGTGGTATAGTGGGATCATATAGGAGCCAAATTTCCAATTCCTTTAGGAATCTACATATTATTTTCCATAAAGGCTGACTAGACAGCATTCCCACCAGCAGTGAATGAGAGTCCTTTTCCACATCCCTGCCAACACTGATTGTTTTTGTTTTCTGTGATGTGAGCCAGTTTGTGTGGCGTGAGATGGTACCTCATTGTTTTAATTTGCATCTTCTTGATGATTAGTGATGTGGAACATTTTTTCATTGAGCAATTTTTTTTATTTTTTCATGTTCCCCAGACATACAATCAACTAATCTTTGATAAGCAGGGCAATAAATGCAAAATGGAACAAGGAAAGCCTCTTCAACATGTGGTGTTGGAATAACTGGTCAGCCACATGCAAAAAAAAAGTGAACTCAGACCTCCATCTAACACCATGCACAAAGGTCAAATCAAAATGGATTGGAGTAAGAAATGGCTGCATGTGGGGGTTTCCAGGCAGAGTGCTGATTGCTCTACCTGCAGAGTCTCCACCCGGCTGTGCTTCTTCTGAGGAAACTGAGGACCTGAAGAGAGCCCTGTCCTACTCTTCTCTGTCTTTCCTGAACTCTGGAAGCTCTCCTCAGAGTCCTGGGAAGCGAACCCCAGAAAAACTACATTTGGAAGCTAGCCAGCGAGCCAGTGAGTAAGAAATGGCTGCATGTGGGGGTTTCCAGGCAGAGTGCTGATTGCTCTACCTGCAGAGTCTCCACCTGACTGTGCTTCTTCTGAGGAAACTGAGGACCTGAAGGGAGCCCTGTCCTACTCTTCTCTGTCTTTCCTGAACTCTGGAAGCTCTCCTCAGAGCCCTGGGAAGCGAACTCCAAAAAAACTGAAGCTACCCAGCAAGTGAGTGAGTAAGAAATGGCTGGATGTGGGGGTTTCCAGGCAGAGTGCTGATTGCTCTACCTGCAGAGTCTCCACCTGGCTGTGCTCCTTCTGAGGAAACTGAGGACCTGAAGGGAGCCCTGTCCTATTCTTCTCTGTCTTTCCTGAACGCTGGAAGCTCACCTCAGAGCCCTGGGAAGCAAACCCCCCAAAAACTGAAGCTACCCAGCAACTCTCCTCAGAGTCTTGGGAAGCAACCCCAAAAATACAGCATTCTGAAGCTGCCAAGCAAACGAGTGAAACCTACGCCTGTCCAGTGGGGCCCGACTGTGAAAAACTGTGAGTGCTGCCTGTGTGTGTCTCTCTACTATCCTGCTGCGTGAACCTCCTGAGAGTGAGCTGAAAAGAGGCTCCAGAAGGCACTTAGCTCCACTTTGCTACGCAGCTGTGCGGTCTTTCTAAAAAAAGAACACCATCACAAGAAGGAAAAAAAAACACATTAAGAACTGTGTTGGATCACAATAGCAAGAACTTCTCTCCAGAATGTCTTGTCTGCTGCGTGCTCGGGCCTAAGATTTGATCCTGTGTGAGGCTTCATCCACGGAGGACTCCCCTACCTTGGAGGCAAGCAGGCCCATCCAGAAAGGGCGGAGCCAGAGAAGTGTGCTGCCTGCATCATATAACCAATGAATACCACTACAACACGTAGAAAAACCCACAATACAAGTGTGACAATGGGGAAACAACGCAGCCCAGCATCAGACATAGAGAATGAAGATAACAATTCAGATGACCAGTTAATGACCAACCAAATAATCAACCTCTCAGATAAGGACTTTAGACTAGCAATATGGAAGATGCTCAAAGACCTCCAAAAAACCACGGATAGAGTGGAACAGAACACTAATAATAATCAAGAAAATATGAAGACAGAAATCACAAAACTCCAAACTGAAATAACATGTGAACTAACAGGCCTGAAAAAATCAGTAAATGAAGTGAATGACAAAATGGATAAGCTCTGGGACAGGGTATCAGAAGCTGAGAATAGACTTGGTGCTGTGGAAGATGAGATACATAACAATTCCATACAGCAGGAGAGATTGGGAAAAAAACTTAAAGCAAATGAACAGACAATGGAAAAATTAGTCAAAGAATGGGAACAGATGAAAATAGAAGTCTATGATAAGATCAACAGAAACAACTTAAGAATCATTGGAGTCCCAGAGACCCAGGAAGACAATTTCCAGGAAGAATCAACGGTCAAGAACATCATTAAAGAGAAACTTCCAGAGCTAAAGAATATATGTGATCAAATCCTGCATGCTCAAAGAGTACCAACCAAAAGAGACCCAAGAAAAACCACCCCAAGACACATCCTAGACACAATGACAAATCCCACAGATAGAGACAGAATTCTGAAAACAGCAAGATCAAAAGGGAAAATTACATTCAAGCAAGCATCCTTGAGATGTACAGCAGACCTGTCACCAGAAACACTAAATGCCAGAAAGCAGTGGTGGGATATTGTGACAAGACTGAATGAAATGAATGCTTCACCTAGAATACAGTACCCAGCAAAACTCACTTTCCAGTTAGACGGAAGAATACATGGTTTCACAGACAAAAAACAGCACAGAAACTTTACAGACTCAAAACCAGTCTTAAGAGAAAAACTGAAAGACCTAATTTAAAACAAGACTACCCAAAAGACACACCAAATTTCGATATGAAGATGGCATTAAATCCCAGGACAATTCTTTCTCTCAACGTCAATGGACTAAATGCACCAGTTAAGAGACACAGAGTGGCTAAATGGCTCAAAAAACTCAATCCAACCTTCTGCTGCCTACAAGAAACGCACCTGAATAGTCAGAACAAACATAGACTCAAAATAAAAGGCTGGAGAAAAATTATCCAAGCAAACAACACCCATAAAAAATCTGGAGTGGCCATACTAATAACAGAAAATGCAAACTTTATACTCAGGAAGGTTGTAAGGGACAAAGATGGACATTTTATATTAATCAAGGGGTATGTAGTGCAGGAAGAAATAACTCTCCTAAACATATATGCACCAAATGAGGGGCCAGCAAAATATTTAAAACAACTGTTGACAAATCTGAAAGACAATATCAATAACAACACAATAATTGTGGGGACCTCAACACTGCTTTGTCAACATTGGATAGGTCAACCAGACTGAAACCCAACAAGAATATACTAGACCTGAGGAGAGAAATGGAAGAGAGGCCCAGTGGATATATATAGGACACTCCATCCCCAGAAACCTGGATACACATTCTTCTCCAATGTACATGGGACATTCTCCAGGATAGACTACATGCTAGCACATAAAACATACCTCCATAAGATCAAGAGGATAGAAATTTTGCAGACTACCTTCGCTGACCACAAGGCTCTGAAATTATTTGTGAATTCCAAAGGGACTCAGAAGAAAAACTTTAACACCTGGAAGTTAAACAACCTCATACTCAATAACCAGTGGGTCCGAGATGAAATCAAGGAGGAAATCAAAAGGTTCCTGGAAACAAATGACAATAAAGACACAAACTATCAGAACTTATGGGACACAGCAAAAGCCGTACTGAGAGGAAAATTTATAGCTTTGCAAGCACACATCAGGAAGGAAGAAGGAGCTTACCTGAGTAGCTTAATGACACAGCTAATAGAACTAGAAAATGCTCAACAAAAGGACCCAAAAATAGGAAGACAAAAGGAAATAACAAAGCTGAGAGCAGAAATCAACGAAGTGGAAACCCAAAAAACAATCCGAAAGATCAACGAAAGCAGAAGTTGGTTCTTTGAAAAAATAAACAAGATTGATAGACCACTGGCAAACCTAACAAAGAAAGAGAGAGAGAGAAACTTGATAACTCGTATTAGGAATGAAAAAGGAGAGATCACTACTGATATGACAGAGATTCAAAGGGTAATCAGAAACTACTTTGAAAAACTCTACGCCACTAAAAATGAGAACCTGGAAGAAATGGATAAATTCTTGGACTCTTATAATCTTCCACGGTTGAAAGAAGAGGATGTACCATATCTAAACACCCCCATCACCATTGATGAAATACAAATGGTAATCAAAAGTCTGCCCAAAAACAAAAGCCCAGGCCGAAATGGAATCACTAATGAATTCTATCAAACTTTCCAAGACGAACTACTACCAATCCTGGCAAGACTCTTTCATGAAATTGAACAAGTGGAAACACTCCCAAATAGCTTTTATGAAGCCAACATCACCTTGATACATAAACCAGACAGAGATGCTATGAAAAAAGAAAATTACAGACCAATATCGCTGATGAATGCAGATGCAAAGATCCTCAACAAAATCCTGGCAAATAGGATTCAATACCTCATTACGAAGATCATCCACTACGATCAAGTAGGTTTCATCCCAGGAATGCAAGGATGGTTTAACATCCGTAAGTCTATCAACATAATACACAACATCAACAACAAGAAAAATAAAAACCACATGATCATATCAATAGATGCAGAGAAAGCATTTGATAAGTTCCAACACCCATTCTTGATCAAAACTCTCAGCAAGATGGGAATGGAAGGAACCTTTCTCAATATAGTTAAGGCCATCTACCACAAGACGGTGGCAAATATTATCCTCAATGGAGAAAAACTAAAAGCCTTCCCTCTAAATTCTGGCACAAGACAAGGCTGTCCTCTCTCACCACTTGTATTCAACATAGCACTGGAAGTACTTGCTATAGTGATTAGGCATGAAAAAGATATCAAGGGAATCCAGATAGGAAAGGAAGAAGTCAAGCTCTCACTGTTTGCAGATGACATGATGCTCTACTTAGAAAACCCTAAAGACTCTACCAAAAAGCTTCTAGAAACAATAGACTCATATAGCAAGGTGGCAGGCTACAAAATCAACGCACAAAAATCCATGGCCTTTCTATACACCAATAGTAATAAGGAAGAAATGGACATTAAGAAAACAACCCCATTCACAATAGTGCCACACAAACTCAAGTATCTTGGAATCAACTTGACTAAATATGTGAAGGACCTATACAAAGAAAACTATAAAACTCTGCTCCAAGAAATAAGAGAGGACACACGGAAATGGAAACACATACCCTGCTCATGGATTGGCAGGATTAACATCATCAAAATGGCAATACTCCCCAAGGCGTTATACAGATTCAACGCTATTCCTCTAAAGATACCCATGACATTCTTCAAAGAAGTGGATCAGGCACTTTTGAAATTTGTTTGGAACAATAAACACCCTAGAATAGCTAAAGCAGTCATTGGGAAAAAGAATATGGGAGGAATTACTTTCCCCAACTTTAAACTTTACTACAAAGCAATAGTTATCAAAACAGCATGGTATTGGAATAAGGACAGACCCTCAGATCAGTGAAATAGGCTTGAATTCTCAGAAAATGTTCCCCAGACATACAATCACCTCATTTTTGATAAAGGAGCAGGAAATCCTAAATGGAGCAAAGAAAGCCTCTTCAACAAGTGTGTTGGCACAACTGGCTAGCCACTTGCAAAAAATTAAATTTAGACCCCCAGCTAACATCATGTACAAAGGTAAAATCCAAATGGACTAAAGACCTCGATATCAGACCCCAAACCATAAGATATATAGAACAACACATAGGCAAAACTCTCTAGGACATTGAGACTACAGGCATCTTCAAGGAGGAAAATGCATCTCCAAGCAAGTGAAAGCAGAGATTAACAGATGGGAATATATCAAGTTGAGAAGCTTCTGCACCTCAAAGGAAATAGTGCCCAGGATACAAGAGCCACCCACTGAGTGGGAGAAACTATTCACCCAATACCCATCAGATAAGGGGCTAATCTCTAAAATATACAAGGCACTGACAGAAATTTACAAGAAATAAACATCTAATCCCATCAAAAAATGGGGAGAAGAAATGGACAGACACTTTGACAAAGAAGAAATACAAATGGCCAAAAGACACATGAAGAAATGCTCCACATCACTAATCATCAGGGAGATGCAAATCAAAACAACAATGAGATACCACCTCACACCACAGAGAATGGCACACATCACAAAGAATGAGAACAAACAGTGCTGGCGGGGATGTGGAGAGAAAGGAACTCTTATCCACTGCTGGTGGGAATGCCGTCTAGTTCAACCTTTATGGAAAGCAATATGGAGATTCCTCCAAAAACTGGAAATCGAGCTCCCATACGATCCAGCTATACCACTCCTAGGAATATACCCTAAGAACACAAAAATACAATACAAAAATCCCTTCCTTACACCTATATTCATTGCAGCACTATTTACCATAGCAAGACTCTGGAAACAACCAAGATGCCCTTCAACAGACGAATGGCTAAAGAAACTGTGGTACATATACACAATGGAATATTATGCAGCTGTCAGGAGAGATGAAGTCATGAAATTTTCCTATACATGGATGTACATGGAATCTATTATGCTGAGTGAAATAAGTCAGAGAGAGTTAGAAAAATGCAGAATGGTCTCACTCATCTATGGGTTTTAAGAAAAATGAAAGACATTCTTGCAATAATAAATTTCAGACACAAAAGAGAAAAGAGCTGGAAGTTCCAGCTCACCTCAGGAAGCTCACCACAAAGAGTGATGAGTTTAGTTAGAGAAATAACTACATTTGGAACTGTCCTAATAATGAGAATATATGAGGGAAATGCAGAGCCTGTTTAGAGTACAGGCAGGGGTCGGATGGGGAGGAGGGAGATTTGGGACATGGGTGATGGGAATGTTGCACTGGTGATGGGTGGTGTTCCTTTTATTACTGAAACCCAAACACAATCATGTATGTAATCAAGGTGTTTAAATAAAAAAAAGATCAAAATGGATTAAAGACATCTGACCTGACACCATAAGGTATATAGAACAACATGTATCTAAAACACTCCATGACATTAAGACCAAAGGTATCTTCAAGGAGAAAACATCACTCTCCAAACAAGTGGAAGCAAAGATAAACAAATGGGACTGTATTAAGATGAGAGCTTCTGTACCTCAAAGGAAATAGTAACTAGGATACAAAATCCATTCAAAGAATGGGAGAAATTATTCATCCAATATCCATTATATAAGAGATAATGTATAGGATATACAAGGTACTGACAGAAATTAACAAGTAAAAAACACCTATCCCCATCAAAAAATAAGAAGAAATGAACAATTTCTCAAAGAAAAAATACAAATGGTCAATAAATGTTAGTTGAATTAAAAGATACTTAAAATATTTGACAGCAGCAAAAGGTGATTAAACAATAGAATATCTCTCAGTTAAGGTAGAGACATGTTCTTCAAAACAAAGTAAAAAAAAATGTTCATTACAATCAATAGTTTTTCCCCTCGTTTTAGTCATTTGAGCAACATAAAATTTCAACTAGATTAAATTAGAATCCTTAAATTCTAGGTCTGTCTTTCCGACATATGTGTCCTACTCAACATAGACCCAACTAAATCAGAATTATTAAGGTAGTAATTCAACCCACAGAAAAATAAATCAAACTTACATAATAATTCTTACATTTTGTTCAATGTGACAGGATGCTTAAATCAAAATACTGATTTGCAAAGTCTGCATAAATTTGCATATTATGTTCAAGCATCCTTAACTCTGAGCTTGTAAAAATAAAACCCAATTAATTAATTAGTGCAACCTACTGCAATTGTATTTAAATCCAATATTCACAGCATGACACATAGTGTATTTTTAAACCAATTAATCTAATCACATTTCAGTTCTGTAAAAGCAGACACAGAAAGACAAAGAGTTAGTGACAGACATGGGAAAAGAGACAGAGTCAGAAAAGTTTGGGCCCCTGTTAGTTTGCATTTTGCTTTTGTCCAGGGCAAAGGCATTCCCCAAATTCCTCTTTCTTTTCACCAAGCCCATTGACTTGTAAAAATCTACCTGAATCTCTCTGGACATTCCCCCATCTGGTTGACTTTGTACTGGTAGAATAAAGAGGATTTCAGTTTTTGTAGGCCCAGAGAGATCAGTAGCTGAGAAGCTACACTACTCCATTATTTTTAGCTGACTGGCTTGTTTTATTTATTTATGTGCAATCCTGCTTCATACCAGCTCACCCAGGATTGGAAATATGCCATGTGGGTTTATTTTACCTCTGGTGGCATCTTGGGTTTTCAGGGACCAGAGAACACGCTAATGATTATGAGTGACTTACTGGTAACTCTCCAGTGATAACCACCATGATGGCTCAGTCGAGCTGGACTTAATATGCAGTGCCTTTCACTGGAACATCAATGCACGTGGCACCCCTTTGACCGGTTTCATATTGCTCTGGTCTATCTCATTCTGGACTGTATGTGGTAGGCTCCCTAGAGATTCTCCCATGCACATGACCCAAGAGAGGAAGAGTGTTTTCCATGTAGTAAGGAGTTCTCGATCTAAAAGCATTCCCAGGACTGATAACTTATCATACACAACTGGCACTAAACCAGAGAGAGCCCCATCTCCAAAGGATGATAAGCTAGCTTCCATCTCTGCAGACTCAGAATCGGAAAATGGCTCAATCAGACATCCTGTGTCCCAGGCCAGAGTCAGGTGGACAAATCTGTCTTGGTAATCCAAATCCTGGGCACTGTCAAATGGTTCAATGTCTGTAATAGTTATGAATTTATCAAAAGAAATTACCCCAAAGAAGATAACTTTGTTCACTGGACAGCTATTAAGAGAAACTACCCCAGGAAGTTTCTGTGTAGCATTGGAGATGGGAAGACAGTGGAGTTTGATTTCATGAAAAGAAAGAGGGGTACACAAATTGTGAACATTTCTGGACCTTGAGTTATTCAGGCTACTATAACAATTAAAGCTATTTCTTCTGCCCATGTGATAATGCTTTATACCCAGACCTGCTACCTGTATATTTGCTACCAGACATTTTAACAGCCATTCTTTCTACAAATTATTTCTATGTATGATTATTATTAATATTGTATACTTACTGGATTATTATTGGAGAAGCATCCATTAGATTGTTGTATTATTGAAGTAAAGCTACTGGAAGTAATGGAGGAAAAGTAAATTTGGAAGAGAAAGACATACTCCTTATTGAACTATATATGGGTTTATATTGTGTTCCTATCATGGCTAATTATTCCTTCTCTCATCCCTTCTCTCATTCCCTTCTTTCATCAACAATATATCACACTTGAACAGCTATTTTATCACATTAGTACAGTTGTTTATTAATGTAACCTGTATATTGGATTATTCCCTACATATCTCTATTCTCATAGATACTTTGAAGTTACTGAAAAATACGTGCTAAACAACTTGAACCAGAAAGTATTTATTAAGTTTTCAAGAAGAAAACATTTAAAATTCAGTATAATATCACAGTAATTATTCAGTTATTTTTCAGTTACTGAGTTCACTAGCATACTAAGAAATCACATAGAAGGGCCCATGTTCATACGGAAAGTCATACTATAGAAATATATGCTAATAATAGTCAATAGTGGAAAAAGCTCAAAAGAATAAGAATGTAAGGGAAATAAAATTGTAACAAATGATGAAAGATAAAAATTAAAAGGCAAAAATTAATTATTAAAATATTATAAATTCTATGAAATTTATTAGTTAAACTTAAATACTTTAATAGATAAACAAGGCTGGGAACTGCAAAACACAACATTTGTAAACTCAAAATAAAAAAGTATAAAAACTGAAACATACAAATAAAACATAACATGACATAATGGATCAAAGCATACAATATCTGTTGGGAAAAATTTTAAAAAAGCAAATTAATTATAGTTTTTAGAAAATTAAAGAAATAGATTGAGGAATTGTTTTATATGTAAGAGTCAATAATTTAAAAATGATTTAATAGAAAAGTTATAAGCTACATATTCACAAAGCTTATGGAGCTCCAAGTACCATAAAGAGAAAGAAAACTTTGCTTACCCTCATCTCAATGAATTTGCTCAGCACCGAACTCAAAGAAAAAATCTTTAAAGCCTACCACAACCTTTGAAGGACAATAAAAGGACTTATTCCTTTTAAAAGTAATCAACTTTTTAATAATTAAAATGTTTCAAAAAGGAGGCCAGAAGATGACATCTAAGTGTTGAAAGGGAATAAATGCTGATCTAAAACTATACTCACCAAAATTTTCTTTAAAATAGATGAAAGAGTTTACTTCAAATATTCTTATACAGAATTTTACTGCTGACTGATAATTAAAGGGGGTACTCA
Source organism: Suncus etruscus (assembly GCF_024139225.1). NCBI lineage: Eukaryota > Metazoa > Chordata > Mammalia > Eulipotyphla > Soricidae > Suncus > Suncus etruscus. Next base: position 156,721,134 of record NC_064850.1, on the reverse strand, counting down.
AAAGAACAACTTTTTCCAGGCAAAAGGAAAAATGTTGATTAAAAATGAGGCACTTCAAATAAAGGAAATAAGTGTGTAAACATAAAGAAACATTAAGCATAAAATTATCTGTAATGACTTGTAGAAATAAAAGTGTTTTATGTGACACTATGTGACAAAACTATGCTAGTTATGTGAGGAAATTAAAAATAATTAGTAAGCAGGGAGAGAGTATGGAGACTAAGGTCTTGTCTTGCACTTGACCAAATCTGATCTAAATTCTGCAGAACTTATATGGTCTCCAAGGAGGCCAAAAGAGATCTCTGAGCATAGAGCAAATTTATATATATATATATATATATATATATATATATATATATATATATATATATATATATATATATATATATATATATTTGGGTGTGGTCCAAAATCAGAATGAAACAAAAAAGAATTAAGTAGAAATCCAGCTCAGAAGACCCCTTCTATGCTGCTGGCTGTTTCCTATTCCATTTCCTCTTTGACCTTATAGTAAACAAATATTTTTTAAACAGGAATAGAATTTGAAATTTTTATAAATGATAGTTATCTGGGGAAATGAAAAAAATCAGATTGGAATATGACAAAGATACAAAATTCAAGTTTTCAGGTAAATAAAAAGAAAAATCTAAAAATAAATTCTTACCAACCAGTTAATAATAATACCAACCAGAAAAAAGATATATAATAAAAATATTGTAAAAGTTTGATTAAACAAAATTAGAAAAAAATAAAGTTGAACAGAGTTGTAGTCATGGGCTAAATAGTAAAGGAAATGACATTTTGGATTCTTACTAAATCAAATGTGTGAGGCCTAGTAATCCAACATCATTATTAAATGCTTGATATCTAAGTAATACAATGTTTTTGTTTGTTTTTTTTTAATTTTTATTTTGATCATAGTGGCTTACATATTGTTGACAATGATATTTTAGGTACATATTTACATAAAATTAGGGGGGATTCCCATCACCAAATTGTCCTCCCTACACCTCCGTTTTTGTCCTACCACCCATATCCTCTTCCCTCACCCCAGGGTAGCTAGAATATGTGGTCTCCTCTGTATCTAGCCTACTGCATAGTAGTAGTCTTGCACCTGTTTGGTCCTGGTGCCTCCCTTGTTTCCCCCTCTAATTGGGGGGGCAGGACTAGCTAGTTCAAGTTACGTGGTTTTGTTTGAAGGAGAGAAAAGTAATAAACTGGGGTAAAAGTCTAATACGCCAAAAATAAGCGGAATTCTTCTAGAGCTCTCAACATCGGTTTGAGAAACGAAGGAGAGAAAAAAGGTGAAACATTCCACCAGTACAAAAAGAAGTGTCAAATATCCAGTGAGGACTCCAACAATAAACACAAGCACCAAAAAAAAAAAAAAAAAAAAAAAAACCCACAAAAAACAAAAACCAAAAAAACCCCACAAAAACAAAACAAAAAAAAAACACACAAAACAAAACAAGCACACAAACAAACAAAAAAAACGCCATGGTCTTGATATAAGAAACATGGCATAGCATATAAAGAAAGAACAGAAAGGAAGAGAAAGAATATGTATAACTGGGGACAACTTCAATTATCACACCCAAACAGAGAAATTGACCAAAAATAGATAGGCAAATAAAAAAATAATAATAAATGAAAATAAAATAATATATAAAAAATAAATAATGTTTTGTGCTTTTTGTTTTTTTCCCTCCTGCCCAGGCACAGTAAATACTGGGGTCATTCAAAAAGGAATTCACTTGGCCTAAGAGATATGGGGTTTCTCCGCCCTTGGAGTGTATTGTCATGGGATCAACTATAGACTCTGTTCAGGATCATTTATTCTCCCGGTGGTGCTTTTGTGGTGTTTGTAAGACCTCTGCTCTGTTTTGTTTTTTTTAATATGTAAAGATTAAGTGTCAGACTAAAGTAAAACAAACTACATAGTACCTTATAAGAAACAGAGTTGGGGTAAGATTCATGTTTGGGGACACGATCAGCAATATATTTTTGTTGGTTCTCAGAGCTTCCTCCTGATTCTGTACTCAGTGATGTTATGGGACCATATGTAAAGCTGAGATATTGAGTCAGAAGAGACTACAGGCAAAGATGGCATATCACATCTGACCATTAAGGAATATCTACTTATTCATTCATCCATTCATTCATTTCTTCATTCTTTGATTATTGAGTCACACCAGTGGTGCTCAGGATTTACTTTAGGTTCTGTGCTCAAGATTACTCATGGCAAGCGTGAAAAAATATATGGAATGGTGGAGATAGAACCTGATTCCAATAAATGCCAGGAAAACACTTTACACTGTTTTTACTTTTGCTGTTGTAACAACAGTGTGCTGTTGTTCTGGCTTCTGAAGGACATTTTAAAGTTAACCAAAGATATGACTTAAGATGATATGTAATGAGGGTCATATGTCCCTTATGGACCACCAAGTTATTCCAAGGGGATACAGAAAGAAATATTGTAAATGGGAGGCACAGTATGAGACAAGGGGGGGGCAACAAACAATTAGAGGGTCCACAGAAAGGAAATGATGTAAAAAGATGGCTCTATAGTGAGGGATAAATAAATAACACTGGACTCAACATCTCCCAACCACAGCAAATAATTGGTTTTGATAAAATACTATTGGATAAAATATACCTTAAAGCAAAAAGTACTAACTAATCTGAAGATCAAATTAAGTAGGACTTATCTAACTAAAACAAATAAAAAATATCTTTTTTTTTCTTCTTTTTTTTCTGGTTTTTGAGTCACACCCACAGGTGTTCAGGGATTACTTCTGGCTCTGCTCTCAGAAATCATTCTTGGCAGGCTCAGGGGACCATATGGGACGCCGGAATCAAAACAGGGTCTGTCCTGTGTTGGCTGCATGCAAGACAAAAGCCCTACTGGTGTGCTATCACTCTGGCTCCAATATCAGTTAAAAATAATAGGCTATTTTCTATTAAAGGGCATGTGAAACATTGAACACATTGATCATAGTTGAGCCTAAAATAAGCCTAAAAATAAGTGCAAATTTTAAAAAAATGATTCAAAAACATATTTTCATGTATAGGAGAAGCTGATTGGATACAAGAAGTTACTGCAGCCAAGGGGGGAAAAAAGCCCAAGGTCAAAAATATATTAATGGGGAGAGATAGCATGGAGGTAAGGCATTTGCCTTGCATGCAGAAAGACGGTGGTTTGAATCCCGGCATCCCATATGTACCCCGAGTCTGCCAGGGGCGATTTCTGAGCAGAGTCAGGAGTAGTCCCTGAGCGCTGCCGGGTGTGACCCCCCTCAAAAAATATATATACTAATGTAGCTTAATCCATTAGTCTTCAGAGAATGAAAATCATAATCACAATATATAATCTGTACATCAAAGGAAAATGTATTTTATTTCAGAGTTATGCAGTGTTGGGAAAATTTCAAGGTAATTAAATGCCTGAATACTACATACAATTTTTACTGCATAAAAGCATACAAGGTGTTACCATGACTTCAGTAAACTAGTTGGTTTTTTCTGGGCCTAATATATATGGAAATATATATTGGAGATAGATAAATTTATTATTTAGTAACATTTCACTTATTGAAAATACCCAGAGAAGGGTATTTATAAGAACATTTATTCATCTAAAAGAGATACGTACAAGAATTTTCATAACAGCTCTACATATAAGCATACCAACTGCTCATATCAATGGGAGGTACAAATAAGTTTTGACTCCATATATGGCAATAAAAATTAATGAATTGCTACTATGCAAAAATATATAGATGAATTTCACAACCATATCATGATCATAAGAAAACAGATACAAATCGTCTTTTTGTTCCCTAAGACTTTCAACTCACCTAAAGAAAAGGTGCTATTCCACCTTTTTGTTTTGTTTTGTTTTATTCCATTGTTATACAAGTCAAAAATATAGGTCAAGGCAAAAATTCAAGTTCAAAATGTAGGAAACAGTCTTACTGAATCCGTGGTTGGAAGGAGACCTAAAATGGTTTGCAAAATTTACGAAATGTTCTTTTTCTATGCAGGTATTTTGAATATGTGATATGTTCATCTCAGGAAATTCATTTATAGGTTTGCAAATTTCTGTACATAAGTATATGTATAAGGTATACATTGGAAAGCTTTCAAAAAGTTAATGATGGTACAACTTAAGCAACCAACATTTAAAACTTGCATACATAATATTGATTATACTAAGTCAAACAACCTGTGTGTATGTCATAGAACTTCATGTATTTGCTGCATAATTAAATCTGCAAAAACCAAGGGAATAAAAATTATCTCAGTTTTCCAAATGTAATCATTTATGACTAAACTTTTTAAACAATGCACAATATTTAAAGCTGATGTATTGTTTCTAACATCTTCCCCTAAAAGTTATAAATATTGGTTCTGTCTATGGTTTCATAAATTATAACAATATTAATTCATTTGTTTTCAGAGTCAAATCTCTGTAAGATCAAGACCTGTGAGAAGAAATAAAATATATTAGAAAAGAAAAAATAGACAAACTATTGCAATATAAGTCCAGCAAAGTCTCAGGCAACCTGATAAAAATGTCCATCATTGTGTTCACAAGAAAGCCATAGCAGAATGGCCTTAAAACCACTCTGCTCTCAGATAGAGGCTCCATAAAAGAATATGATGTTGGACTAGGAGACTCTAACTGAAGCCAGCTCTAAGAGAGTACAAAGTAGGAGTCTGATCAACCTATTAGCAAATCTCAAATCAAGAGCAGCTGATAACATTTCTGGATCTACAATAATGGCTTTAACATTGTTTTCTTTTAACCCTTAAATAATATTTAAAGATATCAAAGCTTAAAATCTAGTCAGGGCCTTTGCATAAGCTTTCATTTCTATCAGGAAACTTTTTTACTCAACATCTGAATGACTCAGAATAGTTTATTTTTTTATAGTTCATTCTTATTATGGGAGACCTCATCGTTCTAAAATATAAATCTAAAAAGGCAGAAATTAGTTTCATTCACTGATATATTCAGGGGATATTATTAAACACACAGTAGACCTTATATATAATATCAAATAAAATAATGTATGTCATTTTCCTGAACATGAATTCACAACTGAAACAGAATTAAGATCAACAGCAGGATGAAAGGGAATTATAACTTCAGTGTAAGTGAGGAGGAGGACTCCTGCTTTTTAGAAAAGGAGGTGAAGTGTTAAATAATGGTATAGTTAATTAGTGCTGCTTTTTCTGTTTTCCCTGAAAGAATCTTCACACTGTGTCACTGATTAGGAAAGTAAGAAGCACACAAAGGAATGTGACTGTCATAGGATGAGGCATAGTGTATAAGAAACAGATAGATAGATAGATAGATAGACAGACAGGCAGACAGACAGACAGACAGACAGATGATAGATAGATAGATAGATAGATAGATAGATAGATAGATAGATAGATAGATAGATAGATAGATAGATAGATAGATAGATGATACTGAACATTTTTAGTTTTTACCTGTTATCTGAATCAAGAAACAGTGACTGGGTGGGTGGGGCACTTCCTTTTACATAGCTGCCTGCACTTCAGTATCTCACTGTATGTTGCCTGCACCTCCCCAGGAGTGATAGCTGAACAGAGAGACACGAGTAATGGCCTGAGCATGACTTGGTATGTCCCCAAAACACACACACACAAACACACACACACACACACACACAAAATGTTAGGAGCAAAAAAAAAAAAAAAAACAGAACACAAAAATGTTCCATCCTCAAAAAGAGTTAAATACATCATTCTCTAAAAACAATAAGAATTACTGTTACTAGCAAGTGTATTATATGTCCACGTTAAGATTATTTTATGCATTATCTTATTTAATGTCACATTTCTATATATCTCATACTATTATTATACCATTTAATTTATTGTGCTTTTAATTTATATTATTCTGACTTTATAACATAAATGATTATTTTCACAGGGTAGAAAATCAAAACATAGATCAGTTAACCAATTTGATTATAGAGATACTAATCAAGTAATTTGATTATAGATACTAATCATTTGGCTCATCTCCCAAGCCCTTGTAGAAGTGACTATAACTAATTCCAACTGGACTTTATATCAATAGGGAGGATATTTTCTAGTGATAAAACACACACACACAAATATTTCACTATGTAGTAGAACTCTAAATCAAAGGGAAACTGGGGCCATTTTGAGTAAATATTTCTATAGTTATGTTGTGAATTATGTCCACACACATGGTAATGCATAAGATAATGTTCTGTTGTTAACTCTGTTACCCTATCTCAATACATCTGCACCCCTCCTCAGATCTCAGATCCTCAGATCTTTCACAAGTAATAGGAGTCAGAAAGCCCAATCATAGAGTGGACACCAAATTGCCTTCACTGAACCAAGCTATACAGCACTGAAAAAGCCACTGCTGTTGCTCAGAGGTGGTGGTGAGTTCCAAGTATTTTCTTCTACATTTGTGAGTCCAATAAGTAAAACTGCACTGATTTTGATTTTCTTGACTGATTTTACCTTCGGGATCTAGATGTTCTCCCCAACATTTAAGCTCAAAGATAAAACCCTGTATGCAAGAATAAAATGCTTTTTAGTCTCAATTCTTTTGTAGAAAATTCCCCTCCCCCCACAAAATAATTTCCTAGAATTTCCTCAATGGTAAAAGTACCACATGTTCTGAAACTTAATTGACCCTCTTATTTGGTTCCTCTTTAGAAACAGAAATCACTATGTATCAACTCCATGCCAAATCAATCATCTTTAAGGCAACTAGAAAATTCTCCACAATTTCTCCTACCACCATGCATCATTCTAACATCCCCAAGCAGAACCCATTATTAACTTCAAGAAACAAGAACTACTTACTGATCACAAGTTCTAACTACTGTGGACATTTTTTAATCTATATTTTCTCATTATCACACCATTTTTGTTAAGCTCTAAATGAAGCGTTCCCTTCCAGAGTAAGATTTCCCCAAACATGTCAGCTTGGTTGTTCCCTTACTATAATACTTTCTTCATCCTTGATATTAAAAGAAAATCCCTCAATTCTAACTCTATCTTCATGTATTGGAGACCCTTATAGAAGCTCTAATTCTCTTCAAGGAGTGGGTAATAAGTTAATATATACTAAAGAAACTTGATCTCTTTCTTTCCTTTTATATTTTGTTAATCAGTCTTATTCACTTCCATGGGCATTTCATTGGCTGAACTTTGAGTCAATGTCACAGCCACTGTAAAAAAGTTTAAGAAATTTAATGCCCATTTATGACTCCAAGGTGTTCTCTTTTTTTTTTTTTAAGTTTATTTGGATTTGTGAAGTGAAAGACACGAGATGGTGCTCAGTGACTCATCCTGGATCTGTGCTCAGGAGTAACCCTGGTTATATTTGGAGACTACAGTGGCACTGGAAAGTTAAATTAGGTTCATCTGCTTATAAAGTAAAAAGTAGCTTACCTTCTGTATTTTCTTTCTGCTCCATGCTGTTTTTTTTTTTTAATAAAGCAGAGCCACTGAACACAATTAACAAGTTGTGTTGTGCTTCAGCATGAAATAAACAAGCTGAAGGAATAGTTCTGAGAAGCATTTCCTAGTCTTTGCCACCCAAATTTAAAAAATATTTGTATATATCAAAAAAACAAAAGAGAAATCTTATCTCCCTCTCACCTTTGGTACTGACATTTATAGAGAGTTTTCTTAAAGAGCATTCAATTATCTGGTTTATTTTGCTAAGATATCTTTTGCTTTGTGTTACTGATTTGACATGATTTTGAAACATTTGATAAGTGGAAAGGAAGTTGGAATAAGCTTATTTAGATAATAGAAGTATGTAGAGAGCAGAAAAAATTAATGAATCAATTGCAGTAGCTATCTTATGTAGAAGTTCAATAAAGCATGCATATTCATGAATTTTGGGGTTTCTGTTTGTTCTTTGAAATGTTCTTTAAATGCTGCCGTATTATTCTTTTTTTTTATTCTCCCTTAGAAACATAAGTAACAATCCGCGGTTTTTAATATTAAAGATAGTTTTTTGTACTTAGGAAGGTTTCTACAAATTGTGAAAGTGGCTTCAAGAACAGTACAGAACAAGAGGAGTTAAGTCACACCAGCAACATGATATAAATATGTTAGCATAATTAAGTCAAAGAATCTCCTCTAACAAAGTCTTAAGAATTTTTTTCTCTTAAGGTATAATTAACCAAAAGACAGGTACTATTCTGTTTTATATACCTAAATTATATATTTATTATTTTAGCAACCATATAAGACTTGTCTAATTTTATCTTATTTTAAGGATAAAAAAACTAATGCCTCAAGATAAGATAATTAGCCTAATATTTCACAGCCAATAAACAGAAGAGCAAAAAATTTAACCCCATAGAACTCTAATGCTGAATCCAATTCTTCCTTTTACTTATTCCCTCATATAGTCAACATACACAAATTACTCAGTCTAATAAACTTGAACCAATTTTATTCCAACAAACTAAATTAATTGAAAAGAAAATATATGTATTCCACTCATATATAAAATATACTACCCCACTTATAATAAACATATTTATTCCCATCCATACTAAACTAAATTAATGTGTGTTTTAATTCAGATATATTTCAGCAGAAATTACTGAATGACTACTCTGTGCCAGAAACTGTGCTAGAACCAGAGCGAAGAATAGGATATTTTTTAATATCTCCAGAGGTGCACACTTTAGAAAAAGGTTAAAACTGAATTATATTATGACATTTCCATAGTAGTATATCTAATGTTTAAATAATATATTTGAAAATATAAATAATGATTATACAAGTAGATAAAAGGAAATAAAATGAAACATCATATAAAATGAAAATCATTCTAACTTTTCTCACTTTCATACTGTTATGTTGATATATAACACCAATATGTTGAATTAAAAATTGGATCTACAGGGACAAAGTAGAACAGCAAGTAGGGAAGTTGACTTACACATGGTCAATTGAATTCCATCCCTGGTATTTCATATGTTCCTCCAAACTCACCAGGTGTTATTCACAATTTGAGAGCCAGGAGTAGCACTTAAACACCACCATGTGTGACCTGAGAATAAAATGATCTGCAAAGTACATTTTATTCTTTTACTTTGAAAGATGATGATGTTAAGAAATATACATTTTACAGAGAATACCATCATTGATAACCTTCCAGAGGTTATTCAATCAACATAAATCATCACATATTAACTAATTCTGATCAACATGATTGTACATATCACATAGACAAAATTTAGACTGTTCACGTCCTGAGGAAAGACAAGTGAAATGTACTTAGCTGGCTCAATTATATATTTCCGCTAGGTTTAATCATATGCTTCTTTTTCATTGTACTTGTCTTGGTTTCTGCATTTCACTTGGACATAATGTTGCCTCAGAAAGTCATATATGCATATTCATTTTGCAGTGTTTTCCAAAAAAATCATTACTGATAGCAATAGTAGCTATTATGCTTAATAAATAGAAAATATTGTCTGAAGGAGGGGGAAGAAAATATTGTCTGGAACACAAATAAGGAACTTAGTTATACTCTCCTTAGAGATTAATAATGTTTTTTTTTGGGCTTACAATTTTGTTCTATCCAGGGCATTTCATTTTGCACTGGATATTAAAAGTGAACTTTAAAGATTAACTATAATTTTTTCTCATCAAATGTTCTTCCACCAATCTACAATTTACTACGTAGGACCATATTTTTTTACCACCAAGCTAGATAAGTGGCTTTCAAATAATAAAAATAAAAATAAAATAAAATAAAAATAAAAATAAAAAATAAAATATTTTTAAATAGAATTGCTCAAAAACACATTATATGGTACATGTGAACAAAAACATTTTTTCTCAAGAACTTGAGTTCTTTATTATTTGTTTGATTATTGATATTTTGGGCTTATTTTGTGGTTACACCCAGATATACTCAGAGCCCATTCCTAATTACATTCAGGGATCACTTCTATAATATTCAGTGTGAGGACCTTTTATAACTTAATAAAGTTGGGGAAACTGAAGTCAGATCAACTGAACTCAGAATCTGATTCCACTGTCTATTATTTGTACCCATGATCAGTGTTCTCAAACTGTGTCAGAGTTTTCTTATAACTGTAGTGTAAAGAATAATTTGTGTTATATATAGCAGTTTTATTTTTCTGGGCCACACCCATTTAACGCTCAGGGGTTACTCCTAGCTATGCTCTCAGAAATAGACCCTGGCTTGGGGGACCATATGGGATGTTAGGGGATCAAACCGCGGTCAGTCCTAGACTAGCGCTTGAAAGGCAGACACCTTACTTCTAGCGCCACCTCTCCAGCCTCATATATAGCTGTTTTGAGGTGTAATGAATTCAGTAGATTTTTGACCTTTAGCAAAACGGTGAAGACTCTCCTTGTCCTCTATGCTCTGGTGCACAACGATGCACCACAATTGCACAACGATTCAGACCACAAAATGTAGTTATGTATACTACACTAGTGTCTTCACTATCTATTGGTTCTCATAAAATGCTTGAGGGACTATTGAATTTTCATTCCTATTTGAAGTTATAATTTTACTACAAGTAACTCTTTAATTTCACCGAAAAATAATTGTCTTGGGTTTGGAGTGACAGCTTAGTGGGTATAGTTTGCCTTGCACATTGCTGACCTGGGTCTGATCCTCAACATCCTATATGATCTTCGAGCACTGTCAGGAATAAATCTTGGGTTCAGAGCCAGGAGTAACCCATTAGCAACCATGTGGTTGTAGGCTTTTGTTCCCCTTAGTACTTTTTATTGTTCCATGAGTTACTCTACAGAATGTGGTTTAGTCCACAGTGCACAGTTTGTACAATTATTTTGTCTACTTCTCATTGTTGATGTGTAGTCTTATGTCATAGTGATCAGAAAGAGTTTAATATTATTTCAATAAGATTTATTAAAAATCTCTTTTGTGGTTCAACAAAAATTTGATAATGATATTGGAACTTGAAAATATTCATTAATTTTATTGTGGATGCCATTATTTCCTTATATATTTTTGCATGAATGATCTCTCTGTTGCTCTGTTGTTTTAATATTCCCTATAACATTGTGTTACACTCATTGTATCCACCAAGATCTGTGTAAAGTTTTTATTGGTATATATCATTTTATACATATTAAAATTATAATTACTTCTTCCTTATTCTAATATTATGTTCCGTGTCTTTTTTCTAGATATTTATAATTTTCTTTAAGATATTCTATCTTATGTGTACATTGGCTGCTGCTGATTTTTTGTTCTGTGTATGAACTCTGTTTTGCTTTTTTGTTTGCTGTGAGTTTAGTGTTAGTATGGCTATATGGATAGGAAGAAGGTAATGAGAGGACCAAAATTACCCTCATCTATGTTGATAGTGGGAAAAAAATTGGAGGTAGGTAATACCAAATGCAATATTTTGTGCTATTCTTCTGCCTAGATGACCACACAGACTTCTACCTATGTATTCATATTTTTTACCTCTTGACCCTAATCATTTCTCTCTGATTTTTCATTACATAAAGATTGTTTCTATTTGTAGGTGAAGGGGCGCAGAGAGTACTCAGCTACCTTAAAACATCATATTCAAAAGTCAAACTCAGGTCTTAGTCCCAGAGTTCAGATTTTATCAGTAGCTCACTGTCCCGGTTGCATTAGGGAGTTCACTATTGTTAGAATATAATGTGCAAAAACTTTATCCTTCCTCAAATAATTTAGGTCAGCCATGAATCTCAGATAGTCCATATTGTAAGCTTGGAGGATTTCCCTGTGATGAGTTGACTTCTGAAAAGGCAAAGAGAGGAACAGTGGGGAAAGGAGGGCAAAGAAGAGAAGATAAAGGAGGGGGGGATAGAAAAAGAAGAGATTGGAAGGGAGGAGTTGGGGGAGAGAAGAGTTGGGAGAAGAGGGCATGAGACATAAGAGAAGGGAAGTGAGAATAGAAGGAAAGGGAAATAAAAGAGAAAGGATGCTTTTAACGAAATTTAGTTTATTTTTTATATCCAATCTACTAGTTTGGGGGCAATATGTTATCAGAATCTGAGCTGAAGTAGGTTTAACTATTTTATTTTATTTTATTTTTCATTTATTTATTTATTTGTTTTAGGATCACACCCAGCAGCAGCGCTCAGGGGTTACTCCTGGCTCTGTGCTCAGAAATCGCTCCTGGCAGGCTCTGGTAACCATATGGGAAGCAAGGAATTGAACCAGAGGTCATTCTGGGTTGGCAGATAAGGGTCTAGTATCCCAAATATACAAGGCACGGACTGAACTTTACAAGAAAAATAATCTAATCCCATCAAAAAAATTGGGAAAAGAAATGAACAGACACTTTGGCAAAGAAGAAATACAAATAATCAAAAGGCTCATGAAAGAATGTTCCACATCACAAATCATCAGGGAGATGCAAATCAAAACAACTATGTCATGCCACAGAGATGTGATGCACACATCACAAAGAATGGCAATAAGCAGAGCTGGTGGGGATGTGGAGAGAAAGAATCTCTTATACACTGTTGGTGGTAATGTCCTCTAGTCCAACCTTTATGGAAAGCGATATGGAGATTCCTCAAAACCCTAGAAGTTGAGCTCCCATACGATCCAGCTATACCAATCTTAGGGATATACTCCTTAGGAACACAAAAATACAATACAATAATCTCTTCCTTACATTTGTATTCATTGCAGTGCTATTTACAATAGCCAGACTCTGGAAACAACCAAGATGCCCTTCAAGAGATGAATGGCTAAAGAAACTGTGGTACTTATACACAATGGAATATTATGCATCTGTCAGGAGAGATCAAGTCATGAAATTTTCCTATACATGGATGCACATGGAATCTATTATGCTGAGTGAAATAAGTCAGAGGGAGAGAGATAGACACAGATAGTCTCACTCATATATGGATATTAAGAAAAATAAAAGACATTTTTGTGATAATTCTCAGAGACAAAAGAGAGGAGGCTGGAAGGTCCAGCTCAAGACATGAAGCTCACCACATTGAGAGATGAGTGCTGTTAGAGAAATAATTACATTGAGAACTATCATAACTATGTGAATGAATGATAGAAGCAGAAAGCCTGTTTAGAGTACAGGTGGGGTGAGGTGGAAAAGAGGGAGATTTGGGACATTTGTTGCAATGGTTAAGGGGGGTGTTCTTTACATGACTGAAACCTAACTACAATCATATTTGTAATCAAGGTGTTTAAATAAAGATATTAATAATAAAAAAGAATAATTTTTTCTCAGATTAGGAATTTTTGACATTATATCAATATACTGAAGATCTAAAATATAATTTGCTGATTATAATTTCGAAGTAAAATTATTTGAATGTGTCAAGTGAGAGTAAAAAAGATTCTATTCTCTTTTTCTTATATTTCTTTCAGATCCTAATGTATTACATCACTTTGGCTTTTGTTTTCTTCCATTATAAATAAAATGATTACTTTAGCTGCAAGCTAACATTTGATTACCTCTTGTCAGTGAATTGTAATGATGGCACTGACACAAACTAAGGATAATGATTTTACTTATGTTTTCTTCCTTTAATTTTCTTTACTAAGGTATAAAAATAATAGACAATCCTTTTAACATAACTATAACAAATTATTAAATAAAATATTATTGCAAATACTTTACAGATTACTAAACTGAACAGTGGTATTTTTTAGAACTGTCATGACAGAAAATGGGAGTTTTGTTAGATACTAGAATAAAATGTGTTATTATATACTTTTAAATTTTTTTCAAAGTAACAACTCTAAAAATGATTTGAAATTCTAAACAGTGAAAAATTCACATATAATAATATGATACTTTTTACAATATGTTGATTTTTAATAGTCAACTCCCATTTTGTTTCAGAAGATTAAATAAATGTAAAGTAGCTCTAGGGGTAGGACACAGATAAAAGTATAAGATAGCATATTTAGAATGCTTTAATTTCTTTGGTTATAGCAAAGAAATGTTTTTGATTAACATTTTTCCATGAGAAATCAACAAGTAACTGATAATACTTTTTTTGTATATGTATATAGATTTTAAAACACAGAACAGGGATGCAAATAAGAATTAAAAGCTTTGTATTAAATAAAACTGTGTAAGGTGTTTTCATCTTTCTTCAATTTCTGACAATCTTTTTCATTGTTGTGATATTATTAGCTGTCCTAAGAGTAAATGGGAGGGGGGAACTCTTTAAAATTAGCTTTGATTTTAATAAAGAGAAATTTACAAGGACATAATTTTACATTGATTAGAGAATTCTAAAACATTTATTATCCATTACTAATTAGAAGTTATTGGCTCTTCAACATATTGAGAAGTTCCTCATTTAAATTTTTTTTGGTTTGCTTGCTTTTGCTTTTTTGGACCACACCAGCTTGTGTTCAGGGCTTACTCCTTGAGGGTTCAGAAGATATCTGTGGTTTAGTTAGTGAACCCATGAAGGTTGTGTACAAGGCAGTGAGTAGTTCCATATTGGTTTTCTGTTATAGTCAATTAAGAGATTGTCAATGACTCTTCTAGACTCTAGGACTAATTTTTCTTCCATACTTTGGAGTTGTTCATTTAAATATGAAATAGACATGATGATCAAAGTCATTACTTAAGTTTGAAAAAATGGAGAAAAAAACAAAAGGTATTTGCTTTGTATACAGACTACCCCTGTTATACTCATACAGTACATATATTCCTCAAAGCTTTATCAAAAGTGATCACTTAGAATAGAATTCTGAAGAATAGTGGGATGTGTACTAACTCCCACTTTTTTAAAAAAGAGAAAGAGAGAGAAAACCAATGGACCAGAGCAATGGAATAGTGAGTAGGTCATTTGCTTTGAGCACAGCCCACTTGGATTTCGCTTTTGACAAACATGGTTCCTTGAGCCTACCAGGAGTGCTTTCTGAGTGCAGTGTCAAGAGTAACCTTGAGCATTGCTGGATGTAGCCCTCTCAAAAAATAAATAAAGCATAAAATGATAAAAATAATAAAAAACCAGCAAATAGGTGTGACTTCTAACAACAAGAGAATACTACCAATATATTATGGCAAAAACTTACTGACTTTAATTCAGAATCTTGTACATGATCACTTGTCTCTTATTCAAAATTTGAGGCCACTAAGAGTATTGGCAGAAATTTTTCAAATGACTTAATATCAATCTTCTCTTTACTCTCAAAAATTTCATTTTAGCTTGGCTCCAGTTCTTGTTACTTGAATTATTATTTTCTGCTTGGCAGAAATGATCAGATTAAAAAGTATGGTTATATGCCAATAGTTATTTTTATCAACATGTCAGAATGAGAGAAAGGGAAAGATTTGTTCTATATTCCTTTGCTTTTTACCTACAGTGCTTTATTGGTCTATTTTTATTTTTAATAATCCTAACCATGATATTTATATGACAAAAGCACAGTTCAGTCTAAATAGTTTAAATAAATAAAATACTTACTGATTCACAAATCTAACAGTGAACAATTATGCTATATTTAGGTTTTTCATGCCATATTAAAGGAAAAATGGAGCTTTATTTTTATTATGCCATTTGTTTTAAACTCAATGTTTAGGCACCATGATTTATAGTTAATAATAAAGTTTTTGTATACATGTCCAACACTATACTTGCCCTAGTCAGTGTCTATCTGCCAATGTCTTAAGATTCCCTCCCATAAAACTTACCCTCCCATCTTGCTAAACTTTGTTCTGTAGGTCAACTTTTGAGTGTTTGACATAGACAATTTGTTATTTTCCACTTACTTATTTGCATTTCAAGTATGAGAGAGGTAATTCTGAAATTATACCAGATCTTCTGTCTGCCTTCACTAAAAATTGTACCCTTGAATTCCAGCCACATAATGGTGAATTGCAGGATTTCAT
Organism: Suncus etruscus; assembly: GCF_024139225.1. Lineage (NCBI taxonomy): Eukaryota > Metazoa > Chordata > Mammalia > Eulipotyphla > Soricidae > Suncus > Suncus etruscus. The sequence continues at coordinate 156,705,208 of NC_064850.1, read as the reverse complement.
CTTTCAGTATAGCTGAATAGTAATCCATGTCGGTATAGACACATTATTTTTAATAAATTATCTTATTGATTCACCATGAGATACACACTTATAAAGTTGTTCATGATTAAGGTGTAGTCATAAAGTGTCTAATATCCTTCACCAGAGTATATTTTCAGTCCAATGTCCCCAATTTCCATCCCTCCCCACAAACCACTTCTCTCTCCTGCATCAGTGATAGACATTTCAGTTCTTACTCTTCATCTCTTTGTTTTATTTTTTTTCTTTTAGACTCAGTGATTTGCAATATTGTTACTGAAGGGGTATCATACAATATCACATATCATTTCAGCACCCAGTTCTTGTCCCAAGTGAGCATTCCAGCTATTTTTGTCATGGTGGTCCCTTCTCTGACCTAATAGCACTTCCCCAACATTTGTGTCAAGCTTTCTACCATGGACTGATCTTCCTAGCCCTCTTCTCTATTGTCTATGGAAATTACTAATACACTATCTTTTTTTAGTATCCCACAAATGAGTGTAATCATTTTATGTCTGTCTCTCTCCCTCTGCCTCATTTTGCTCAACAGAATTCTCTCCATACCTATATATGCATTAGCAAATTTCATGACTTTCTTTTTCCTAACATTCATGTAGTATCCATTGTGTAGATGTACCACAGTTTCTTTACCCATTCATCTGTTCTCAGGCACTTGGTTTGTTTCCAGATTCTGGCTATTGTATATAGTGCTGCTGTAATACAGGAGTACAGAGAGCTTTTCTACATTGTGTTTCTGGGACGTTAATGTATATTCCTAGGAGTGCTATTTCTGGGTCAAATAGAAGCACAATTTCTAATTTTTTGAGGAATATCCATATTATTTTCCCCAAAAGGCTGGATCAGTCAACATTCCCACCACCAGTAAATAAGATTCCCTTTCTCCCCACAGCTACTAGCCAAGTAAACATCTTTCCCTCATGCTGCCTTGACTCACAATTGATTGACTTCCAGGAGCAGCACTGAAAGCTAACCTCTGTTACCAAATTGCCCAGACTTGGATTATGCATTTATTAATCTTTTAATGTGTCCTCAACATCATTTGCTGACTTCTATCTCCCTGCTGCTATGTAGATACAAACTAGTATTAGTAATAATGATGAAAAAAGGGAGTATTTGCATAATGTTGATGGGAATGTGCTGTGGTATAGCTACAAAGAAAAATAGTGTGAATTAAAAAACACTAAAAGTAAATTACCATGAGTGTCAGTTAACGAAATTCTAGATATGTATTCAAAGATACAGAATCAGATTCTTGAGGAGATAGCTACACCTCCATGCTGATGGATGATTAGATGAGGAAAGTATGTGAATATATATACATACACATACACATATGCAATGTATTTACAAATAAAAAATAAAAATGCTATAGAATGAGTAAATTACTCAGTTATAAAGTATAACATTGAGTTATACAAATACTATTAAATATATGAAAATACACTAAGAAGGTGAATTTTGCACTGTACTCTATTGGCATAAATAAAACAGAAAAGTTTATGAACTGCTGAATATTTTAATAGTATATGTTGTCAATAGTATCACTGAGGGATATTCATATTAAAATTCATCAAATATCTATTTCAAATGTTCAGATTTTTGTATATCAAGCATACATGAAGTGATTAGTATATCATTCCTCAAAACTTTTTTGACAATTATTTGTCTTTAAAGGATATGTATGAACTTGCATGTATCTATGTAAAAGTAATATATAAGAAATATATCATGTAGTCTTATATTTTCTAAAAAATAATGAAATGTACAGTCAGAAACATTAAATTATAGATAATCTGTTCTTTAGAAAAATATACCTATAGTTATATAGCATTTTATCAACTACTTAATTTTCTTCTTTATATATATTTTCATTTTATATACCATATTTTCCTGCTTATAAAACGACTTTTCTTTGTTTTTGTTTTTTGGGGGCCACACCCAGTGATGCTCAGAGGTTTCTGGCTATGGGCTCAGAAATCACTCCCGGATTGGTTGACCATATGGGATGTTGGGGCTCCAACAGTGGTCTGTCCTAGGCTATTGCCAGCAAGCAGACGCCTTACCACTTCATGCCATCACTCCAGCCTCTTTAATGACTTTTTAACCCATGAAAAACTTCTTAAAAGTCAGATCATTTTATATGCTGGTATACAGCAACTGAAATCCAGCTTCAAGGACTAGTGATCCGCCCCTATCTAGTGCTTCATCCCATCCAGCTGCCAGGCGTCATCACTTAGTCCTCTGTCCTGATTCATCTTTCAGGGCACACAGAGGAGCTGAATTACCGAGCTCTGCATCTCATCCAGCTGAGGGGTATGTGGCATTCTGGAGCCCAGTCCTCTGTTTAGCTTTTATGGGACACAGAGGAGGTGCTCTGTCTTTCTCTAGCTGTCCTATTAATCACTGTACCCCAGCCAGCTGCTCTTGGAGGAGCCCCTCTCCCTGCTCTCAATGTAGATCACAATTAAAAAATCACAGTCATCACTACAAATGACAAATGTAATGATTGTTGACATTCCAAAGTCTAGCTTTATGAAACATATACTGTTAACCTGTGAGTGTTCTACTCTTTTTCTCTTAAGTTTTTTTAATTTCTGTTTGGTGTGCATTTAGAAGGCTTTTTTTGAGTTGTTAATACAAATATAGGTAAATTTTGGAAAGGCATGCCAATTAAAGACCTATGATGTGTATAATTTGTAAGGACTGATGGCCACATTAAGAGATGTTGCAGTTTTCCATTTACTTGAATCAAATGAATAAATTACAATATATACAACACCTGCCTTTACTCTCAACATTATAATTAGAACAGATGTTAATGAAATACATGAATTACTTGACTTGAAAGATATGCCTAGTTGTTAATATTTTATCTTTTGATATAACATTTTAGGTATATTTAAAATTAAGCTTCATAAATGTATTGTCTATATATTTATTTAAAATAGCATATATGTAGACCCATGGAGATAAATCAAAGGGATGAAGTGAATATCTTATATGCAAAATACTTCAAGCTTAATATCTGCCAAAGTACAGAATAGTGTCTGAGTAGGGCCAAATTATGCCACCAGGAGCCTAGAGCCTCAAAAAATACATAAAAGGTATATAATTAAATAAAAAAAGATATGTATGAGGTCAGACCAATATGTTTCTTATGTCAGCTTCACAACTTTTGTGAATTTAATTTCAAACACTTCAAATTATTATTTGGAGCACTATTGTGATCTTAGATTAACTTTTAAAGATGTGCAAGGTCATTCACAAAAGCCACAATCTGGAAATAATTAAGTGCTCAAGAACACATCAGTGGATAAAGAAACTATGTATATTTACACAATGGAATACTAAATGACTTTTAAAAAACCTGAAGTCATGAAACTTACTTATACATTTATGGATATGGAAAGTATTCTGCTGAACAAAATGAGGAAGAGGAGTAGACATAGAATGATCACATTTATTTGTGGGATATAAATAAGAATACTATGGTAATCATAAGCAAAGATAATAGAAACAAGGGCCAAGAGGACTCTGGTAGGAAGCTAGCCACAAATATTGGAGAAGTTCAGAAAAGAGACCATTATGAAATGATAGTTGGAAATGATCACTCTGAACAAGTACTGGGAACTGAAGAGATAAAGTGATATGCATGATACTCTTTCAGTAACAATATTGCAGTTCATGGTGTCAAAAAGGAAAAGAAAGAGAGGAAAAAGTGTCCTACAGAGGTAGGCAGAGGAGAGATGAGGGAGGGAACCTGAGTACATTAGTGGTGGGAAATGTTAACTGGTGAAGGGTGTGAGACATTACATCTCTGAAACTCAATCATGAACTACCTTATAAATGTGTATCTCAGAGTGATTAAAGTATTCATTAATAAAAAACAAAAATATAGAAAAATAAAATACTTCATAACATAAAGCATAACAGTTCTTTTTTGTCTGAACTAATTTTTATAAAAAAATACCTACACAATTTAATATGAACACATTAATTTCTTCCTAAACAGATAACCTTTCCATACAAATATGCTCAGCTTGATTATAAATAGAAAAGTAAATGGTAAAGATATAGCCCATCCATGAGTAAAACAGAACAAAACAAAACAAAAAAATGTTTGTAATAAATCATTAAATTGGCTACATTAAATTATGAACTGTGGTGAGAAATATAGGGTCCAAAGGGTAAACACCTGAAGAAACAGCTACTGGCCCATATGTTGACAGTACTGAAGGCCAAAACAAACAAAAGTTAGAGTCAAAGAGACTGAACCAGAGGCCAAATGGTAACCTCTCTTGGCTGTGAGAGTTTGGATTCTCATCCAGATCTGTCCAATTCCAGCACTCTGTTGTCATTTCTCTTCCATTGCACTGTCAGATCTAGCAGATGGCAACGACAAACATACCTTCCAACAATCCTTTTTTTAAAAAAAAATTCATTTTCAAAGTGCTACTACATTAAAAAAATACTCTACTATGGGAGAGGTAAAATATTATAATGTATCTTAAAATACAACATATATTATAAGTTTATTTAATTGACCAGTATAAGGCGATAAATTTTACTAAATAGGTTTTTAAATGCTGAGTAATATAAGGTAATATTCAGAGGTCCATAGCTGTGCTATTCATCACTTAAAACTTGAACTATGACAATCATGTAGCGATTGTTAATATTATTAAATAGCATATTAAAAAGGAGAAGAAATAAAAGATCTACAAAATAACAAGATCAATAACTTCAAACTATGATATGAGTAATTTTAGTTGAATGAATAGGATGCACTAGCATAGCAGTGAAATTTTTGTTTGTTTTTGTTTGGAGACTATACATTGAAGTTCTTAGGACTTGCTCTTGGCTCTGAGCCCACAAGCACTCTTGGTGGTGCTCAGGGGCTGACCGTGGTGCTGATATCAAACAGGGTCAGTTGCTGACAAGCCAAGCCTTAACCTAGTCCTATCTCTCCAACCCCAGGAGTGCAATTTTTAGTTGTTATAAATAAATTCTGAAACTGAATACTAAGCATCTATTCTGAAAAGTACAGAAAACTTCTGTGACCCTATCATTTCTAAAGGTTATTAAACACTGGAATAGTCTCTAAACTCAGATTTAGTTTTGTTGAAACAAAATATTATTTTTGCTCATGTAATATATATGTAATCTATTTTAACTCATGCAATAAGTAAATAAATATATTTATTTTACTCATGTAATATATGGCCATACAAGTTGTTTAAAATTCTAAGACATCAATATTAAGAATGTACTGTGTACTCAGCATTTTGCTGAGGTAGTAGAAGTTACTTTCTAGTTTCTGGAACTTGTTTGTGATCTGATTAATATCATATGAGCTAATCAGGACAATTCTGTTTTATAAAATAGAATGCCTTTGGGCATTGATATTTTACTCTGGAAATTCAATGAAAATAGTACCTATATATGCTTCAAAACCAAGAGTTTTTTTATTCATTTATTTACCTATTGGAAGGATAAGACTCAGAACAATTCTGGTAGTGCTTAGTGCTTACTCTTTTCTTAGTGCTCAGGGATCATACTCAAGGGGTAGGAGGAATTGTATTTAGTGCCAGAATGGAAACAAAGTTCTTGCATGCAAAGCTTCACATTAGTATTGTTCTATCTCTCTGACCTAAGAAATGTTTCAGAAGGGAAACAAATATGAAAAAAGACCTCAACTTGTGTGCATTTTACAGTGACTCAAAGCCTTGGTACAACCGCAATATGTATCCCACATAGCACCAAGGGTTACTCTTGAGCACAGACCTATGAATAGCTCCTGAGCACTGCTGATTAAGACTTATTGCCCTCAAATAAAATTACATTAAACATGCAAAGGTAACATGGAATTTCAGATGCTATTTTAAATAACTGACAGTATGAGTGTGGCATCCACTTGATATAAATTACTCAATTCAAAAATAATAAAGAATTCAACTGGATCAAAAAATATAAACAAAAAATCTTAATAAATATTCCTTTGAGAAGAATGACCATTGAGGTACAAAAATTACTTGATGTCAGGAAAGTCCAAATCAAAACTAAATAAGAAATTGCCTCATACTTAATTAGAAACAAATGCTGGTATAGATATGGAGGGAAACCACTTTACTATAGTTTCTGGTAAAAATGTAAAGTATGACCACTATAAAATACGGAGTACAAATATCCATTTAAATAAATAAAAATATCATATAACTAAAAATGTTATTTCAAGGTAATTATCTGAAGGACACAAAAGATTAATCAAAAATAATTAAATGACACTAGTTATTATTAAATAATATTAATATTAAAATATTAAAAATAACTATTAAAATGATTAAATCAAAAATATTGAATCACCATTTTTATAACAGTACTATTTCATGCTATTTTCATATTTTCATAGCATAATTGCCAAGAAGCAGAATCAACATAAATATCCTTTGACAAAGACTAAGTAAAGAAGCTATAGTACACATACTTAGCAAAAAAACTATTCTTTTATTAAAAGAGATAAGGTTTTGTCTTTTAGGACAAAATAGAAAAAACAAGGTGATTGTGCTGTGCAAACTAGTTAGGAAGTGATAATGGCTTAACTCAATATAACTCAAATATAAATAACTTAAACAAAGAGTCAAAGGATTAAATTAACTCCTTTATATTCAATTAAAACTACGGTGTTCATTGGAAGTAAGTGAGTGTTAGAAGAAATTTCAGAGGGAAATTATATTGGGATAGATAACACTGAAACCTAGGTTGTGAAGGCAGTGTTTTTTATATATATGGCAATTCATATAAAATACTTAAAATCATATTAAAGTAAACTAATTATGACCCAATTAAAAAAGGTTATATATCAAGAAATAGTAAGTTCTATGCCTAAGTGATTTACTGATGATTGCTGCAAAGAGAAATACTACCAGTTAATAACCTGCACATTTAATGTGTATATATGATGTAATGGGTACAGTAAGAAATAAAAAGAGAAGGAACAATAATTAAAGGTATAAAGGAAGATTAATTAAACCATCATTCAAACCATCATGAAAAATGATGGGGAAGGTGGGGTACCAACAGACTCCTTTGCTCTGTGAAAGACAATCTCTAATTATAGAGGACATTTATACAGAATGAATTCGGCACTGATTTGATGGAAAGAATGACATTTACTGAAGCAACACTTCCTTCTCATTCTTGAAGAGCACAGATGGCCTTTGGAGATGTATACACAAATAAAATCAAAGAAAAACTTTGACTTTAAAGATAGTTATGTGGTCATTTGGTTTGATCTAGTGAACATATTTTGGAGAAAATAATTATGTTCAACAAATATAGTCTTTGCTTGCATTAAAAAGAGGATCAAAATTAAAGGGAAAAATCCCTTTATTGCAGAATATCCAGATTTCAGAATGTAATCATGCACACACATATTTGAGTCTAGATTTTTAGGATCAGTTAAAATTATTTAAGAATATATTCATACTTTCCAAAATAAATGTAAATCACAATATAAAAATAAGTATGATTTGTCATTTTAATGAGTACCTGAGGTAAAATAATAGGGTGCTTATTTCTTTAAACTTGATACACACTTGGATCTCTGATATTTATATTGTATAGTAATAGAGTATACATTTCCATGAGTTTATGTGAGAGTTCAACCTGAATTGTCTTAAACAAACGAAAAATGTTTATTAGTTCAAATATCTGAAAAGTCTAGTAGATCTCTCTAAGCCTGGCTAGATCTGAGCCTCAAATTGGGTTTTCAAACTTACTATTTCACTACATTATGGTTGTTTTTTGACTATTTGAACTCAACTTCAGGCAAGATCTCTCTTTATTTTGTCTCATTTCTCTGACTCTACCTCTAGCTCTAAATTTTATATGAAGGACCAGAGTGGTAGTACAGTGAGTAGGGCCTTTACCTTGCTTGTCAAGCCTGTTTCAGTCACGAACATCCCGTGTGCTCCCCTGAGCCTACCAACAGTGACCCCTGAAGCACAATCAGGAGTAAATCCTGAGTATCAGTGTGTTATTCAAAAAGAAAAAAAATCCACACAAAGGGATTTTTTATATGTAGAAATTGATACAGCAATATGCCAAAATTTACAAAATATTTTCATGAGAGAAGAGACAGCATATGCGTACAGGCCAATAAGCACAAGTTAATAACATGTAGAAACCGCAGTCTAAAAGATTACATATATATTACAAATAGACCAAATATAAAAATTATTCAATTATTTATGAAAGTGGGAAATCAAAGTTTATATTGAAAAATAAAAATGAAGCAAGAGAAAACTGTATATCAATGCCAGTTCTTCAAAAACTGAAGTAACGTGAGGTTAGCAGAGAAGATAAAAGGAGTTAGAAGAGGAGAAAAATGAAAAGTTTGGGTCAGATTAATGTGAGACTTAGGCTTAACCAGTTCATTTCAGAATCCCCTGATATCACTAGAAGTGGGGCCCGGAGAGATAGCACAGCGGTGTTTGCCTTGCAAGCAGCCTATCCAGGACCTAAGGTGGTTGGTTCGAATCCCGGTGTTCCATATTGTCCTCCGTGCCTGCCAGGAGCTATTTCTGAGCAGACAGCCAGGAGTAACCCCTGAGCACCAACGGGTGTGGCCCAAAACCAAAAAAAAAAAAAAACAAACCAAAAAAAAAATGAGGTTATCACTAGAAGTGATAGTAACACACACACACACACACACACACACACACACACACACACACACACACACAGAGCAAACTGAACAACAACAACAAAATTCTATTTGAAAAAAGAAATAAAAATTTAGCCTTGGATAGATACAGTGATTGGAGAGCATAGGCATGTGCTTGCCAGGATTCATTTTCAAGGGGAACCGCAGGGCATCTCAAGCACTTCTCAGCATGGCCTTTGAAATATCCAGGGCACTGCTATGGTGGCCCAGGTAATTTTCAATACCACCAAACCCAAAAACTTCACATTCTCAGGTCCTTACATCAAACCACAAGCTCAGTAGTCCAGGAACTGGCAGATAATTAAGTAAAGTTTGTATATGGAATGATAATAGCAAAGAAGTCACTTTTATCACCCTCCCACACATACCCAACTTCATTCAAATCATCAATATCTGTCACTAAAATACAGAGTCAAAAATGAAAGATGATCTCTAACAAAATTAGACAGTTGGGGAAAAAATGAATATGAATATTACTGTTCCAGGGTAAAACTTTACTCAGTCAATATTAATTTAAGTGGCAACAGGATTGGTTTATAACACTCTTGCTCGAAAGATAGAGTAAAGCCATCAAAGTAGCAGTCAACATTCCACATAGGATCCCCATAAAATGATTACTCAAGAAAGACACACTAAAGACACTGTGAAGTACCTGAAAAGATACTTTATTAAATGGGAATCTCATTAGAAATGCACTCCCATTGTACATATGATCTAAAAATCAAACATTAAGAAACATATTAGGAGGTCTATCCACTTGAGAGCTAAACATAAAACTTCCAGTGAAAAGGAGACATCATTAAAAGTACTAAAACAATATTTTTAAACAATGCCAGTGTTCTTAGACTGGTCACGTAAGAATCACATTCTTAAAACAAATAAAGAATACCTAAAAAACAAAGCTTAAAAAGGTGGGGGGAAAGAGCAATAATAAAATTTTCAGATAATTTTATATTTTTTGAGAAAAATAATCTAAGAAAAATATTGTAGAATTATATTTAATCATACCCCAAGGATAAATCTTTCTAAAATGGAAGGTGTACTTGTTTCCCATTGCTACACAGATTAACATACATTTAAGGTTCAGAGAAATACTTTTTTAAATTTATTTTCTTTTTTTAAAACTTTTATTGTCAACAATGTGAATTACGGTCTTTCACAGTAATATTTAAGGTACATAGTTACAACGAATCAGGGGCATTCCCACCACCAGTGCTGTTATCCCTCCACCTCAGTTCCCAGCATCTTCCTGGGGGGGGGCAACCCCCCCAGACTGCTTGGGTTAACTGGTCCCCTCTGTGTATAGATTCTGTTGTCGTTGACTTTGGATTTGGTGTTTAAGTTTGATCACTTTTTATTTCTACTCAATGATCATACGACTGTTTGGTCCTGGTACCATCCATTTATGAGGCAGAACAAAATGATTCAAATCATGTGGTTCTATTTGAAAAAACAAAAGAGAGAGAGAGAAAAAAGAGAAAAAAAACTGGAAGAGTTCATAGAGGTTATAAATATCAATTCAAAAGAAGAAAAGGAGGGAAAAAAAGAAAAAAAAAAAAAACAAAAAATAACCCAAACCAGCAACTACAAAAAAGCACAACAGTAACCAAAACACAACAACCAAATAATAACCATGAGAAAAAAATATGAGGAAGGAGGGCTGCTGGTGTGGCAAGGTTTTGTGCTATTTTTTTTTCTCTTATTTTGCATAGGCATAGCAAGTATTGGGGAAATTAGAAAGAGGATTTCTCTGGCCTAAGAGACACAGGGTTTCTCTGACCTTGAAGCATACTGTCATGGAAATAGCTATAGGCTCCACACAAGCTCATTTTCACACCCCAAGGTCTAGTGATGGAACAGAACTTCTAGAAAGAATCTTTTTTTTTTTAATTTTTACTGAGGTACCATGAAGTGCAATACTGATAAATATAGTGTTTCATGCAAACAACATTGTAACATCACACCTTCCATTAGGGTCTGTTGCCCTCCATTAATATCTCAAGGCCCTTCTATTTACCCCTACCACGAGCCATCTTTAGGTAAATCAGTTTTATAGACAACTCTTGGTACTGTTTTCTTTGTCCATTTTTTATTCCCTTTATATGTTTTTTTATATCCCATACATGAGAAATTATTTTGTACCTGTCACTTCCATCCTACCTGATTTCCTCCTGTGTATGTTAATATTTGTAGTACCATAATTTCTTAACCCACTCTCTTTATCCTGTACACTTGAGTTGTCTCCATATCTTGATTATTGTGAATAGTGCTGTAATGAATGTAAGAGCACACATGTATATTCAAAATGTAATTCAGGATCCTTGACAGATTACACAGTGTAATTACTAGATTGTATAGAAGCTCAGCTATTTGATTTTAGCAAGGTGTCCATATTATTTTTCCTAAAATGTGAACTATTTTACATTACCATCAAAAATGGGTTTCTCTATATAAGTATTAGTACTTACTTTGTTTGGTTACATGTATAACAGTTTAACTTTATGAAGTGATATCTTACTGTGGTTTTTATTTGCATTTTCCTTATGGCACATGATGAATATCATTTTTATATTTCTTTTGGTCATCTGTATAGCTTTAAGGAGCTGTCAGTTCATTTATTCTTCCCCAGTTTTGATGTTTTGGAATTTTTGTTTGTTTTTAAGTTCTACAAGTGCTTTCTCTATGTTTAACCCCTTTTCTCCCAATCTGTGGTGCATCTTTTTATTCCTAATCATTTCTTTGATGGTTCAGAAGCTTCTTAATTTAATGTAATCTCATTTGTTTATTTTTTTCTTCTATTTGCTTGATGAATAGTTTTGAGTCATAAATCAATTCAATTGCATGGGATTCATTGCATGGAAGGTTCTCCCTATTTTTAGCACATTATAAATTTTGAATCAGGTTTAATCTTGAAATATTTAACTCATTTTGGTTTGTGGGACACTCCAGGTTGTGATCAAGCTTACTGCTGTCTCAAGCTCAGAGATAACTCCTGGGGTTGCTTACTTACTGGAGTAAGTCACTTACAAGGCAAGTGCCTATACCCCTGTACTCTTTGTCAGACCTGCTTTAATCCATTTTGAATATACTTTTGTGCAAAACATGACATAGTAGTGAGAGTTTATTCTTTTATATGTGTGTGACCAATAATCTTAGAAACATTTGTTGAATAGGTTTTTATTATACTTTATACACAGAGTGCCTTTATTGAAGATTTCTTCCTGCATATGAGAGGATATCTCTACACTCTCAATACTTATTTATTATTTTATCAATCTATAATTAAGTACTAAATTATATTATCATAAAAAATATGCAGATAAAGCATATAAATAGAACCATCACATTTTTATTATTAAATTATTAATTTATTAAGATATTAATAAATAGAAAATAGAATGACTTTTCCTTGATATATTTAAAGTCATGTACTACAAACTCACAGTTAACTCAGTGGTGAAAAGCTGGCACAAGGCAATATTCTCACTGTCATTACCATTATTTTAAATAGTATTTGAAGCCATTAACATGGCAATTAGACAAGAAATATTTAGGAGAGGCAGCAAGGAAAATAAGACAAACTATTACTGTTTGCAGATGAGATGATCTTATAATAATAAAACCCTAAAGACTATGAGAAGTCTCCTAGAAAAAAATGAACCTGTTCAGTGAAGTGGCAAGCCACAAAATCAACATGTGGAAATCCATGACAGGGCCAGACGCAAACAATGAAGCAGTAGAAAGAGAATTTTTTTTAAATCTCATTCACAATAGTGTTTCAAAGATCTCAAATGACTGAATATCATATTAACCAAAAAAAAATCACTACTAAAATTTATATGGAGTACTAAAAGCTCATGCATTGTCAAAACATTTCTGGACAAAAAGGAAGATAGCAAGTTATTTATCCAACTTTAAATTATACTATAAATCTATATAAATTAACAATGTGAAAACTGGAATACCTACCAATTTATTATTTTATAGTAGACAAGAAATGAATATTTGCAATCTATGGCTGCTTTACTCAGGCTTTCATGTCTAAGTCTAATTTTCAGGTTGGGGTTTCTTACTTCTTATAGTAACATCAAGTTTCCAATTTTCTGTCAGATGTTGTTTAGAAGTCACTCTTGATCAGTATTAGAGGTTTTCGTGTTATGTGTATATGGTTTTTTCAGAACAAAAAATTTATTTTGAATTAAGAATTGGTCTCTACAACAGTAGAAAATAATCTTATGATAAAAATGTAATAACTAAATTTGACTACATTAAATCCTTCACAAAAGTTAACCTTATTGAGGTAGGTATTTCCTCATTTATCACCTGTTTTATGTACACTAAAGGTAAAGATTTTAAAACTCTTCTTTCCATATATGAGTGAATATTACATAATAAAGGAAAATCAAGTCTAATATTTTAATGATAATATTTTCAAAGTGAAAGAATAGAGTAAATGGAGAAAGAATATTTTAATAATTGTAATTATACAGAATATTTTTATTTTGAGAATGGAGTATTTAAAGCATCAGAATGAAAAAAACTACTGATTCTTCCTCTCAATATGTTATGTCATCAAAAGGAAAATTTTATAAAAGCTTCAAATAAAAGTCAAAAAAAGTAGTTACCTGCCACCTGACTTCACATTGGCACCACTAATTATTGAAAGTAGGAAACAATTTGTAACATTATTTTTATTTCAGAATTCTTTCATAAGCTCAGTCATCAATACTCCATCGAGGAAAAGAAAACAATTGCTGACATGTTATAAAAGCAAACATTTTATATATAATTTTTACACTAGCTACTTGAGTACTAACTAAAACAAATAAGGAAATAAAACCAAACACAGCAAGAAAAAGGTATATGCACATAAAAATCAAATATTGTGGGTGAGTGAAACAGGAGTAGAGAATGAATATCTCTAAAAAATTCATCTTTTATTTTTTTGCAGAAAGGAAGCTCAGATGATAGAAAGAGGTCACAAAAATGAATCTTAAGAAATGGTGCTTCCAATAGTTATCAAAACAGCATGGCATTGAAATAAAGACAGACCCTCAGATCAGTGGAATAGGCTTGAGTACTCAGAAAATGTTCCCCAGACATACAATCACCTAATTTTTGATAAAGGAGAAAGAAATCCTAAATGGAGCAAGGAAAGCCTCTTCAACAATTGGTGTTGTCTCAGCTGGTCACACACTTGCAAAAAAGCAAACTCAGACCCCCAGCTATCACCATGTATGAAGGTAAAATCCGAATGGATTAAAGACCTTGATATCAGACCTGAAATCATAAGGTATATAGAACAACATGTAGGTAAAACACTCCATGACATTGAGACTAAAGGTATCTTTAAGGAGAAATCTGCACTCTCCAAACAAATGGAAGCAGAGAAAAACAGATGGGAATATATTAAGCTGAGAAGCTTCTGCACCTCAAAGGAAATAGTACCCACTCACTGAGTGGGAGAAACTATTCACCCAGTACCCATCAGATAAGGGGCTAATATTCAAAATATAAAAGGCACTGACAGAACTTTAAATGAAAAAACATCTTATCCCATCAAAAATGGGGAGAAGAAATGAACAGACACTTTGTTAAAGAGGAAATACAAATGGCCAAATGGCACATGAAAAAAATGCTCCACATCACTAACCATCAGGGAGATGCAAATCAAAACGACTATGAGGTATCATCTTACACCACAGAGATTGGCGCACATCACAAAGAATGAGAACAAGCAGTGCTGGCAGGGATGTGAACAGAAAGGAACTCTCATTCACTGCTGGTGGGAATGCTGTCTCGTCCAACCTTTATGGAAAGCAATATGAAGATTCCTCCAAAAATTGGAATTGAGCTCCCATACGATTTAGCTATACCACTCCTATATCTTAGGAACACAAAAATACAATACAAAAAAATCCCTTCTTCATATCTATATTCATGGCAACGCTATTTACAATAGTCAGACTCTGGAAACAACCAAGATGTCCTTCAACAGATGAATGGCTAAAGAAACTGTGGTACATATACACAGTGGAATATTATGCAGCTGTCAGAAGAGTTGAAGTCATGAAATTTTCCTATACACGGATGCCCATGGAATCTATTATGCTGAGTGAAATAAGCCAGAGGGAGAGAGATAGATGCAGAATAGTCTCACACATCTATGGGCTTTAAGAAAATTAAAGAACATTTTTGCAATAATTCTCAGAGACAAAAGAGAGGAGGGCTAGAAGGTCCAGCTCATGACATGAAGCTCATCACCAAGTGATGAGTGCAGTAAGAGAAATGACTAAATTGAGAACTATCATAACAACGTGAATGAATGAGGGAAGTGGAAAGCCTGTGACAAGTACAGGTGGCGGTGGGGTGGGGAGGAGGGAGATTTGGGACATTGATGGTGGGAATGTTGCACTGGTGAAGGGGGGTGTTCTTTACATGACTGAAACCCAACTACAATCATATTTGTAATCAAGGTGTTTAAATAAAAACACATAAGAAATAATGCTTGTAAATTAGATCTTATTTAGTTTATGAAAGGCAAATTGTGAGAATATCAGAAATGTAAGAAAAATAATACATAATTATGTAACTGAAAGAAAATCTTACATGATTTTAAATATTTGGTAAATTATAAGAGAATTATTTGATGCCACTAATGGGGTGTTCTTTTAAATGTTGAAGGAAAATATATATTTAGCACTTGACTCAACCCCCAACAAAATTTCATTATCATTAGTGATTTTAAAGATTTAAATAATGTAGCCAACCAAGCCCTAAAGACATGCTTGTGGTTTAATTATAATACATTAATACTTAAAATCTTAACACCATAAAAGTGTAGCTAACAGGAGTGAAAAGATGTAGAAAAACAAAGTAGCACAGTATTTTACATTTAACAATTGGAAACCTAAGTAATACTATAAAGAGCTAATTAACCAACAACTATACTAATTCCAGATCAATGCATATTGTAATCCAATATATAGGCAAACAAAATTATTGCATATTAAGAGATGACAAACAACGACTAAAAATACAATGGAATTTAGAAAAAAGATAGAATATAGAATTTAGCTATTCACAATGTTTAATATGTGTCAAATAAATAAATATATGTTTTAAATCATATAATATATCAATATAACAGGGTTCCTATTAAGGAAAAAACATGAACTAAAACTGTTATGTGAATTGTTCTGAAATTCTGTGAACAACTTAAAATAATTTAAGAAGAGTTACTAGCTTAATATTAGATATCTTTATAATTAATAATGTTTACATTTTTCATGTTTCTACACTTTTTAATTTTATTTTTATATTTTACAAGTTTTTGACAGCTGTATTTTAGTACTATATTGACAGTGAATTAGGGCCTTTCCCACTACCAGTGTTGACTTCCCTCAACCATAGTTCCCAGCATGCATCCTGTACCTCCACCTTTAGCCCCTTAGACTGCCAACATAACAGATTCATTTTGTGTTTAGCTTGTTATAGTTTGGGTCACTTGATTCTACTATTGTTGACATTGGTTTATGTATTTAGGACTGACCATTTTTTAATTTCACTCTATGTTCCTGGGACAGTTTAGCCCCTGGATCACATCCACTTTTTTTTTTCCTTTTCTCAATTTATAGGGAGATATATAAATGAAAGCCAGAACCGGATGATTCATGTTCTATGGTTTTGTAAAAGTAAATAAATAAATAAATAAAAATAAATGGGTGGGGGACCCTATCAAGAAACTATGAATATAAATAAAATTGAAGGAAAAGAAGAAAAGGAAAAATGGGGGGGAGCAGATGTGGCAAATGTGTTATTTTGGTTTTTGGTTTTGGAGGGATTTTTGCATAGGCACAGTAGATGTTGGAAAAATTTAAAAAAAAAATTTCCTTGGCTTAAGAGATACATGGTGTCTCTACCCTTGAAGCATATTGTCATGAGACTGACTACAGGCTGCAGGCATGCTAGTTGTCAAAGCACAAGTTTATGGTCCCATGAAAAGTTTTGCTTAGTCATGGTTGTCAGAGTCATTTTTCTGTAATTAGAGATTTTGGTTTTTGCACAGATACTAGGGAAAAGCCTATAACAAAGTCTTTCATTACGGTTTTAGGAAAAGCTCTGCTCATTCAAGGTTATCATGTTCTATCTTCTTTAATTAGTGGTCTATCTTGGTTTTAGCAGAAATCCCATAATGGAGGGTCTTATGATTTCATCTCACCATTACATGATGAAGTAGGGAAAGCTGACCTTGGATATAGTTGTTGCTGCTTCCTGTCATCATGGTGGCATATGTATCTACCTTGAGGCAAGTTGGTGCCAGAGCAGTAGGCCTTTTTCAGGGAGAGTTTGATTCCTGGTGCTGGTACTGGTTCTAAGGTTGGCATCTGGAGATTGGGGTTGGATGGTCAATGTGAGATCACCTGAGGTCTAAATCAGGTCCCCGGGATGATAGTTCAGGGTGGAAATCACCCCTGCGTTATAAAATTTATGAGTTCTTACCCCTATTAGATAAGAACATCTTTCTATACATAAGATTTCCCTGTTTTAGTGTGCCTGTGCAGAAAAAAAAAAAAGCTATGCCAGATTATTTTAGGGTTATTTAGGTGTAAAAATAACAGGCTAACAAGCTATACAATTTCTGTGTTCTGGTTTTGACATGAATTCGGGTTTTTTTGGTTTTGGGGTCATACCTGATGATGCTTGTAGGTTACTCCTGGCTATGTTCTCAGAAATCGCTCCCGGCTTGGGGACCATATGGGAATCTGGGGAATCAAACCACAGTCCATCCTAGGTTAGCACATGCAAGGTAAAAGCCCTACAACTTGCACACCCAGGACCCTTGCCTGTGTTCTGATTCCAAGCAAGAATTTCTACTAGAAGTTCCTGCTAAGCAGAAGTAAAACAGGCCCCCAAATGAAGAAAGAAAAAGAAAAAAGGGGGTTTGGGAGGCTACATCTACATGGGAAAATAAACATTAAGAGTTATAACTATTAAGGAAGTAAACATACAATGATAGATAGATAGATGATAGATAGATAGATAGATAGATAGATGATAGATAGATAGATAGATAGATAGATAGATAGATAGATAGATAGATAGATAGATAGATAGATAGATAGATAGATAGATAGATAGATATTTCCATTGAATTTTTTGATATAGTCTGAGGGGGAAATAAGGTCTAGGGCACATTTTGATCTCACACTATGATCTTGAGGAATCTAAATAATGGTTTATAGTAGTCATAGTCCTCAAGTAGTGTCCTCAAGCTGAGCGTCCCTTTGGAGTTGAATCTGGTAGCAGGCAATAGTCCACATTGAGGGGAGGTGGTAAAAAGAGGGCCTCATAGAATAAGTCAGCGGAAGGGATGGGTATGACTTCTTGCTGGAGCAATGGATGGGGTGTTGAGAAGATGTCCTTTCACTTTGGGAGCCGAGTTACTGGGAGGGGGGAATTCCTGTTTCTAGAGTTGAAGACTGATAAAGGGGGTTAAATAGAGAGAGATAGTGGATCAGGGTTGAGGGGGTGAAAGATAGGAGTTTTATAGAGTGGTGATGGGATTGTAGAAGGCATAGTATATAATAAGGGCTATATACAATATAGGCAGGGAATATGTACAATCCAGGTTAGACATAGAGGAGTCTACCCCATGCACACTTACAGCCACTTATATACAGACATTAGAGATCTATCCATAGGTTGTAGTTGGTGGTCTGATCCTTATGAGATGGGTCAGAGCACTTAAAAAAATAAAAGGGCCGGCACATCTTAGGGGAAAGGTTTTCCAATTTCTTGACCCTTCAAGGATGGTGGGGTTGAACTTTGCTAATTGATTCTTTTGGGGTTAGGTTGTGCATGAAGCATTTTATGATAAACATAATTTTCACGTTTAGAATACTAAGCAATATGGTAGTGAGCACTATATATTGATCTACTCCACGTGGTATCTTTCACCATGTCCTGTGAATTGAGGTTCCTTTCCTGAAATGAAACTACCAGCCTGGTCATTATGATATAATAATAATGTAGCTTGAATTGAGAAAGAAGAAAAGAGAGAGAAAAGAAAAAAGTTAATATTAATTTGCAAAAATGTACTCAATGAATGGGGTCAGTAACAAAAGCCTATAGTATGCATTTGCCTATTTCAGTGGTCTCTATTGGCCTAAGCATTATGTCTGGGTAGCAGATGTAATCAAAAGGGAAATAAATAAATAATAATGCTTACAATTTTTAAGAAGACTTTAAATTTATCACATACTGATATTTATTTGTATATTACTTTAAAATTAAGTAGTATTTATTTTCTGTCCAAGAGTAAAAGACACTTTTCTTGAAACTTTAAGATATACTTTCTAGAAGCACAGAGTTCATGGCATTTTGCCTTCTTTTGTTCCATGACAGTGTCCTTTGACCCCTGTAAGATTGCACTGAACACATTAGTTATTTTAACGCATTAGTAATTTGAACACTGGTAAAGAACAAAGCAAAGAGTCTAAATTTACTTAAACTTACTTTTTTCCCCAGTTGTGAAATAATTGTTACCACATATTAATACTCTGTCATCTTTACTATTAAAGTATAGCAGGTTTATTTTTTTCTTTTTCCTTCAAAGAATGTACTATCAATGGAGTATCAAAAATCCAAAAATAAAAGTATGTTAGTAGTGGAAAAAGGAGGACTTGGAAAGTTCTCATAATTACAACACAAGAATAGAGGCTGGAGAGATAGCATGGAGGTAAGGCGTTTGCCTTTCATGCAGGAGGTCATCGGTTCGAATCCCAGCGTCCCATATGGTCCCCCGTGACTGCCAGGAGCAATTTCTGAGCATGGAGCCAGGAGTAACCCCTGAGCACTGCCGGGTGTGACCCCCCCAAAAACAAAACAAAACAAAACAAAAAAAACCACAAGAACAGAAAAGCATTTGGGTAAGTCAATACACTTGTGACCTTGATCATATATTTTAAACCAGGGGTCCTCAAACTTTTTAAACAGGGGGCCAGTTCACTGTCCCTCAGACCATTGGAGGGTCTGACTATAGTAAAGGCAAAACTTATGAACGAATTCTTATGCACACTGCATATATCTTATTTTGCAATGAAGAAACAAAACAGATAAAAATACAATATGTGGCCGCGGACCACTGTCAGAAAATAAACAAAGGTAAATGATACATTAGTCAAATGATACATTAGTTTTTCTCTATGTTTCTCTCTCACTAATATGTAAACTAAGATTTGTCCTTTAAAGAGCTACTCTGCAAGTCTAGTGGAAATCTGTGATGGTATTGAGATTTTCACTTCTAACAACTTCTCAGTTGTCTAAACTGCTGATCTTTGAATGATTCTTTAAAGAATAAGCAAGGGCTTCCAAATCTCTGTTTTACTCAGATTATTTATTAATCTAAATAATAAAATGCAGGACTAGATATATATTTGAACAGGATAAGTGTATCCTTAATATGTGGAATATATGGAATGCCCAGTCCCCTGAGCAACATCTGGATTAAGTTTTAAGCACTAAGCCAAGAGAAACCCACACACTCTATTGGGTGTTACCTTCCCCCAAGCAAAACAAAATGAAAACAATCAAATACAGCATTGATAAAAAAAAACAAGATATGGAAACCATTTAAGTTCTACAGAATGAATAAAGAAAATGTGAGCCTAAGGACATCTCAATGATAATAAGTCAGCCTTGCCAAGTAACAAATCTTGATAGCCCCAGCTCTATCCTAGATGGGCTGATCATGATCTTGGAGTAAGCATTTCAGATCTCTGACAACATAATTTTCAGAAAAAAATGTAATTGATGACACACCCACAACTAATTGTACCATGACCAAGTATGTGACCCTAGTGAGAACAAATAAATATACAGTGACACAAATAAGTTTATGTAACCCCAGGTTAATACAACAACAAAAAAAGGAAAGGAAAGGGGATCAATTTTATATATTCATATACAATAGAATAGTAGCTGGCCTTTAGAATGGATATTCTACCTTTTGAGGCTTGTACCTCAGAACGCTGAGGATAGAGCATTGTACCTTTTGAGAAAAAGTGGATACAACTGTCCTCTAGTTTATTGACATGATTCTCAATGAAGTAAACCAAATAGGACAAAGACTGCCTAATTTCACTGTGTACTATCTTAGTCAAATTTATAGAAGCAGATCATTGAATATGGTTTGGGGGTTAGTTTAGAAGTTATTTGGGAGCTACTCAAGGCTTTAAAGTGTCAAAATAAAAAAGTTCTAGTTTTTACGTTAAGTTTTCTACAATTGAGTTATATAGAAATATGATAAACACAAAAACACACATATACAATACAACTTTTGGAAGTGTTGGTTTGATTATTACCTTAATAATTATGATGGGATTGTCTTTAAATGCTCAATTAACCATATTTAGTACACATTGAGTATTTATAATTTTATATTGATTCTATCTTGATAAATTGTATTATTTTCAAAATGCAATTTCATGATTATATTAGTAATGGGTGTTATGTAACATAATATTGTGAAGAGAAATCAAATAAATGGAATAACAAAATAAACCTAGCACAGTAAAACCAAAAATAATTAGAAGGAACTTGTTTTAAATATACATATTTACATTTTTGTTGCAATGCCAGGATATGACTATCTGCATTATAATACATAAATTATCAAAGATGATTATCTTTTTATTTTATTTTTATTGAAACTATTGTGATTTACAAAGTTCTTAATAGTGGTTTTCCAATAGACAATGAATCAGAGCCAACGCCACCACCAGTGTCCATATCCCTCCTCCAATGTTGCCAAAGTGCATCCCCTACCATCTCCTCCAACCACTCAGTCTGCCACTATAACAGACCAAAGTTTAGGTTGTTAAATTTTGTGTCTCTTTGTTTCATTGGTATTGACTTTCGCTTGGATATTTAGTTCTGTCCTTTTTGAAAAAACCAATGTACCTGAGACCAGTTGGCCCCTGGCCCTCATCTTTTCATATTTGTGTTTCTTTTCCTCCATTGTTTCTTTCCTTCTCTATTCTATACCTTGGGGCCAAGGGTATTTGAGGCAACTCCCATTTAGACCACTGCAGTTTCTTATGCGGTTATTCCAAATAACACCTATAAGTGATATATCTGTATTTATACTTCTTCTAATTTACTTCATTTTACATAATATCTTCCAGTTCCATTCATGTAGCTGCAAGTTGCATGATTGATTGTTCCTTAAACCTATTAGTATTCCATTGTATATATGTACCACACCTTCATTATCCACTATTGTTGGACATCTAGTTGAATATCCATTCTAAAGGCCAACTACTATTCTTGGCTACTGTACTGAGTGATGCAATGAACAGTGCTGTGCATATATCCTTTTAGATAGAAGTTTTTTCTGTCCTGAGGATAGGTACCCAAGAGTATGACAGCTCAATATTTAGTTTACTGAAAATCCTCCCTACTGTTTTCTTTTTTTCTTTTTTCTTTTATTTTTTTGGTACAACCGCAGCGCTCAGGTGTCACTCCTGGCTCCAGGCTCAGAAATCGCTCCTAGCAGGCACATCGCTCCTAGCAGGCACGGGGGGAACATATGGGATGCTGGGATTTGAACCAATGACCTTCTGCATGAAAGGCAAACGCCTTTCCTCCATGCCATCTCTCCCACCCCCTCCCTACTGTTTTCTATATGGGGTGGATATGGCAGTATACCACCATCAGAGTGGATGAATGTTTCTTTCTCACTAACCCCTGCCAAAAGATATTGTTCCCAGTGTTTTTTAATGTGCAATCCGCATTGGTGTAACATGATATCTTATTATTATCTTGATTTGGATTTTCCTAATGATATGGGATGATGAACATTTTTTCATTTGTTTGTTGGCCATCTATTGGTCTTCCTCAGAGTAATGTCTGTTCATTTCTTTTCCCCATTTGTTGATGGGGTTTTTAAGTTTTGTGGTGGTACCCTTTGTGAGTACTTTAAATATCCTAGATATCAAGTTTCTACCCTGTGTTGAGTGCAAAAAATTTTCCTCCATTCACTTATTTGCATTCTTATTTTAACCCATTTGCTTTTGCCATACAGGAACATTTTAGTTATTTATTCAGGTTTCATGCTATAACTCTTGCCATTGACATCCTATCATAAACTTTGAGACCTTGAGGTTTAAGTATTGAAATATTATGCCTATGTTTTCCTCAATTAAGTTTATTAATTTGGGTCTAATCTCAAGGTCTTTAATCCACTTTGAAATAACATTTGTGTAAGGTGTGAGACATGAATCAATTTTAAATTTCTTACAATTGGTTATCCAATTGTTCTAACACCATTTGTTGAAGAGACTGTCTTTCTTCCATTAAAAATTATTGGCTTCTTTGTCAAAGTTAAATTGACCATATATTTAGGGATTTATCACTGGATATTCTATTCTGACTTATTAATCTGTCTTTGTTACAACACCATGCTGGTTTTTTTGGTTTTGTTTTGTTTTAGTTTTTGGGTCACACCCGGTGGTGCTCAGGGGTTACTCCTGGCTGTCTGCTCAGAAATAGCTCCTGGCAGGCACGGGGGACCATATGGGACACCGGGATTCGAACCAACCACCTTTGGTCCTGGATCGGCTGCTTGCAAGGCAAACGCCGCTGTGCTATCTCTCCGGGCCCACCATGCTGTTTTAATCACTATGGCTTTATAGTAGAGCTTCAAATTAGGTAATGAGATGCCTCTCAGTTTCCTGCAATTTGATATGGATTTGGCTTTCCTAGGTCTTTTATGGTTCCACACAAACTCTATAATTGAGTGTTCTAAGTCTTTGAAGAACGTTGCTTGAATGTGAATAAAAATAGCATTAAATATATACAGTAATTTAGGTAAAATAGTCATTTTGATGATATTAACTCTTCCAATCCATGAGCATGGAATGTTCTGCCATTTCCTTAGGTCTTCTTCAATTTCTTTCTCACGTGTTTTGAAGATTTTGTCTCTCATCTCTGTTGTTCAAATAATTTATTTAAGTTTATTATAATTAAAATTTTTCTTCCTATACAGCTTAATTGTGCCAAATTCTCTAAAGAATAAAAACTAGTTTTTTAGAATTATTTAAGCCAATTATAAATAACAAGATTTAATAATTAGTTATAGAAAATGTTAGTTATCATATAAGGCTAAATATTATTACACTGGTAAAATAAGAAAGTAGATGTGACCTATTAATTATATCATGGAAAGGAATACATTTATTGGCCTTCCAAGGAATACATCCTGGAAACACACACACACAAGTCAGGGAACTGACTACTTGAGGTACAGTGAATCAAATTCAGGTTGCTGTGTGAAGGCAGGCGTTTCATGTACTCTACTACTACTGCCCTGGACCCAAGATTCTTTTAATTTGAGATTTAATATTGATTATGAGCCTTTTTTTCAAGTCTTATTTTTGTGAAAAGTTTTATTTGTATGCTATTTCAATATCTTTAGTTTAAGGGAAACGGGGATTTAAAAGATACCTATTCACTTTTATTCAATTAAAAACATTACTTATATAACTAAAAACTGTACTTTATCAATAAACCAATATTAAAATGCAGTCCAATTCATTTTCAAAGTGCAACCCCAATCCAAATAAAATTTTAAAAGTGCAGAGCAAAAGAAAAATCAAACTGTTGGACACATTTCTACCTTGTTTGAAATATTTAAATTAACAGAAAGATAGCTTTTGTTTCCAGAAAATTATTGGACTATGAAATTTTAGGCTTTAAGATTATTAAAAAATTGTTCAATATATGACTGTTTGAAAGCCCCAAAATTCAATTTTTATTTGCTAAGTTAAATCTTCCAGCAAATTGTTTACAGTGTGATGTTGGATACTCATATCACAATAATCCTGCCCAAATAGTCATGTTTGATTACTTCTTGTTCTGGACTGAGAGGAAAAAGTTAAATAAATTCTCAGTACTACTTTTCAAACGAGTCAGTAGTCACTGTAAACATAAAAGAATAAGACAAAAGAAGAACCAGTATGAACAAACCAATATCCTAAATTTTAAGTTCTGAAAACGGGGGGAAAATGAACATGATACAAAAATATAAACATATACATTTTGAAATATTATAGGCATTTATCATCTAGGTATATTACAACTCATATGAAAAGTTACACAAATACTTTTCAACAAGTCTAAATGAAATTTAATACTCAATAATTTATTCCAAATTATGCCTCTCATATATAGGGAGCTTCTAGATTAAAAGGATACTAAAAAGGACTATACAAAAATGAGCCAATATGCAGTCATAATATTAAAATGCCTGTTTTATTCAATTATTATTTTTATTATGTTATTAACTGGATTGATATAAATCATACAAAATAATGTCTAACATGTTTTAGAATAGAAGTTTTATTCTCTTGCATGTGAGAGCAGAGTTGATGTGGCTATTATGCTTCAGGAGGCAACATGGGTCTACTCATTCTTCTCCCTGATAACACAGATCCCCTAGAACTTTGTTTTTACCACAGTAGTTAAAGATAATTTAACAATCCAATCATATTTTTATAATATCTTTATTTAAGCATCTTGATTACAAATATGATTGTGATTAGGTTTCAGTCATGTAAAGAGCACCCCCTTCACCAGTGCAACATTCCCACCACCAATGTCCCAAATCTACCTACATCCCATCCTACCCCCACCTGTGCTCTAGATAGGCTTTCCAGTTCCCTCATTCATTCAGATGGTTATGGTAGTTCTCAGTGCGGTTATTTCTATAACTGCACTCACCACTCTTTGTGGTGAGCTTCATGTCATGAGCTGGAAGTTCTAGCCCTCCTCTCATTGTCTCAGGATTGTTGCAAAAATGACTTTTATTTTTCTGAAAACCCATAGATGAGTGAGACAATTCTGCATCTCTCTCTCTCCCTCTGACTTATTTCACTCAGCATAATAAATTCCATGTACATCCATGTATAGGAAAGTTTCATGACTTTATCTCTCCTGACGGCTGCATAATATTCCATTGTGTATATGTACCACAGTTTCTTTAGCCATTCATCTGCTGAAGGGCATCTTGGTTGTTTCCAGAGCCTGGCTATTGTGAATAGTGCTGCAATAAATATAGGTGTGAGGAATGGTTTTTTGTATTGTATTCTTGTGTTCCTAGGGTATATCCCTAGGAGTGGAAAAGCTGGGTCGAATGAGAACTCAATTTCCAGTTTTTGGAGGAATCTCCATATCGCTTTCCATAGAGGTTGGACTAGACGGCATTCCCACCAGCAATGGATAAGAGTTCCTTTCTGTCCACATCCCTGCCAGCACTAATTGTTCTCATTCTTTGTGATGTGTGCCAATCTCTGTGGTGTGAGGTGGTATCTCATCATTGTTTTGATTTGCATCTCTCTGATGATTAGTGATGAGGAGCATTTTTCATGTGCCTTTTGGCCATTTGTATTCCTCTTTTATCAAAGTGTCTGTCCATTTCTTCTCCCCATTTTTTGATTTTTTTTCTTGTAAAGTACTGTCAGTGCCCTGTATAATTTGGAGATTAGCCCCTTATCTGATGAATATTGGGTGAATAGTTTCTCCCACTCAGTGAGTGGGTGGCTCTTGTATCCTGGGCACTATTTCTTTTGAGATGCAGAAGCTTCTCAGCTTAATATATTCTCATCTGTTTCTCCAATCATAATTTTAAAGCAACAGAAAATAAGAAGATAGCTTTACATCATAAAGATATAAGACAAAATTAAACCCATTTTCTCTCATTTCTTTCCACTGCCTCATGTTGTTATATAATTACACTAAGTTGTATTTGGAAAATATACTCATTAAGTGAGAGCCTCATACCAAGGTAATCTCATATAAGAGACAACTAGATAGTGAAGGACAATAAACAATTTCTGTCACTGTGACTTCTGAATATTACCATATTATTACAGGTTAGTTAATAATCAACTGAAGATCACTAATGTGTATTTATCCCCTGTATGTTAGAGACAAAATTAAAGAATACTAATGGGAGACTTATATAAAATACTCTACAGTTAAAGTATACTTT
This sequence comes from Suncus etruscus, assembly GCF_024139225.1. Classification (NCBI taxonomy): domain Eukaryota; kingdom Metazoa; phylum Chordata; class Mammalia; order Eulipotyphla; family Soricidae; genus Suncus; species Suncus etruscus. The sequence goes on along the minus strand of NC_064850.1, from coordinate 156,678,392 downwards.
ATTTTTATATGGACTAATATAATAGGAAAAATAAAAGAGAAAAATGAAAAAAAGGGCATAAAAGAAAGAAAATTATTTTATACATAGAATAAAGTACATTTTGGGCCAGAGAGATAGCATGGAGGTAGGGTATTTTCCTTGCTTGCAGAAAGATAGTGGTTCAGATCCTGGCATCTCATATGGTCCCCGGAGCCTGCCAGGAGCAATTTCTAAGCATAGAGCCAGGAGGAACCTCTGAGCAAGGCCGCCGGGTGTGACCCCAAAACAAACAAACAAAAAGTACATTTTAATATGTTTGAAAGCATATAACTAGTACTGCTTTAATTTGTTAACTCTACTTGCATGAAAACATTTTAGATAACATTTCAATCCACTTTTCTTTCCACTGGAATTATTGCCACATCAATGTCTTTTTAAATAATTTTAATTTTGACCTACATAAATTACAAGGCTTTCACAGTAATATTTAATATTCATTGAATAAGGGGTATTTCCACCACCAGTGTTTTCTTCCCTCCAACTCTATTCCTAGCTTCCACCTCCTTTGCCACCGGACTGCTAGTATAACTGGTCACCTCTATGTAGAGCTTGTTGAAGATTGGGTACCGATTCTGTTGTCATTGACTGTGGGTTTGGTATTTAAGTCTGATCATTTTTTATTTTTACTCAATGTTCATATGACTGTTTGATTCTGATACCATCCATTCTTTTCCCCCTCAGTATATAAGGCAGAACAAGATGATTTAAATTATGTGGTTCTGTTTGAAAAAAAAAAAAAGAAGAACATGAAAAAAGAATAAAGAAATATAAAACAAAATTCACAAAACAAAAACACTGGGAGAAGTTCGTTTAGAGTTTATACATATAGATTTAAAAAGAAGAAAGGGGAAAATGACACAAAAGTCCCACCAAAAATAAATAAATAAATAAATAAATAAATAAATAAATAAAACAAAAAAGAAACAAAAATCAAACAAAAGACAAAACCAGCAACTACAAAATAGCACCACAGCAACAAATATAACAACCAAACAATAATTCAAGATAGAAAGAAAAAAAAAAGAAAAAAGAAAGAAGGGCTGCTGTGGCAATGTTTTGTTTTTGTTTTGTTTATGTTTTTGTTTTGCACAGGCACGGTAAGTATTGTGGATATTAGAAAGATTAAAAGATGCAGGGTTTCTAATCCCTTAAAGCATACTGTCATGGGTGTAACTACAGGCTCCATACACACTTCTTTTCACACCCCAAGAAATTTTTAGGATGCCAGAAAACTTTCCACTCAGTTGTGCCACATCAACTTTGATGAATTCAACAGAGTGCCAGGAATTGTGCTCAACACTAATCATAAAAGCAATGTCAATCAGATAAGAAATACGTGTGCATAAAAGTTTAAACAAAATAGTTAGAAAGCAATGTATAGATAAAAATACACAATTTTTTAAATCACTTTTGGAGGAGTTTATAAAGGAAAGAAATGTATGCTAAGTAGAAAGGCATTTAGTATTATATACACAAGGCTTTAACGTGTAATGGCAACATGTTTCTCTAAAGTTAATATATTGATGTAAAATTTATTACAGTTTTCAGAAATATTATGTATGATTCAAATCTCCTGTTTTGCTAACATCTTTGAAATACCAACTCAATACTTTAACAGAGGTTGGGGTGTAGATCAGAAGATAAGTACATAATTATCATGTGTAAAATTCTGGACTTGATTCCCCTCTATCACAAAACAAAATTCTAAACAAAAATGCAATAATTTTTCAAAAAAAAAAAGTATGAGGATAATCACCACGATAAAAAGAGCAATATACTCATTCAATATAAGAAAACTTAAGATGAACAAAAGGTTCATTACACATTATTTATTAATTATATAAGCTATAAATAAGTATAATTTTAATAAATATTTTATTGAAAATATGAACATCTAAGTAATGACTTTCAGGAATATTGATATTTTCTCTAAAAGTTATTCTTTGAAACCAGCAAAAGCTAATTAATCTTCATTTCTGACATTTGTTAGAGTAGTTTTCTCATTACAACTCTTATACTTTCCTATGCTTTATAGACAACTTGTGCCATCATTTCTTTGAGCTCTTTAAATATCCTTATCATAGTGTCACTAAAGTCATTTCTTTATATTTGCAGTGCTGGTTCATGTTGGCTGTATCTCCTCTGTTATTGTTTTGTTCATTAAATTTGATGAGCTTCTTCATGTGTCCTTAACTGAGTTTGCAGTGTTCCTGCTGTATTGAGGTTGAGTCTTCGTAGTTATTCCAGCTGCCCAAGAGTCTTTGAGGTGTTTAACTGGAGAGGACTTGCTCATTTCCCCCTACTCAAATTCACTTAGTGACAAGCAGTATAACTGTACTGTGATGAGTGTAAATTTGATGCATAGAGCTCTTTTGCTGCCATATATATGGCCAAAAAAAGTCAGATGTGACCTGAGGTTCAGAAGTGTCACTAGTATGGTGGAGGTCAAACATAGAAGCTACTAGAACCTAACCAGAATGTATGAGAATCAGCCTCTATCCTTCTATAAAAAATAAATACGATAAGAAATAGAATTTTTGTGAAAGTTAAAAATGAGATACCTATCAACTCTCTTATCCAGACCCTATTTCTAAGTTGCAAGGCCACAGAAAATAAATAATACAATAATAGAGGAGCTGATAATCTCTTAGTGCTTCACAGTTATTTTATGTATATTTTTCTTAAAATTATATAGAAAAATTATATGCCTCAAACACATCTTATTTTGTTTGTTTTTCTCCAATAATCTAAGTTCATTTTCTTCCAAAAAGCATATTGTATCTGCTTGCTCATTAATGCTTTGATTGTTTTAAACATAATATTCATAAATGTAAGTGATCATTCTGAGACTATGCTAATATAATAAACTTTATTGCTGAAATTAAACAGTTAGAATAGGTACAATCTGAAAATGAGCAGAGAAAGTAGAAGGTTAAGGAAGTCAAATAGTGTATAGCAAGAAGTGAATATGTATGACCAAAAGAGAATTGTTTTCAGTTTAGAGCTCCCTCAGAATACAAATTTTCCTATAAAAACATGTAGAAGATGAAATCCATTTTCGAGGCCAGTGATATAGTAAAACTGGTAGGGTGTCTGCCTCACATGTAGTCATTTTGGGTTAGATCCCACACATACTATATGGTCCCCTGAAACTACCAGGAGTTATCTGAGCACAGAGGCAGGAGTAACCCCTGAGTACCTCTATGTATTTCCACAAAAAAATCTGCTTTCCTTTGAGCAGTTGAAAGCCAAGGAGTAAATGTGCTCAAACTCTATATCAAAATTATCTATTTCAAGACAAAAACAATTAGTGCCTTTGTTTTATAATTAAATGAAGATACCTCCTTAAGAGTCCTCACTGATTAAAACTCATGTTTAAAGTAAAGTTAGTGGACTCTTTTAAGCAAAGATAAAGAATACCCTATTAGTAGTGAAATTAAGAGAAAAAATTCCATCTGTGACCAATGTAGAAAATGAACATTAGTACCATAGAAAGGGTAGGCAGAATTTGTAGAAAAAAAGAAAGTGTCAAGAGAAAAAAAATGTGTATTTCACATAAACCTGTACAAGGGTTAATATTGCTTCCTCTTGAGAGAGAATTTAAAATGTATATCAGAAGCATACAATACATATTTTCTATCGCATATAAATATATATTCTTAAGCGTACTGTTTCATATGGTACCTACTATTCTCAATTCTTGAGTGTCAATTCATGCACAATTGATTCATTTATCATTTTTTTTCTTTGCTTTGCTTTTGTGTGTGTGTGTGTGTGTGTGTGTGTGTGTGTGTGTGTGTGTGTGTGTGGTTTTTGGGTCACCCCGGCAGTGCTCAGGGGTTATTCCTGGCTCCAGGCTCAGATATTGCTCCTGGCAGGCACGGAGGACCATAAGGGATGCCATTATTCAAACCTATGACCTCCTGCATGAAACGCAAATTCCTTACTTCCATGCTACCTCTCTGGCCCCTCATTTATCATCTTAACAGAATTCTGAGTTAAAACTTATTTAAACATTTTTATATTTTGCAACTGGGTGGATTGCACATGATTATCACTGTTAGGATGCATGCATGAGAGAAAGATCTTGGTAAGTAAAATATAAATAACTTGATTGAATAAAGTACACTTGGTTTCAATTTGGTGGTCCCAGAGAGACCACGAGGCAAGAAGCCACCCGAGTCTATGTTCTTTTTCCTGTGCCTGCATGGCTTATTAAATAGTTCAGCGACCCTGCTTCAGACCAGCTCACCTGGGATTTGGAAATATGTAACACTCTATGATGCTCAGGGTTACTCCTGGCTCTGCACACAAAAATTGCTCCTGCCTTGGGGGACCATATGGAATGCGGGGGGGGGGGGGCGGATTGAACTACAGTCCATCGTAGGTCAGTCACGTGCAAGGCATACAAAGGTCTTATAGCTACGCTACTGCTCCAGCCGTAAGACAATTTCTTGAGAACATTTATTATGAACTCTACTGAAACTCAGATGCCAGCACCCCTATCTGCCTATCTTCTGTTCTGTGCTTCATTTTCGACCTGAGTTAATCCTGTGTGTGGCTCATCTGCGGATGGCTTGCCTTCCCTGGAGCCTTCCCTAGAGGTGAGTTTACAAGCCCAGAAAGGAAGGAGCCAGAGGAGCAAGGCTGCTCTGCTTTGCTTCCCGGCCATGCACAACATTTAGCCAAAGAATACAACCACAACACGTAGAAAAACCCACAATACAAGTTTGACAATGGAGAAACAACTCAGGCCAGTGCCAGACATAGAGAATGACGACAGCAACTCTGATGACTTGAACATGACCAACCAACTAGTCAGTCTCTCAGATAAGGAGTTTAGAATTGCAATATGGAAGATGTTCAAAGAACTAAAAGAAAGTATAGAAGAGAACACTAATAAGAATCAAGAGAATATGAAAATAGAAATCAGAAAACTCCAAACTGAAATTTCAGGTCAAATAACAAGTCTTAAAAACTCAGTAGATGAATTGAAGAAAAACATGGTTGAGCATTTCCACGGGTTAACAGCACCTGAGAATAGAATTAGTACACTGGAAGATGAGATGAATAACAATTCCATACAGCAGAAGAAATTGGAAAAAAAGCCTTAAAGCAAACAATCAAACAATGGAAAAATTACTCAAAGAATGGGAACAGATGAAAATAGAAGTCTATGATAAGCTCAACAGAAACAACTTAAGAATCATTGGAATTCCTGAGACCCAGGAAGAAAATCTCCAGGAAGAATCAACGGTCAAGAACATCATTAAAGAGAAACTACCAGAGCTAATAAATACATGTGATCAAATCCTGCATGCCTAAAGAGTACCAACTAAAAGAGACCACAGTGAAAACACCCCAAGACACATCCTAGTCACAATGATGAATCCCACATAGAGACAGATTTCTGAAAGCAGCAAGATCTAAAAGAGAAATTACATTCAAGGGAACATCCTTGAGATTTACTGCAGACCTGTCACTGGAAACACTCAAGGCCAGAAGGCAGTGGTGGGACATAGTGACAAAACTCAAAGAAATAAATGCTTCACCTAGAATACTGCACCCAGCAAAACTCACTTTGAGGTTTAAAGGAAAAATACATGGTTTCACACACAAACAACAGCTCAGAAATTTTACAGACTCAAACCATTCTTAAAAGAAAAACTGAACAGCCTACTTTAAGACAAGACTGACCAACAGACACACCAAACTTCAATATAAAGATGGCACTAACTCCCAGGACAATTCTTGCTCTCAATGATGTCAATGGACTAAATGCACCAGATAAAAGACACAGAGTGGCTAAATGGATCAAAAAACTCAATCCGACCTTCTGCTACCTAAAAGAAACGCACCTGAACAGTCAGAACAAACATAGACTCAAAATAAAAGGCTGGAGGAAAATTATCCAAGTAAACAACACCCATAAAAAAGCCATACTCATATCAGATAATGCAAACTTTATACTCAGGAAGGTTGTAAGGGACAAAGTTGGACATTTTATATTAATCAAGAGGTATGTAGAGCAGGAAGAAATAACTCTCCTAAACATATATGCACTGAATGAGGGGCCAGCAAAATATTTAATACAATTGTTGACAAATCAAAAAATAATACCAATAACAACACATTACTTGTGGGGGATCTCAACACGGCTTTGTCAACACTGGATAGGTTAACCAGACTGAAACCCAAAAAGAATATACTAGACCTGAGAAGAAATATGGAAGAAAGAGGCCTAGTGGATCTATGTAGGACACTCCACCCCCAGAAGCCTGGATACACATTCTTCTCTAATGTGATGGGACATTCTCCAGGATTGACTACATGCTAGCACATAAAACATATCTCCATAATATCAAGAGGATAGAAATTTTGCAGGCTACCTTCGCTGACCACAAGGCCCTGAAATTAAATGTGAAATACAAAAGAAAAACTTTAATACCTGGAAGTTAAACAGCCTAATACTGAAAACACAGTTGGTCTGAGATGAAATCAAAACCTTCCTAGAAACAAATGACAATGGAGACACAAACTATCAGAACCTGTGGGACACAGCAAAAGCAGTACTGAGAGGAATATGTATAGCTTTTCAAGCACACATAAGGAAAGGAGAAGGGGCATACCTGAATAGCTTAATGACGCAGCTCATAGAACTAGAAAGTACTCAACAAAAGGAACCAAAAATAGGGAGACAGAAGGAAATAACAAAGCTGAGAGCAGAAATCAACGAAGTGGAAACCCAAAAAACAATCCAAAAGATCAATAAGAGCAGAAGTTGGTTCTTTGAAAAAAAATAAACAAGATTGATAGACCACTGGCAAAACTAACAAAGAAAGAGAGAGAGAAACTTGATAACTCATATTAGGAATGAAAAAGGAGAGATCACTACTGATATGGTTAGATTCAAAGGGTAATCAGAAACTACATTGAGAAACTCTATGCCTCTAAAAATGAAAACCTGGAAAAAATGGATAAATTTTTGGACTCTTATAATCTTCCACTGTTAAATGAAGAGGATGTAGAATATCTAAACACCCCCATCACTATTGAGGAAAATAAGACAGTAATGAAATGTATGCCCAGAAACAAAATCCAGGCCCAGGTGGATTTACTAATGAATTTTTTCAAACCTTTCAAGAGGAACTTCTACCAATCCTGGCAAGACTCTTTCATGAAGTCGAAAAAACAGGAACACTTTCAAATAGCTTTTATGAAGCCAACATCACCTTGATACCTAAATCAGACAGAGATGCTACCAAAAAAGAAAATTACAGACCAATATCACTGATGAATACAGATGCAAAGATCCTCAACAAAAACCTGGCAAATAGGATTCAATGCCTCATTAAGATGATCATCCACTACGATCAAGTAGGTTTCATCCCAGGAATGCAAGGCTGGTTTAACATCCATAAATCTATCAACATAATACACAACATCAACAATAAGAAAAATAAAAATCACATGATCATATCAATAGACACAGAGAAAGCATTTTATAAGGTCCAACACCCATTCTTGATCAAAACTCTCAGCAAGATGGGAATGGAAGTAACCTTTCTCAATATAGTTAAGGCCATCTACCACAAGCCAGAAGCAACTATTGTCCTCAATGGAGAAAAACTGAAAGCCTTTCCTCTAAATTCTGGCACAAGAAAAGGCTGTCCTCTCTCACCACTCCTATTCAACATAGCACTGGAATTACAGATTTAATGTGATTCCTCTAAAGATATTCATGACATTCTTCAAAGAAGTGGATCAGGCACTATTGAAATTTATTTGGAACAATAAACACCCTAGAATAGCTAAAGCAATCATTAGGAAAAAGAATATGGGAGGATTAACTTTCCCCAACTTTAAACTGTACTACAAAGCAATAGTTATGAAAAACAGCATGGTTTTGGAATAAAGACAGGCCCTCATATCAGTGGAATAGGCTTGAGTACTCAGAGAATGTTCCCCAGACATGCAATCACCTAATTTTTTATAAAGGAGCAAGAAATCCTAAATGAAGCAGGGAAAGCCTCTTCAACAAGTGGTGTTGGCACAACTGGCTAGCCACATGCAAAAATATTGAACTTAGACCTAACATCATGTACGAAGGTTAAATCCAAATGGATGAAAGTCCTTGATATCTGACTTGAAACCTTAAGATACATAGTACAACACATAGGTAAAACACTCCAGGACATTGAACTAAAGGCATCTTCAAAGAGGAAACTGCACTCTTCAAGCAAGTGAAAGCAGATATTAACAGATGGGAATATATTAAACTGAGAAGCTTCTGCACCTCAAAGGAAATAGTGCCCAGGATACAAGAGCCACCCACTGAGTGGGAGAAACTATTCACCCAATACCCATCAGATAAGGGGCTAATCTCCAAAATATACAAGGCACTGACAGAACTTTACAAGATAAAAACATCTAATCCCATCAAAAAATGGAGAGAAGAAATGAACAGACACTTTGACAAAGTAGAAATACAAATGGCCAAAAGACACATGAAAAAATGCTCCACGTCACTAATCATCAGGGAGATGCAAATCCAAACAACGATGAGATACCATCTCACACCCCAGAGATTGTCACACATCACAAAGAATGAGAACAAATAGCGTTGGCAGGGATGTGGAGAGAAAGAAACTCTTATCCACTGCTGATGGGAATGCCATCTAGTTCAACCTTTATGTAAAGCAATATGGAGATTCCTCCAAAAACTGGAAATTGAGCTTCCATACGACCCAGCTATACCACTCCTAGGAATATACCCTAGGAACACAAAAATACAATACAAAAATCCCTTCCTTAACCTAACTTCATTGCAGCACTATTTACCATAGCAAGACTCTGGAAAACAGCCAAGATTCCTTTCAACAGATAAATGGCTAAAGAAACTGTGGTACGTATACACAACGGAATATTATGCAGCTGTCAGGAGAGATGAAGTCATAAAATTTTCTTATACATGGATGTACATAGAATCTATGATGCTGAGTGAAATAAGTCAGAGAGAGAAAGAGAAGATGCAGAATGGTCTCACTCATCTATGGATTTTAAGAAAAATGAAAGACATTCTTGCAATAATAACTTTCAGACACAAAAGAGAAAAGAACTGGAAGTTACAGCTCACCTCATGAAGCTCACCACAAACAGGGATGAGTTTAGTTAGAGAAATAATTATGTTTTAAACTATCCTAATAATGAGAATGTACGAGGGAAATAGAAAGCCTGTCTCTAGTACAGGCAGGGGTTGGGTGGGGAGGAGGGAGATTTGGGACATTGATGATGGGAATGTTGCAGTGGTGATGTTCTTTACATGGGTGGTGTTCTTTATATGACTGAAATCCAAACACAATCATGTATGTAATAAAGTTGTTTAAATAAAAAAAATTTAAAAAAAGAATAAAATACACTTTTTTTCTGGCTACAGATCAGCTTAGATTTTCATGAACAAAATATAGAAAAGGATATGAACCATTTATAGCTTTCTGATAGCCATTTGTTCAATTTCTTTTCACCCCATTGCTATAATGAATTCTGCACACTATTGACAAATTAAATTGTATTAAATTTTCATATAATAGATATGTACTAATCAGTATACTGTAGACTTTGAATATAAATTAAGTTAACACAGTTTTTGTTTTCAAAATATTAGGGTACTTTAATGAAACAATTAAGGAAACAAACTACTTTAAGTGATGTGCAAACATTGTTATAAAGATTAAGACTCTCTGGGGAGACTAAAAAGACTATTGTATGTAAAGAAGACTTACAAAAATGCATGGTTTTAAAGATGCACAGAAATAAAAAATAAACAATGGGTGGCCATACAAATGTGATAAAACATGTTTCCTTTGGAAATACTGTAGTTGTAAGAGCCAAGACAAGAAAATTCAAGATGGATAAGTTGAAGAAAATCTGGTAAACCATTTTTGGAGCAGTGGGAAACTATTAACCTATTTAGCAATAAAATAGAACTTTCTGAGTGAAACATATTTTCTATGAGCCTTCCTGCTGATGTGATTCCCTATTCTGTGAAGATTAATTGAAATAAAAGTATAGGTTGGTAAGATTTGGGTAAAACTGAAAGCAGAAAGACTATCATTGTTGCAATAATCAAGGAAAGTAATGATACTGAAATGAACTAAATCATATAAAAGGAGAGGAAAAAAGATAGTACAGGATTAATTGGCATCAGAAAGATAGTATAACAAGTAGGGCCATTTCTTTTCTTATAGTGTAGAATGTTACTTAATATATATTAAATATATTATGAATATATCGTGTATATGTTCATATATTGTTGCTTCCTATATTGTAAATAAATTTCATTGAATATACATTTTATTATATATTTTCAAATTAATAATTTTTGTGTTGAATAAGAAAAAAATGCAACAGCCTTTGAGGAATTTATATAGGAGTTAGATAAACTTTTATCTGGAAAATAGCTGGTCACAAAATCTAGAGAAGCTTCCAGAAAGAGAAAAGTGTCAGCATTGTCAGATGCTCAAAGCCAATTAAGTTGAGAACTCATAGGAATACTTGGATTTTACAAAACAAAGGATAACTTTGATGGATAATGGTAATGCTGAATGATGAAGGGGTAAAAGATATACTAGATTTTAGAAAAAACTAGAAAGAGGACATATAGAAAATTTTGTTATGAACACAGACACAGTTCTACTATATATGATCCAGGAATTCTAACCCTAGGTACTTATCCCATCTCTTGTTTAACTTAAAGTTCCTGCCTTGGCTTGGAATGTTATTTAGCAGTAAAGCTTCTGTCTTGTGTATGTGAAGCCCTGGTTTCAATCTACAGTACTACCAAACAAAATAATATATTGACCAGTAGTAAATTCCTTATCTCATATTAATTTAAATAATATAATTCTCTTAAGTAAAAGTTCAAAATAGACCTTTCTCTAAAGTTTCCTTTCTTTAACTTCCTATCTGTTGTTTGCCCCCAAAGTACAAGAGAAAATAATTTGATTCTTGGGTGCAAATGGTTCACAGGTAAAAATTTAGAGTTCCCACCAAGAAGAAATTATTCACTCCAGGAGGAAAATAGTATAATTAATTATGAGTGTCTACTCTGACCACAAGAGGGAAAGAGGCTCTCTCAAGTCATTAAGCTACATTCATACTATAAGTTTTAACAAGTGCCATATTGGGGGCTGGAGACTTAGTACAGTAGGTAAGTCGCTCCTGGGTTTAATTTCCAGCATCCCATATGGCATCCTGTATGGTCCACCGAGCAATACCAGGAGTAATTCCTGAGTACAAAATCAAAAGTAATTCCTGAGTACTGACTAACCCAAAAAAGAAAACAACAACAACAAGACAAATGCATCCTGAATTATTGTTATATTTATTATAAATGCCCTATCTCATCAGCCTTAATTTAAATTACAATAAATTAAAGACTGAATTTTAACCTTCTACAACCCAAAAATGATGATAATAATTAATTAATGTTTCAGAAGTGAGATATAACCATACATTTTTGATGTGAAAACAAATGCTATGTACAAAAAATAAAAGCACAATTTATTAAAAAAAGAAAAGGATGCCTTATCTATTCTGTAAAGATACATTCTCAAATTAAATCACTTTAGATTTTACAAATCTAAATGGGAAAATAATACTTTTAGACAACATATTTTTCTTTCTAATTTAACTCAACTTCCTTTTTAAAAATCCATCTGTTTTAAAGCACAATTCATGACTAAAACAGTTTCCACAAAAATTCTGCTTATAGCCTCTGTTGAATCCCAAATCAGTCTTCCCTAATAAATCCTCTTTTCATTTTCTATTTTAGTATAACAATAGCTTGTGATATAAGGTGTACTGAGAATTTTTAACACATTTTTTTACTACATATGTAGATAGTGTTATATCAAACAGTGTAACAAGAATTAAAAAATTAATGAACCACAGCCAGGGATATATCAAAAAAGACTGAACACATGCTGGAATATAGAGGTCTCAAGTTGGATTATTGATACCATATGGCCTCCAAAGCACTGCCATGTGTATCCCTGATGGACCCACACCTGCTAGGACAAACCAGCACTGCATTCCCAGGACAAAACATTGAACAAGGGTCAGTATAGTGGCTTTCGGCTTCCAGAGCATTGCTTGAGTGGTAAAAAATAAATCAAATAACAGTAAAACAGAGTTTATTTTACATCTCTCCTCCCTTGGCATTTTCTGTCATTCATTCTATTGTGTATATTCTTAATGGTAAGCTCTCATAGATATAACATAGAAAATACATTCATCGCGGTAGATATCACAGGCATATAGTTACATTGAAAGACTATCAATAAATCAAATGGGGAGGGGGCAATTATACACCCAGCTGTGCAAGGGCATACTCCTGGCTCTTCATTCTGGGATAACTCCTAGTGAAGTGATTTGAATGAAACCTGGATCTCTCAGGCAAGAGTAATTAATGTTCTAACTGCTGAACTATTTCTCAGACCCAATATTGATCATTTTCTAAAGCTTTCCAGTTTATATATTTTGCTACTTTTACTCTTTTTTGGGGGGGGGTCACACGTGGCGACCTCAGGGGTTACTCCTGGCTCTGTGCTCAAAAGTAGCTGCTGGCAGGGTCAAGGACGAACCAGGGTTCTTCCTGTGTTGGCAAACGCCTTACAGCTGTGCTATCTCTCCACCCCTACCTTGACTCTTTTTGGATAATTTTATCATATCAATAGTTGTAGCATTCTACATATTGTCATGATAAAAAATGAAACCAAATCAATTGCTTTTCAAGTAGCAAACCAGAAGAATATCCAGTTTCAAAGTTTAGCTTTTAAATGTACTATTTTTTAATAACATGCTCTTTATAAATTTTATAGAGACAGAATTGGAAAAATATGCTAAGGAAATTGGCTATTGAAAATATCCTGCATGCTTAAATCGTGAAGAGAATATTTTCTTCAGAATGACAGGCCATTTTTGGGGGCCACACCCATTTGATGCTCAGGGGTTACTCCTGTCTAAGCGGTCAGAAGTTGCCCCTGGCTTGGGGGGACCATATGGGACACCAGGGGATTGAACTGCAGTCCTTCCTTGGCTAGCGCTTGCAAGGCAGACACCTTACCTCTAGCGCCATTCACTACCATTTGCTCTATTGCCTCAAAAATTTGTTTAACCTCCTTAATTACTTTGAAAAATGTCTCATTTAAAAAATAGGAATAAAGGGTTATTAAATGCACTATTTAATAGTCAATTTAATCGCTAATATATTGTGTTTATTAAACTACTATTAAAGTAGGTTGCATTCAAATGAAATTATCTAAAATATTCATGACAAGAACATAAATGTCTTTAAAAGATGTTAAACCTGATTATTGTTTTCCTTTCAAATGATTCAAAGTAAAAAAGTACAAGATAAAGATGTTAGTTGGAACAGACTTACTGTTTTATCTCAAAATGTTCAATTGCATTGTAGAATCACAATACCAAATTATAACTGTAAAAATTTTTGTTGTTGAATGTAATATATAAGTAAATTACTACAATCCTAGTACTTTCACTTCTTTATTGCTATTTTATAATAAACTAATAGGGTCTAATATAAATGTAATAAAATGTAACATAAATATAATAAAACCCTAAAGTCCTATTTAGCATACTACTAAAAAATACATGTTTCAATACTTTCATACCATAGTAGGTAGTATTTGAAGGTGATTATGAAAGAAACTGTGCTTTTATTCTTAAATATTCTGAAATAAAAATATGTTTAAAATTGTGTTCTATTTTCATAATACTTGACATTCCTAGTATCTCTTTTTTCTTTTATTTTACCCCCAAATTGATAATAAGTAAAATAATAAGTAAAAGTATCATTGGTAGAGTAGATTTATCATACATTTTTCTTCCTAAAATTGACGTGTTTCTGTCTTTCTATAAATATGTGTTACTAATCTTACATATTGTGCTTGTATTCACGAAAGAGATGTTGAGTAATGACTAAATCTTTGTTTTCTTTTTAAATATATATAATCTTTATTTAAGCACATGATTACAAGCATGATTTTATTTGATTTCCAGTCATAAACAGATACCCCCCCTTCACCAGTGCAACATTCCCACAACCAATGTCTTCCCCTAAAATCTTTAAATACTTTAAAAAATAGGGCCTGAGCGATGGAGAAGCGGTATGGAGTCTGCCTTGCACGTGGATGGACCGCAGTTCAATTTCCCTGCATCCATATGGTCCCCCTAGCCAGGAGCGATTTCTGAGCACATAGCCAAGAGTAACCCCTGAGCATCATCGGGTGTGGCCCAAAAAATAAAAACAAACAAACAAACAAACAAAAAAAACTTTAAGAAATGATCAAAGACTACATGGAAGCTTGACTATGATACTTGGTTATTTGGCACACCATAACTACCTTACACCATAACTACCTTAATAACCTCTAGAAACTGAGTGAGGACTCTCATAAACTCATGAGGGCTTAAAAATGGGACATTGATTTTTCAAAAACAATTAAGCGGTCCTGAAAGATAATACAGTAAGTAAGGATGTAACTTGCATTTGACTAATTCAGGTTCTATACCCAGCATTATATATAGTCCAAAGCATTGCCAGGAATGATCATTAAGCACAGAGCTAGGAATAAGTCCTGAACACTTCACTGTGATACAAAGCAAAAGGGGAAGGAAGGAAGGAAGGAAGGAAGGAAGGAAGGAAGGAAGGAAGGAAGGAAGGAAGGAAGGAAGGAAGGAAGGAAGGAAGGAAGGAGGAAGGAAGGAAGGAAGGAAGGAAGGAAGGAAGGAAGGAAGGAAGGAAGGAAGGAGGGAGGGAAGGAAGGAAGGAAGGAAGGAAGGAAGGAAGGAAGGAAGGAAGGAAGGAAGGAAGGAAGGAAGGAAGGAAGGAAGGAAGGAAGGAAGGAAGGAAGGAAGGAAGGAAGGAAGGAAGGAAGGGAGGGAAGGAAGGAAGGAAGGAAGGAAGGAAGGAGGAAGGAAGGAAGGAAGGAAGGAAGGAAGAAGGAAGGAGGAAGGAAGGAAGGAAGGAAGGAAGGAAGGAAGGAAGGAAGGAAGGAAGGAAGGAAGGAAGGAGGAAGGAAGGAAGGAAGGAAGGAGGGAGGGAAGGAAGGAAGGAAGGAAGGAAGGAAGGAAGGAAGGAAGGAAGGAAGGAAGGAAGGAAGGAAGGAGGAGGAAGGAAGGAAGGAGGAAGGAAGGAAGGAAGGAAGGAAGGAAGGAAGGAAGGAAGGAAGGAAGGAAGGAGGGAGGGGGGAAGGAAGGAAGGAAGGAGGGAGGGAGGGAAGGAAGGGGGAGGGAGGGAGGAAGGAAGGAGGAAGAGGGAGGGAGGGAAGGAAGAAAGGAAGGAAGGAAAGAGGGAGGGAAGGAAGGAAGGAAGGAAGGAAGGAAGAAGGAAGGAAGGAAGGAAGGAGGGAGGGAGGAGGGAGGGGGAGGGAGGGAAGGAAGGAAGAAGGGAGGGAGGGAAGGACGGAGGGAGGGAGGAAGGAAGGAAGGAGGGAGGGAGGAAGGGAGGGAGGGAGGGAAGGAGAAAGGGAGGGAGGGTGGGAGGTGAAAATATGCAGAATATAAAATGAAGTGGGTCTTTAGAAGTTAAGCTTAAATAACTGGATCTCATACTTTGTATGCATGAAACCCAGATATAATTCCTGGCACCAAATACCCCCCAGAGCATTTCTTTGAGTATGACCCTTGGGCCTCTACCACCAAAGTGGGTCCAAGTAGATCTTTATCCTGGAGTCTGAATATTAAGTACTCTATTCCACAATTTTGGACCATGTGATGTCAGAAGTGCCCTTCCACGGGTTCCTATAGTACTACTTGGGAGTTTCACCAAAAAAATAAGTAAAATTTTAAAATCCCAAATAGAGTTAACATTTTTAAATAACTTATAATTTAGTAATATATGCTTTTAAAAAACTTCTGAGGGTTGAGAATATACATTTGATTTTATTTAACCTTTTGAAGATCCCAAACAATAACCTGATATTACTAGTTTAAGGGAAATACTTTTGCTTTAGTAAATTTTAGAGTAGGTACATAAAGCAATATATTTGACATTATTATTTAGTTTTAATATTATCTAGCTTATCTATTTAATAAAAACTACCATGTTTTAGTTGGCATAATAATAAGTTTGAGAATTATGTATTTCAACAAATAACATCAAGACCCCATATAATTTGGTCACTTAACTAAGTACTAATTCTCAAAGAAATAACAAACATTATGTTCTTTCCATTAACTATTAAAAGTGATAGTGATCTCCAAATACCATTATAAGAATTAATGTGGCAGCACTTTGCAAACCACTCAAATGATAGTTTTTATGTAAGACCCAAACTAGTAATAATATGTCAGAAACCTGAAAATTGCTCTTGAAGGAAAAAGACAGGTCTTTCTATAGAAAAATAACAGTGTATTATCCTTTTTGATGCTGCAAGCAATTTGGGAGGGTAAAATTTTATTTTCTCAGATGTTCAAGTGACACATAAATTTATGAAAAAATTAGATCTAAGTATGAAATAGAGGACACCTGGAAACAGATGAATTGAAAAGCTAAATATGAAATGTATCATTGAGCAAATGCATAAAAGTTATGAGTTTAAATGTTTTACCCATGCTTCCTCTGCTAATTGCATTTGTTTCCTGCTGCTGTCCTTATTGCCAAGATGTTTTTTAATAGTCTCTGTGTGTGGAGAATGATGCCTGTTACCTTTCAAGTTTAGAGTTTCTCAGGAATAATGGCTTATATATATTTCATCATTGAGACTGGTACTGAGAGAGAGACACACAGAGAGAGAGAGAGAGAGAGAGAGAGAGAGAGAGAGAGAGAGAGACTGAATAATGACCTCATAATTTGATTAACCACTTCATATTGATATAAAGATGTTTTGATTGACAATTTGAAACTTCAAACATTCTCTTCCTCTCTGTCTTTAAGCCCTCTTAAAACAAACTAATGGTGGTCAAATATAATTTATATATAGTTAGATAAAGTCTATATATTCAGTCTCACTCCAGGTCTCAATACTACTTTATCTTCTAATTTTGAGAGAGCATAAATAAAAACAAAAATCTTGGAGCCAGAGAGATAGAATGGAGGTAGTGCATTTGCCTTGCATGCAGAAGGTCAGTGGTTCGAATCCCGGCATCCCATATAGTCCCTCGAACCTGCCAGGAGCGATTTCTGAGTTAGAGCCAGGAGTAACCCCTGAGCGCTGCCAGGTGTGACCCCAAAACAAAACAAAACAAAAAAAAGTCTTATTCTGTCATTAATAGATATTTGCAAAACTTTTATAATTTTTGCTCCCTCCCTCCCTCTTTCCTTCCCTCCCTCCTTCCTTCCTTCCCTCCCTCCCTCCTTCCTTCCTTCCCTCCTTCTTTCCTTCCCTCCTCCCTCCTTCCCTCCTCCCTCCTTCCCTCCTTCCCTCCTTCCCTCCCTCCTTCCTTCCCTCCCTTCCTCCCTCCCTCCCTCTTTCCCTCTTTCCTTCCTTTCTTCTTTCCTTCCTTCCTTCTTCCTCCTTTCTTAAACAGATAGAAAAAAAGAAAAAGAAAAGAACTAATAATTTTATCTTGCTATATATTATACTATAACAAATTAAATATTATACTAAATTAAATATTATACTATAACAAATTAAAATTTATTCAATAATCAGAAAAATGAATGCTTGGGGTATTTTTACTGACTGCTTCACTTAAAACTAACCACAGAGATGTTTGTATAAATTTCCAGGCAACTAATAGAGCCATGCTCATTTTGCTTCCACTGATGTCAACAACCTTCAAGGTTATTTTTTCTTAAATAAATATCTGGTTTAATTTTAACATTTATCTCATTTTTAACAAAAGTTTTCAAAATAAAATGTAGGGACAAATATTATTTGGAATACATTTCTAAGAGGTAAGTTGTTGCTTATTGAGCTCTGCAAAATAAAGTCTTTAAATATTTTTGTAACTTTAAATTGGAAAATACTCTCATGATCAAGTGTACAAATAATGGATATAAAATCAAACAATTCCTTCAATTTAACTCAATAGATTAATAATTTGCATGTCTTTTAAGTGTCCTCAAAGAAGTAAATCTTCCCTACACTAAAAGGCTTTAATATATTTCAATTGTTTGAATTAGAGAAAGCTTATAATAACCCTAAGCAATCTGAAATTTCACAAATTTTTTCATTTTGTTTTCAATTATTTTTGGATCATTGTATATATAAAATAAATACATATCTTTATGTGAGTAGTTTGATAGTATCACATATAAATAAATTTTGTATTGTATGATGCATAGAGTAAATAATTAAATTATCTATGAGGCAAAGTTCTGTGCACTTTTATTTCAAGAATGTAAAAAATATAAAAGGAAACACTTAGAAATTATAATTCCACATATGTCATACTTTTAACCATGATTTAGCCATGATTTTATGAGAACATATAACATGCTATATCAACTGATATCTACACATATAAAATGCATTATTAAATGCAATCATATTATTTTAAACTTAATAATATATGGATTTAAAGTAACTTCTATTTAAAACAGTATTTAAAATACTCTTCTAGAACAGAAATACTGTTCTAATAAGTCAACACAATTATATCAGTGTTAATATGAACATGTTTCTGTCTCACTATTATTAAAATTAATAAAATTCACATAATTAGACAGTAATTGTTAATAAAATGTTAATATAAATATAAGTATTATATTTATATTCCTATCACATAATAATTTCTGGCATATAATAGGAATTTAACTATTTCTTAATAAGTAATTGGATGAATTAATTCTTAACAAATTAGCTTATTAAATACATTTCAAATGTTTATATAGTTAGTGTAACATCATCTTTCTAATACTGCCATTTCTATTAATGATAATGGAAACTGTTTACTAGAGCATAAGCAGGAAAAGTGACACATTCAAGTAGGGCTACAAAGGTATCTTGAAAGGAATTTTTAGCTGCCATAAAGAATTAAGAGCATCATAAGAGATGATGTAAACTGTCTCCAGAGCAACAGAAAACTGTTGCTTCTCAGGATTAAAATGAAAGGAAGTCTGTAGATCCTTTAAACTGAGAAAGTAAAGAAGCTACTCTTACCAAAAAATTAAAAAGTGGCCTTCTGTACAATCTATATTCAGAAATGAGGGAGCTGGAGAAGTTCTCCACCTGACCATAGTCTCCCAAAGGTCATGTTCATCCTTCCTTCTGGCAATCCAATCTATCCAACCTAGAAGAAAGAAAGAGCCGTGAACTTAAGTGCTACGAAGCCAGCCTCCTGAGTCTCAGGGCAGATGCAAAGCCCTAGCAGGGACCTGAGTGGAGCAAACAGAAAACTTCACTGCTGGTAGAAGAAATTCTCTTTGATTCCATGTAGAAGGAGATGTGCTTAGAATAACAACAAAAACAGAATGTGCACAGAATCATTAAAAGCACAAGAAGAATTAGCCAGTTAAGATAACTCTCCCGTTTTTCTTTTAATTTTAGGTCAGTCACTCTGATTTATAATTGTACGATACTGTTAATAATAATGCTTTACACGCAAACATTGTAACACCATGACCCCACCACTGTGTCTTTACTCTTCTACCATTTTCTCAGGGTAATCTTCTCAAACCTCATCCTTACCCCTGAATACATAAACATAGGTACATACATAAACAACCCACCACATCTCACTACATCTAGACACAATATACAATTTCTCACTGCATTCCATAGACCAGTTCTAGATTCTGTTGTTCTGTTATTTTACCATTTGGTGTCCCCTTACTATGTCTCTTTATATCTTACATAAGAGATCATTCTGTATTTGCCCCTCTTCTCAGTTCTATTCCCCAGTTCTATCTACTTAGTGGCAGATTGCATAATTATTGACTAGTAGTATTCCATTATGTGTATGTACCATAGCTTCTTTACCCAGTCATCTGTCCTTGGACACTTGAGTTGTTTTATATTTTGGCTACTGTGAATAATGCTGCAATGAATATAGGGGCACAAATATCTTTTTGAAATAGAGATTTGGGGCCTTTGTGGTAGAAAATAAGTAGTATTACATATAAAATTTCAATTCTTAGTGGTTTTCATTTTTCTGTTTGTTTTTAGTTTTAGTTTTGAGAAATGTCTATTGTATTAGAAAAACATTATGCAAGAAATGAATTCTCACTATCAAGCATTTTTGAAAACAAAAACATAAATTTTGGAACTTAAAACAAAATATTCAATACATAGTTTTTGATTAATAAATACAAAAATAGGGGCCAGAGCAGTGGTGCAAGCAGTATGGCTTCTGCCTTGGTGGCACTAGCCTAGGAAAAACTGAGGTTCAATCCCCCATATTGTCCCCCAAGCCAGGAGCAATTTCTGAGCGCATAGCCAAGAGTAACCCTGAGTGTCACCGAGTGTGCTTCCCCCCACAAAAAAAAAAAAACAACAACCAAAAAAACAAAAAAACAAAAATAGGGGCCAGTGCTGTGGTGCAAGCAGTAAGGCATCTGCTTTGCACACACTAGCCTAGGACAGACCGTTTGATCTAGAGGTGTCCTATATGGTCCCCAAGCCAGGAGCGATTTCTGAGCTCATAGCTCAAAAACCAAAAGAATTTAAAAAATAAAAATAAAAACCTATTTTTATTTATTTATTTATATTTTTGTTTGTTTGTTTTCTGACCACCCCCACCAGCGATCAGGGGTTACTCCTGGCTCTATGCTCAGAAATAGCTCCTAGCAGGCTCGGGGGACCATATGAGATACCGGGAGACCACTGTCCTTCTGCCTGCAAGGCAAAAGACTTACCTCCATGTTATCTCTCCTGACACCAAAACCTATTTTTAATAAATATGATATTATAATATTATATTGAAATGAAAGAGACTCGTATATACTTCAGTTAAACTGGACGGTTAGTTTTAGCATTTAAAATATTGAAGATGTATCAATTATTTTCTTTTCAAAGGTATAGAATTGAAGATTGATTCATATATGCCTGATGAAAATAATATAAGTATACACACAAATTTTTTTATTTTACTTCCTGGACTATTCTAACCATTTACTAGAAATCTGTCTGCAACATAAAAGTTTAGTAATATGAAGAAAAGCTTGAACTTTTTCCACCCTACTACTCTTCTCCTTTGACACATACCTATCACCTGCTAATTTGCTATCCCTGGAATCTTACTTTCAGCACTTAAAAAAGTATCTTGTCTACCTTTTCTTTGGTATTGTTGTGGTTGCAAAGTCTGTGGGTCACACACACAGACATTCTCATATAGACACACACAGACTCGTTCCAATAACGTGTCAAGGTTTCCACTTGTGGCAGTATTTGCAGACTCGGCTGTAGTGATCCTGGGGATCGCAAAGCCTTTAGTTGTTATACTAGCTGCACTGCAATTACAGTGTTGTCTGGGGTTGTTGTGAAAATCACAGCTGTTTTCCCAACGTTTTGTACTTCTAGACATGGTGTCTACATACCTTTATTTGTGGCACTTGCACACAAAGCTGCGGTGCTCCAGAGATGGGCCACTTGGATGTGGACCCAGGGATCACAGAGCCAGTGGAGCCACGGTTTGTGTGGCTGAGCAGCAGTGGGATCGAATTCTCAGTTTCATTCTTGTCAAGCATTTTCCTTTACAATCAGTCACAATCAGACCACTTCACATTGTATTTTTTTTTATAATTTCATTACTTATTTCTCCCTACTGCAACCTACACAGATCCCCTTCTCACATATAAATTCGTATTACACTAATACAGGGAGATGACCCAAACGACTGGAATACTTTCTTCATCTTTGGTAGCCCTGAATCCAACCAATTTTATGCACCACAAAAACTGTTAAGAGAATCCCCAAATATAAACCATTATGTATATACATATATATAAATTATTATTAATAAAATTTAGATATTTTAAACTTTAAATACATATAAAACTAGAACATATGCAACATCATCTTATCTCTCTCAATTAGAATGGGTACCCATAAATATTCTACCCAGTTTCAAATATTTAAAAATATTCTCATATTAGAAAATTTAGAATATTAAAATGAGTTTATTTAATCTTCACTGAGCACAGTGTATTGGTATTTCTTTTTATATGTAGCACTTGTAATAATAATTATTATATTATATTAAAGTATTATATTAAACAATAATTTATAATTTATTTAATATATAATATAACATAATAATATTATATTTAAATATTATAATATTGTAATTATATGAAAATATAATAATTTTTCTAATTTCCATAGCTATACAATAATTCAAATACAATAAAATTAGGAGTTAACAATAAAGAATGTGAAGTACTCGGGAATGAATTTTTTATTTCCTCTGTACATTTCTTTATGAACTTCATGCAAAAGCAATTACATTAATTTAATTACTATTAATAAGAGATTCTCTTTGTCTTAGGATATACAAACCTTCTGTATTTTAAATTTATGTTCTTCCCTCCCTTTCATTTTTTGGGGGACATGCCCAGCTTTGCTCAGGGTTCGAATCCCGGTGTCCCTCATGGTCCCCCGTGCCTGCCAGGAGCTATTTCTGAGCAGACAGCCAGGAGTAACCCCTGAGCACTGCTGGGTGTGGCCCCAAAAAAACCAAAAAACAAAACAAAAGAACCTGATTTCCTACTTATGTCTAGGCTTTACATTTGCCTTGACACCAAAATCTATATTTAACTACTTCCTTAATATTTTACAGTGATGTCTAATGAATAGCTCATAATTAACTTTCTTCACTCCATAGTCTATTCATCAGCAAGTTTCAACAATTCTTTCCCAGAAAATATTCCAACCTTGTCTGCTCTTCTCCATATTTTTTGCTTCCAGTCAGGTTCAAACAATCATTATTTCTTACCAAAATTATGTCAGCAATGTTTCTTCATTGGTAACCTGATCATGCCTGGATGATGAAAATGGTATATCAAAATTGTATTTTGTATATAATATTCTATAGTAACATATATTCAATAAATTGTATAATTAAAAGCCAGTCTCTCTTGCTAAAGAAAAAGAAACTCAATAACTAGTTTAGCTGTTTCTAAAACAATCAAAATTAGTAGCATATAACTGGTAGATCTTATAGATTACTAAAAACAAATTTACTGAAACCAATAATTGTTTTTAATACATAAGTTGCTTTATTTAGAGACTATGTATCACATAGCTGACATACTTGATCAGAAAAAATTTTTTCAGGTTGATTAATAGTTGATCAGAATAAGTTTGATTCATAATTGTTCAGAATAAATTTGTTTTCTCCCAAATGGAAGAAAATATTAAAATTAAGAATAAAAAAGAAAGAAAAAAAAGTACAGCAACAAGAAAATTTGTGAAAAACATTGTATCTTTCAATGAGGTTACTAAGTTATTGTCTACAGGTTTATTAAGTTCTTATTGATAATTACTTCTTTAGTTTCTGAACATTAGGTGGCTTCAAATACACATTGGCACCTAAATTGTGTATTCCTAAGGGTATGAGAGTATTAAAAAATTGAAGGTGTCCAAGAATTTCAAGCACTATTTTTGATTCTGTGGCTTTTATGAGTCATGTTTTCAGCTGCCTGAACTTTGGAAAGTACAAGAAGGTAGTAGTATGGTTCCACTCTCACCTTAAAAAAAAGTCTGGCAATGTCAGCCCAATATCCATGAAGTTTTGGTCAAATTGGTGTGACTACAGAAAGCTGTAGATGAATGGTGAAAGCAGGGTCATTTGCAAAGAGCTGATTGTGGGTGATAGTGGTGTGCTCTGCAGGGCAGGGACAAGGCCTCCCTTCTCTTCTTGAGATTGCCTACTTTTAGCTGTGTGTACCCATAATTTTTCAGGGCTTTGTTTACATCTCTTTTAATAGATTGAGTCTATGGAGCTGGTCAAATACAGACATGGTGACTACATTAATGAGTCTTGTTTTCAGTTCCAATAATTGCTTCAAATCTAATTTCACAATTTGAAGCTACTAATAAATTTAAATTAGCTACACAGTATCAACACATTTATCTTACATTCCAAAACAAAAAGCATAATAACACATTAATAACAAAAATGAGTGTAATACAGGAGGTACAATGGGATGGTACATTGAACACTAACAGTGTTCTGAACTACCTGAATATATGGCTATCCTAAGAATAAAATCCACTTGTCAAGATAACAGAAACTAAAATTAAATTGGCAAGAGAATACAATCTGTCTCAGTAAAGCTGATACAGCGGTCACAGCTTTCAATGAAATCTTCTAGAAAGAAAGAAATCTAGAAAGAATATTATATTCCTCACTCTTATCTACATTGAAACATGAGTATTTTCACAATCAGTGCAAAAAATTGAACCTGTTATAATTATAAAATTTACCAAGTGAGAGATATTAAACAGCTGACTCAATAGAAATATATGACCATAGAATGTAAAGTTAAATTTACTGAAAATATTTGCTTCATAAAATGAAGTTCTTTTATACTAGAGAGTAACTATTTAACTAGGAATAATTAAAGATATTAAAATGAGTAATATTTTCCTGTATCTAAATATTATGAGGGGCTAGACATTAAGATATATGTGTAATAGCTGATTTATTTTTAGAATAGTCTTATACATGAGTAAGTTATGACTCAGAATTTTAATAATTTTTCAAGGTCACACAACTGTTAAATGGTTATAGAAAAAAATGAATGCAGGTTTAAATGGGATATTCCAGTGGAAACCAGTGTATGTAATTACTCTAGGAAAGAGGCCTCTGCAAACCTAATTTTCATACTAATAGCCATTATGTGAAACCAAATTATAGCAAGTTAAGCTCTCTGAAACCAAGAAGATTTTAGGAAGACAGGAAACTATTAAAATGGCTACATTCTTAACTCAATAAAATCATTATATGTAATTTCTATGCATATAATACTATTTAACATGAGATTTTGTACTGTACACTAAAAGACAACAAAACCACCTATGACTATTTAGTTCGGGCCATTTGTTTTTCAATATCTGTATTTCTCACAGTCCATGAATCCATCCTCCATTCTCCCCTATTTTCTTTAGTTAGCTTCTACACAGACATCAAGAGTCTATGGGTTTTAAGAAAAATAAAAGACATTATTGTAATAATGCCCAGAGATGAGGGCCAGAAGAACTGGCTCACAATGTGAAGCTCACCTCAAGGAGGGGTAAGTGCAGTTAGAACACTAACAACCACCATGACAATGTTAATGAGTGAGAAACATAAAATGCCTGTCTCAAATACAGGTGGGGTGTGGGTGGAGGGAGATGGGGTGCATTAATGGTGGGAATGTTGCAATGGTGAAGTGGGGTGACTGAAATCCCACTACAGTCATATTTATAATGACGATGTTTAAATAAAGATTTTGGGGGGACGGCAAGGTGGCGCTAGAGGTAAGGTGTCTGCCTTGCGAACGCTAGCCAAGGAAGGACCACGGTTCGATTCCCCGGCGTCCTATATGGTTCCCCCAAGCCAGGGGCAATTTCTGAGCGCTTAGCCAGAAGTAACCCCTGAGCATCAAACGGGTGTGGCTCCAAAAAAAAAAAAAACAAAGAAAAAAACAAAAAAGCAAAAAAAAAAAAAAGATTTTTTATTTATTTATTTATTTGGTTTTTCAGGCCACACCCGGTTGATGCTCAGGGGTTACTACTGGCTAAGTGCTCAAAAATTGCCCCTGGCTTGGTGGGACCATATGGGAAGTCGCTTGCAAGGTAGACACCTTACCTCTAGTGCCACCTCACCGGCCCCAAATAAAGATATTTTTTTAAAAAATAAAGCTCAAACAAAAAAGAGTAGAAGTAGTAGTAGAATTTTCACAATAACAATAGTCTAAAAGTAAGACTAGAGTTCTCAATTTCTTTTATTCCAGTAACCATAATTATAAGCCCTTAATCATGTTTTTAGAGTCATTAAAACAGAAAAATAAGATAATTATAAAACAAATATGTGTGTACATATACTTTCTTTTACCTTGGGAAATATCTAGTAGTTGATTAAAGGAAATGTCTACAAAAATTTTAATATATTTTTATTGAATTGTTGTTTTCTTATTGATTTAGAAAGCTATTTCCATATTATATAGAGAAATATGCAGCCATATATTTGGAAATATTTACTTTCGATCTGTAATTTATTATTTAATCTCTTAATGATGTCTTTCAAAAAGACATGGATGTAGAGCTAGAGAGATATTACAGTAAGTAGGATATTTGCCTTGTATATAGTAAACCTGGATTTGATTTCTAGTATCCTATGTGGTTCAATAAGAGTAATTCTCAATTCCAGGTCAGGAGTAACCCATAGGCATTGCAGGGTGTCAGTCAAATACAAATTTTAAGTAAATACATATAATATGAGATTGTTCTTAGAAAAGTTCAATTTATTAGTAAAAGTATGCCACGATTTTAGCTTTTATATTTAGATGCATGACCTATTTCTGTTCATTTGTATAGCAATACAAAATATAAGGACAATTCATATTTGTGCTTATGCATACCCATGTTCCAGCATCAATTATGGTATTCTTATGTTCCCATATTGTAAGTCATTGAGAAAATTATGAGAGTATAGGATGATAATAAAAATATATTATTATGTTACTATATTTAAGGCTAGAAAATAACAAATTTTTAAAGTTCTTTATCATTGAATCGTTTATTTTTTCAAAATTTTCTTGAAAATAAATAATAAAAAGAAGGGGGATGTTCTTTACATGACTGTAATTATACAACTATAATCATGTTTGTAATCATGGTGTTTAAATAAAAATAATTTTTAAGAATTATTTTATAGGAATAATAAAATAAAAAGTAAATATTGTTTGTAAAAATCACATCTATGAATTATTCTAATGATTCTATCCTAGCTTTTATTTGTTTTCCCTGTTATGGTATTGTATGATATATATGTAATATGTGTTATATAAGATTATAAGTATAATTTGAACTATACTAAATGTATTGACAAAGAATTATAGATACATGAACAATTGTGATGAATCTGTATGGAGATATTTTACTGCATTTTAAATGAGTGAAAAAATTTTGATCTAAACTTTTTGATGTAGTGGTGTAATGAGATAGGATGGAAGATGTGCATTTTAAAATATAAACGTGCTTTTTATTAAAATAAATAAAATATTAAAAAAGTTAAAAATAAAAAAATAAAATTAGATTAACATTTTCTTTGTAAATATGTGATAAAACACTCAAGTAATTATAGAACAGGTCCATTTGTCCATTTAGGCTCTACCTTTTATTTTTCACAAAACTCTTTAAATTTTTACCAATTTTTTAATTACAGTTACAAAGTTGTTCTTGATTTTCAGTCATACAGTGTCAAACTTACATTCCTTCATCAGTGTACATTTCCCATAACCAATGTCTCAGTTTTTCTCTCACTCCCCTCCTAGACTTTACTTTTAATAGACAACAAGTATTTTTTTTTTTTTTTTTTGGTTTTTGGGTCACACCCGGCGGTGCTCAGGGGTTACTCCTGGCTGTCTGCTCAGAAATAGCTCCTGGCAGGCACGGGGATCATATGGGACACCGGGATTCGAACCACCCACCTTTGGTCCTGGATCGGCTGCTTGCAAGGCAAACACCGCTGTGCTATCTCTCCGGGCCCGACAACAAGTATTTTAAATCTAGAAAGTTTAAATTAGCGTTATATAAATAAATACTAATTTGCATAATCTATAAATGATAGTCACCTGTTCTTTCCCTATAACCATTCCCCTCTTTTTCCTTCCAGAAATTAATTTCCTCACCAGAGAAAACATAGTCACAACTGTTTCTCTAAAAGTTTCAAGTTCCTTGTAGGAAGTGGTCAGGTTAGACCTTGTGATAAACATTAGACCAAAAATAAAGTACAAATCAACATGGGCAACTTCCAGATAACTTTTCTATTACAAAGTTGTTCTTTCCTTTCTTCTATCTGTTGCCTGTCAGAGAAATGAAAATCAGATTAAAGATAGATTCTGGGATGATCTTCAGAAGCTCACTAGATCATTCTCCTGATCCTGAACCATTGAGATATAAGAAAGTAAATTCACCGTATTCTAAAATGTATACTCTATTAAAAGATGTTAATCTATCATGGTCTATGTTTTATATAAATCTTTATACTGGTATTGGTTGTCAACCTCAAGAGTTCTACCAATGGAATCTGAAACTGATCTGCACAATGCATAACCAAAAAAAAATAAGATGGAGGAAAGGTACAAAGTATGAATAAGTGCCTGACCATTTATTGTGTTTTGTGATTCCAATAAGCATAAGCATGTACATCTGAGATGTGAGTGGTCCAAGACAACTAGTAGATCTTAACATCACTCACCAGCATATTGAAACTTTATACCCAGATAGCTTCAACAGCACACCTTGCTCCCAAGTAGATATAACTTAGATGTCTAAGATTAACTCAAGGATCAAATTGAGGTAACAAATTGAGGTAACAAACTCTGGCTAACCTATTCCAACAACTTATATAGTAATGACTTAACTAAAGCTTAAAATATACAACAGAATGGTGGTAAATTCATAAAGTTGGTGACAGCTGTCATATTGCAATAAAAGTTTTCCAAACTTGTTACTCCATAACACTTCAAAGACCGATCCTCTTCATACAAAGAACATGACCTTAGGGCATATACTTTATCTATTTTTGGTGCTCAGAGGTAACTCCTGCTTTTTTCTCAGGGATCACTCCTGGCAGGCTCAATGGGCCAAATGAGATGGCAAGGATCAAACCAGTAAACAGCCTTAGCTCTATATAATTGCTCCAGTACCACAATGCATATATATTTTTTTAAATGCCTTGTGTTCAGTCAACGTTTGTTCAATTCCCAAGCACCATATATAGTCCTTTAAGCACAAAAGTGGATTTTCTGCACTAGTAGATTCTTGAGAATTGTATGAAAAAAATGCATATAAAACAATGAAGACTAAACATTAGAGATTATTGTACAGTTTACATATTTGAGTCTGAATCCATCTTCAAATGTCCAGGACTCTCCCTTACTGAGGAGTGACTTCACTTACTCTATTCCTCATGCTATCCAGACCCAATACAAGTTCCTGGGTCTCATTCTTTTATTCTGACTCCCTTCCAGTGTACTATTTCCTACTCTGAAATCAGTTATCTGATGTCTTTTCCATGAAGTATTTTCAAATATTGCATTGAAGTTGGTAAACATAAAACTATTATGTTTGTATAAATGAGCACTAAAATGTGAAATTTGTGACATTCTTAGAGTATCTATGCTTTAATTAAATTTACTATAAAATATATGTAGAATCAATTACATTTATAAATATTTATCAATATTTACATATGATAGTTACATGCAAAGACATACTTTAGCTGAACATTTTTAAAATTAGTTAAAAAGACATCTTATGCCTCAATTAAATGACTATTAGAAAACAAAGGGTATGCTATTTTGTGTTGACTCATAATTACTGACTTAGCAATTAAGTACTTAAATTTTCCTCATAGTTTTCTTCTTAGAAATCTTTGAATGCATATGTCATTTCACAATCAAGTGGAAAAATGTCACCAGAGGTGAGAAAGATAGTACAAGGAGTAGGGTATTTGTCTCACAGATGACAGACCCAGATTTGAGGTTGGGTATTCCATAAATTTTCCTGAGTCCACCAGTAGTATTCCTTAGTGAAGAACCAGGACTTACCCTTAAACATCGATAGATATGCTAAATCAAACAAACAAACAAAAAAAAAACAAATTTTAAAAGTCATGAATTAACAAGGAAGAGTTGCATTGAACAGTGGTTGTTTAGTTTGGAGGAAGAAATATCTAAGTTACAAAGACTGATTACTCTGAGGTCCATGCAGACAATGTTGGAAGAACTAACCAGTAATATTCAATATGAGAATTTATATAACATTTATTCAGTGAGGAAAATATTTGGCCTGGTCCATTTATAAATGAATAAAATAAGTTAATTTTTTAAATAAAATGTTAGATAAAAGACGAAAAACAAAACTTTCACATTTCATAATTTCCATGAGGAGACAATACACTTTTATGTTCTATGTTTAATATATTCTAATGCTTCTTTAACTCAAATGAAATTTGAAAATATATTTGTGACTTTGATTATACTAACCGCTGGTCGGGGTCCCTGAAAGACCACAAACTATGTCTTGAGCAAATAAAATAATTTAGGATTAGAAAAATTATAAACTATTAAGGATATCTATAATTTAAAATTCATTTAACCTAGTATGTTATATTTATTGTTTTTAGATGTATCAATGTTATATGATGGACAAAAGAGCTAACACTGACCATCTATTTAATAATTCATAACCCAAGAGTTGTTATCAAACTTATCTGTAAGCATATGTAAGTAATGCTGAGATAGAAGTGCCAACCAAAGCAATTAGAAGAAAATTATTGTCTGTTGGTAAACAATGAATACCTAACTTTGTATCTTCATATCTGCATTATCTTTGTTTTTTCTGTAGATGAGTATCACATTAAACCAATTCATTCCTCAAAGACAGAGAGAAAATGATGTCTCCCTCAATTTAGGTATTCTTAAATTATATTGAAGCTATAGGAAATGATTCCACACTCAGATCTTAAGCTGATTTTTATTAATGTTGCTGGCCAGTAATGAAGATAAATTGTAGGCACTTTCCATGTAAGTCAGAAACTACAAATGCTAGTTTAAGATAGTTGGGAATGATTAATTATATTCCCTCTGCAAAGTTTATGGGGTACCAGGGTTACCTTTTACTCTAATGATGTCCCTTCTCCTGACATTAGCAGCATTGATATTGTAGTTGGATGTTTGACATTCTCTTCAATATAACATAGAAGCATAATAATAATTGCTTCAAGGTGAGTTCATCTTGGAACATTAGAAATAATATTTAGGAATGATGACTAGAGAGTCCTTGGTGTAAAGACTGGTAAGAAATGTCTCTCTTTCCTATTGTTTAAGACAAAGAAAAAAGCTTCATGGATACACTATACACTTAATGACTACAAAGCCTTTTACTTTTCAAAATGGAGGATGTGTACTGCATATCAGTACAGATAATAAACAAGAATTTTGCTATTGTCTATTTTATTTATTTTTAACATTGTATTACAAGGAATATGTCATAGATTATGGCATTATTTCTGACCAGGTTCTTATAAAATTTTAATCTAGACCCCACTTACAGGGTTTTTATAACATTGTGGTCCCAATATAGTACCATGGTACCACACACAAGTATACAATCTGATATATGTGAGTGGACTAACTATTCCCAACACTAGATACTACAATTTATTACATGAGCATCTTATTTTAAAAAAAAAGATCTAGTACTAGAGTGATAATGCAGTGGTAGGGCATTTGCCTTGTGCACGGCCGATTCAGAACGGACCTCAGTTCAATTCCAGGCATCCCAGATGGTCTCCCAAGCCAGGAGTGATTCCTGAGCTCATAGCCAGGAGTAATCCTGAGCATCACCAGGTGTGCCCCCCCAAAAGTAAACAAAAAAAAGAAAAGAAAAGAAAACCCATTGCAATTATTTCCATCAGCTTTTCATTATGGTGAAAATGAAGAAGTTGCAGATAATTGAGGTAAATGTTCTTTTACCACCAGACAGACCAGATACTAATGTGAGTTTGCAGATGTAAAAGGTTAAAAATCACTGATCTACCTTGGTTTTAACTGCTGATTTGTGAAATATGCAAGGAAGGTTCTGATCACAAACATGAGTAGAAAACATTTATCTTGATGATCCATTGGTCGTTATAAATCTAGATTACATAGAGTATAATTGTTGCATAACAAGAATAGCTAAGGCAATAGAGAATGTGTATGCACATGCATATTTTTATGTATATGTATGTATACATATATATACATATTTATACATATTTTATGTATATATATATATGTATTTGTATACAGATATACACACATCATTCAACAAGTGGCCACTAGAGTTAGGAGATACCATAATAAAAGGATGGAGTAAGCTCTACAGGTGATGATTAATGGTAAAAAGAAAATTATTTAGTTGTAGATTTAGAATAGACAACACATTTATATCAATGGATAGAAGACAAAATATTTTGTCAGATCAGCAGATGATTAAAATAATAACAAAAAGACAAACAACTCAGACTCAAGAGAGCAATTGGTCAGTAACCAAAGTCAGAAAGAGATTATTATGTAGAACTACCTTTTCTGGGGTTGCTGCAACAGTTATATAAAAGAGCAGCAGCACTGAAGAAATCTGGAGGTCTGTGTTTTAGTGAATGTGCCATCCTCAAGGATCTAAAACTGGCTGGCATTGACTGCAACATTAAAAATAGAATCTTCCAGCTCCAGATGAGTTTAATGTGAAATAATTCCTAATAGTGCACAGGACACTTACATGTTGTAATAGATTATTTATTTCCAACTACTTAATTATTCCTCATATATATGGAACCAAATAAGCAGAATATCATACTTTATACTATGTAAGTATTATTTAACATTTTAAAACTAGATTTTTTGAGACTGAAATATATTGTCATTTAAACTGTTTCAAATTATAATTGTGATTTTAATATATATATATATATATATATATATATATATATATATATCAGGGAACAAAAATAATATCCTGTATTCCTCTGAGTTTTTAGAATATGGGCAAATGAACAAGCATTAGACAGATTGATTAATGAACAAAAGTGAAAAATTTATTTATAAATTCTATCTTTGTAAAACATAGGAGACACACAACAGAAAAGATTAACTAAACAAATGGTTATATTGTTTTATACTTTAACTCTTATAGAGGTCATTTTGAAAAAATTAGGTTAGTTAGGTAATCAAGGGAAGCACCGTAAACAAAGGTCTATTGATTCAATACTGACTTCACCTATGAGCAGAGAGGAAATTTAGGTCTACACAACAACAATCAAAAGGTATGCTCTTATAATTTATTTGTAAAGATTTTTTAGAAACAAACTTTACTGTTGTAACCCCCTGTGACACTGTTCAACAACCACCTGGTAGACAGAACCCCTTAGGACAACTGCTCTAGTAATTCTCCTTGAAGTAAAAGCTTAGAAGACAGCTCTCCAGAGATAGGGAAAAGCAACACAAAGCAGAGTGTCATCTTTCATTAGCAATTCTTATTAGGTTTCACTCTGGTCTTGCTTCCTTTCCCATAAAGACCTCTGGTTAAGAGGTATTATGTATGAACCATTATCTTCAACCACTGTGATGCTCCCTAGACACTCTTAATCCCCAAAACTGTAGCAGTTTTTTGCATAGGAATAGGAAAAAATGGCAAAAAAAAAAAATTCTAGTCTATAAAACAAGGTGTCCAGACCCATGAAGCATCCTGTCATAAAGCCAACTACAGACTTCAGGTATGCTTATTTCTCTAAGCAAAAAGTCTTTCTTCATGGTCCCAGGAAAAGTTTTTCTTATCACAGTTGTCACTGTGATAACTGTGTAACTGTTGTCAGACTTCAGTATTAGAAATCTTGATTTTTTTGACTGATCTCCTCGACACAAAACGTCTCCTGATATCATCACACTGGTGAGGGTAAACTTGGCTGAAAACATTTTATAGTTTAACTTTTTCATAGAACATTCTCAAAAAATTATATTTTCCAAGTCTAGAATGTGATAATGAGAACTATAAAAGAAGTATACACCATGATTTATTGTATAATGGGTCTGGAACATCCAGTTTACTTTTCTGCAGGCCAATGAGAACAAAAGAATTATGAAATGATAGCTTGAATTGAAAATAAGTTGGGAGAGTCCTGGGAAGCAAACCCCCAAAAAACTGCTTCCTGAAGCTGCCAGCGAGTGAGTCAGTGAGTAATATCTGGCTGTGGGGGTCGCCAGGCAGAGTGCTGATCCCTCTGCCTCTGAAGACTCCGCCCTGCTGAGCTTTTGATCACCCTGAGGACCTAAAGGGAACACTTTCCTGTGCTTCTCTGTCCTTCCTGAATACTTGAAGCTCTCCTCAGAGGCCGGGGAAGCAAATAGCCCCAAAAAATGTCACTTAGAGGCTTCAGAAGAGTGTGGCTGCTCTGCTTCGCTTTGCGGCTGCACTGTCTTTGTAACTAATGAACCCCACCACAACACGCAGAAAAAATCACACTACAAGCTTTACAATGGGGAAACCTCACAGGCAAACACCATGCACAGAGAATGAAGACAATAGCTCAGATGACCCAAGAATTTCCAACCATCTGATTAAACTCTAGGATAAGAAGTTTAGAATAGAAATATGGAAGATATTCAAAGAAATCATAGATTGATCTGAACAGAACACAAAGACAGAAATCAGAAAACTCCAAACTGAAATAACAGATCTGAAAAACACGGTAGCTCAACTGAAAAACTCAGTGGATAGCATCTCCAGCAGGTTAACAGCAGCTGAGGACAGAATCTGCTTGCTGGAAGATGAAATGCAGAAAAACTCAACACAGCAGAAGAAATTAGAAAAGAACCTTAAGACAAATGATCAGGCAATGGAAAAAGTACTCAAGGAATGTGAACATATAAAAATAGAAGTCTTTGATAAATTCAACAGAAACAACATAAGAATCATTGGAGTCCCAGAGGCCCAGGTAGTAGATGCCAGGAAGAATCAACTGTCAAATACATCATCAAAGAGATACTCCCAGAGTTAAAGACCACCTGCAATCAAATCCTGCATACACGAAGAGTACCAGATAAAAGAGACCGGAAGAAAAACACCACAAAGCACATCCTTGTTACAATGACAAATCCCATAGATAGAGATAGAACACTGAAAACAGCAAGATCAAAAGGGAAATTACATTCAAAGGAGCATCCTTAAGACTCACAGCAGATATTTCACAAGAACCTCTCAAGGCCAGAAGACAGTGGTGGGATATTGTGACAAGACTGAATGAAATAGATGCCTCACCATGAATACTGCACTCAGCCTGACTCACATTCAGTTTTGAAGGAAGGATACATTGCTTTATGGAAAAACAATAGATCAGAAACTTCAAAGATAAAAAACCAGCCTTAAAGTAAAAATTTAAGACAAGAGATACCAACAAACACAGTAAAATTATCTACAAAGATGAATTAAGTCTTATGACAATCATCTCCCTCAATGTCAATGGACTAAATTCACCAATTAATAAACACAGAGTGTCAAAATGGGTCAAAAAGATGAATCCAACCTTCTGCTGCCTAAAAGAAACACATCTGAATAGTCAAAACAAACATAGACTCAAAATCAAAGTCTGGAGGAAAATCATTCAAGCAAACAACATCGTGAAAAAAACTGGAGTGGCCATATTAATATCTAATGACACCAACTTATACTCAGAAAAGTGGTAAGGGACAAAGATGGACATTTTGTACAAAACAAGGGATATGTGCAACAGGAAAAAATCATACTATTAAACATATATTCACCCAATGAGAGACCAGCAAATTATTTAATACAATTATTGACAAATCTGAAAGAAGACATCAATAATAGCACAATTATTTTGGGAGACCTCAACACAGCCTTGTCAACACTTGATAGGTCAACCAGACTGAAACCCAACAAAAACATACTAGCCCTGAAAAGAAAAATGGAAGAAAGAAGACTAGTAGATATATACAGGACATTCCATCCCCAAAAAACCTGGATACACATTCTTCTCCAATGTACATGTGTCATTCTCCAGGATAGAACACATGCTGATACATAAAACATACCTTCATAAAATCAAGAGGATAGAAATCTTGCAGGATAACTTTGCTGACCACAAGGCTCTGAAATTAGATGTGAACTACAAAGCCACACAGAAGAAAATTTTTAACAATTGGAAATCAAATAGCCTGCTACTGAATAACCAGTGGGTCCGAGATGAATTCAAAGAGACAATCAAAACTTTCCTGGAAACAAATGATAATGAAGACACAACTGCCAGAATCTATGGGACACAGCAAAAGTGATCCTGAGAGAAAAATTTATAGCTTTCAAGCACACATCAGGAAGGAAGAAGGGGCATACCTGAATAACTTAATGACGCAGCTCATAAAATTAGAAAATGACCAACAAACAGAACCAAAAATAGGGAGACAGAAGGAAATAACAAAGCTGAAAGCAGAAATCAATGAAGTGGAAACCCAAAAAACAATCCGAAAGATCAACGAAAGCAGAAGTTGGTTCTTTGAAAAAATGAACAAGATTGACAAATCATTGGCAAAATTCACAAAGAGATACAGAGAAACCTGATAACCCCATATTAGAAATACAAAAGGGGAGATCACGACAGACATGGCAGAGCTCCAAAGGGTAATCAGAGACTACTTTGAGAAAATTTATGCTACTAAACATGAGAACCTAGAAGAAATGGATAAATTCTTGGAAACTTAAAACCTTCCATTGTTAAGTAAGAAGGATCTACACAACCCCATCATTATGGAGAAAATTGAAACTGTAAACAAACATTTGCCTAAAAAGAAAAGCCCAGGCTAACATACATTTACTAATGAATTCTTTCAAACCTTTCAAGAGGAGCTACTACCAATCCTAGCCAGGCTCTTGCATGAAATTGGAAAAACAAGAACACTCCCAAACAGCTTTTATGAAGCTAATTTCACCTTGATAACAAAACCAGACAGAGAAGCTGCCAAAAAAGAAAATACAGACCAATATCTCTGATGAATGCAGATGCAAAGATCTTCAACAAAATCCTGGCAATTGGGATCCAATGCATCATCAACAAGATCATACCCTATGACCAAGTAGGAATCATCTCAGAAAAGCAAGGCTGGTTTAACATCCATAAATCTATCAACACAATACAATACATCAATAAAAAGAAAAATAAAAATCACATGATCATTTCAGTACGTGCAGAGAAAGCATTTGACAAGTTCCAACACTTATTCTTGATCAAAACTCTCAGCAAGATGGAAATGAAAGGAACTTTTCTCAATCTAGTTGAAGTCATCTACCAAAAGCCAATGGCAATTATTATCCTCAATGGAGAAAAACTAAAAGCCTTTCCTCTAAATGCTGGTACAAGACAAGACTGTCGGCACTCACCACTCCTCTTCAACATAGTGCTGGAAGTACTTGCTATAGCGATCAGGAGAGATAAAGATATCAAGGGTATCCAGATAGGAAAGGAAGAGTCAAGCTCTCACTGTTTGCAGATGACATGATACTCTACTTAGAAAACTTTAAAGTCTATACCAAAATGCTTCTAGAAACAATAGATGCATATAGCAAGGTGACAGGCTACAAAATTAACACACAGAAATCAATGGCCTTTTTATACACCAATAATGATAGGAAAGAGATGGACATTAAGAAGGCAATCCCATTCACATTAGTGCCACACAAACTCAAGTAACTTGGAGTCAACTTGACCAAAGACGTGAAGGACCTATACAAAGAAAACTATAAAGCCCTGCTCCAAGAAATAAGAGAGGACACACGGAAATAGAAACACGTACCCTGCTCATGGATTGGCAGGATTAACATCATTAAAATAGCAATACTCCCCAAAGCATTATACAGACTTATGTGATCCCTCTAAAGACACCCATGACATTTTTCAAAGAAGTGGCTCAAACACTTACGAAGTTCATCTGGAACAATAAACACCCTCTAATAGCTAAAGCACTCCTAGGGAAAAGGAGTATGAAAGGCATTACTTTCCCCAACTTTAAAATGTACCATAAAGCAATAGTTATCAAACAGCATGGTATTGGAATAAAGACAGTCCCTCAGATCAGTGGAATAGGCTTGAGTTCTCAGAGAATGTTCGCCAGACATACAAGCACCTAGTTTTTGACAAAGGAGCAAGAAATTCTAAGTGGAGCAGGGAAAACCTCTTCAACAAGTGGTGCTGGCTGAACTGGTTAGCCACTTGCAAAAAAAGAACATAGACCCCCCCAGTTAACATGATGTATGAAGGTAAAATCCAAATGATTAGAGACCTTGATATCAGACCTGATATCATAAAGTATATAGAACAACACATCAGTAAAACACTCCAAGACATTGAGACTAAAGGCATCATCAAGGAGAAAATTGCACTTTCTAAACAAATGGAAGCAGAGATCAACAGATGAGAATACATTAAGTTGAGAAGCTTCTGCACCTTAAAAGAAATAGTGCCCAGAATACAAGAGCCACCCACCGTGTGGGAGAAACTATTCACCCAATACCCATAAGATAAGGGTCTAATAGCCAAAATATACAGGGTACTGACAGAACTTTACAAGTAAAAAAATCTAATCCCATCAAAAAATGGGAGAAGTAATGAAAAGACTCTTTGATAAAAAAGAAATACAAATGGCCAAAAGCCACATGAAGAAAGCTCCTCATCACTAATCATCAGGGAGATGCAAATTAAAACAATGATGAGATACCATCTCACATCACAGAGATTGGCATACATCACAAAGTATGAGAACAATCAGTGCTGGTGAGGATGTGGAGAGAAAGGAACTCTTATCCACTGCTGGTGGGAATGCCACCTAGTCCAACCTCTATGGAAAGCGATAAGGATTTCATCCAAAAATTGGAAATTGAGCTCCCATTCGACCAAGCTATTCTACTCTTAGGGAAATATACTAGGAACACAAGAATACAGTACAAAAACCCCTTCCTCACACCTATATTTATTGCAGCACTATTCACAATAGCCAGGCTCTGGAAACAACCAAGATGCCCTTCAACAGATGAATGGCTAAAGAAACAGTGGTACATATTTTCAATGGAATATTATGTAGCCGTCAGGAGAGATGAAGTCATGAAATTTTCCTAAACATGGTTGTAAATGGAATCTATCATGCTGAGTAAAATAAGTCAGATGCAGAATAGTCTCACTCATCTATGGGTTTTAAGACACATAAAAGTCATTTTTGCAACAATCCTGAGGCAATGAGTGGAGGGCTAGAACTTCCAGCTCACTTCATGAAGCTCACCACAAAGAGTGGTGAGTGCAGTTATAGAAATAACAACACTGAGAACTACCATAACCATGTGAATGAATGAGGGAACTGGAAAGCCTGTCTGGAGTACAGGTGGGGGTGGGGTGGGATGGAGGGAGATTTGGGACATTGGTGGTGAAAATGTTGCACTAGTGAAGGGGCGTGTTCTTTACGTGACTGAAACCTAATCACAATCATATCACAATAAATAAAGATATAAAAATATGTTGCAAAGACTTAATGAATGAGCACTGAAGCAAGAGTCTATGGCTGGAAGATAAGTTTTTCAAAGATACCTATAAACAGAAACATTAGATTATATTAGAAGACATAAATACTAAAAATATTGTATTGGTGCAGGAATTTATATGATGTAAAAGTGATGTTTTAAAGTGCTCTTTATTTAATAAACCCCATCATATTATTACATAAATTTTAGATATGTACCACTAGAAATCAAATATCTGCTTAGTACAATTTTATATTCACAAATAAAAATTTTAGTGGATTTCATAATTTTAAAAAATTTTAATTGCTTTGTTTTAGCACGGTGGTTGCAAATTTTTTCATTGTTCATTCTGCATAATACAATTTCCACCACCGTTTGCCAGGTATACTTTCCATCACCATCACCAATGTCTCAATTTACCTCCCATCCCATCCTCTCCAACCCTGCATTGCATCCTTTTTGACTCTGTGTTTTGCACTGATGTTAATAAAAGGGAGCCTTCCCTGTAGTTTCTCACCTTTCAGTGCTAGGTTTTTATTCAGAGCAATTATTTCCAAAAATATTTATCCTTTTAGACCCTTCTCTACTAAATACACTCACCACTTTTTGTGGTGAGCTTTCTACCAAAAGCAGGACCTCCTGACATTTGTCTCTATTGTATCTGTATATTATTATCATACTATGTCTTGTTTTTGTATGTCCTACAAATGAGTGAAATTAGTCTATGTTTATCCCCTCCTCTCTGACTCATTTCACTCAGCATAATAGTCTCCAAGTGCTTCAGGCATCTTGCATCTTAGCATCTCTAGTGGGGACAAATTTCTCATTAGAGAAAAGCCAGAGCATGAGTGGCCGAATATGAAATATGAAAAAATGAAATCACACACACAGTATGTGGGGTCAAAATATCTTCTGGCAGGAGTGCCACAAATTTAATCTTTAGGCAAGGGGTTGTATAGGAGTAAAACCAGCCATGGCGTAGAGAAGAATAATTATAATCACAAAGCAAAATACAGCAGTAACAATACCTAAGCTATGGGTGTGGCTTTAAAAATTCTAAGTTACAAAGGAGAAAGTTGCAACTCATGGCAGCTCTTTGCAAGCTTACTTCAAATGCAAAATTAGGATAAGGAGGAAGTAGGAATTATCTAGGAACTTGATCTTCACTAGTCTGGACTGTATTGTTTTAGAGGTCAAGTAAAGGAAGGAGCCAAATCCCCTAAATTGTGATTAGGTGTGGTTCCCTTTTTCTAAGGAGAGTCAATAGCCCAGGGGTCTGCTCTCTGGCTTTGGCCTTGATTACGAAAAATGCAGCTACAAGAACATATTTGAAATAGATAAAAAAAAAATTGATTTATCTTATAAGTTCTAAACATTATTCAGAAAAAGGGGTTCTCTTAGTAACCTTTGGTGCTGGGATTTCTGAGGCAAATTATTTGATAGAGGCCACAATTTTGCCTGAGATTTTACAAAGGAGAGATAACCAATAATGACCGAAAATGTAATGCCAAGCGTTTCTTCGGAAATTCCTCAAACATCTACGCAAGGGAAAAAGGCACACAGTGGGCCTTTTAAGAAACCTCATGGGGGTTATTTTAGTTCTCCCCACCAGGAAAATCTGAGGATACATCTGCTGGGCTGAGATCTCCTAAGAGATTAAGTATGCCATGGCATCCAAGCCGATCCAAGTGCAGGTAAATTTCGTGAGTTCATTTTTAACAGCTGTATAGTATTCCATTGTGTTATATGCAAAACATTACTTTAGTCATTCATCTGTTGTCAGGTACCTGTTTCCAGATTAGTGCAGAGGGAATTTTATGTAGTATTTTTTGTATTCCTGTGTTAAAGCTGACCAAAGCTGGCCTGGACCCAGGTTGGGGTCTGGGTTTGGAGATGCCAAGCCCAGGGAGGTCAGATCAAGGATGCCCAAAGTCGGAGGAAAGCCCACTGCTCAATTGAGGAGGCACAACCTTGGAGGATGCAATCCAAACGTAGGTTTATTCTTTTTCCAGGATCCTGGGGTGTCACCACAAGCCGGGAATTCAGTCTGCAGTGAGAACCCGAAAATCCAAATTTACAAACATTTAAGAAATTTATATGATAATGAGCATACAGGTCAAAGCATTTCATAGGTTTATACAGAGGACACAGAGCACAAGAATGTAGCAGGAGAGCGAGGAAAGGGCTCCGGGGCCTTACAGGGCACAAGGGGCTCTGGATTTTCCCTCCCCTCCTCTAGCCTCGGGTCCATGACGTCACAGTACCCCAAATGCCTCATGATGTCACAGTACCTGCCATCTGTCCGAGTCCCCCATTGCTCCAAGGTTCTGTCCAGGGCAAGCAGCGTTTCTGACACTGAAAAAATAGAGATAGAGATGGAGGTGGAGGATATGGAGGTGGAGGAGATGGGAGTGGAGGATATGGAGGTGGAGGAGATGGAAGTGGAGGATATGGAGGTGGAGGAGATGGGAGTGGAGGATATGGAGGTGGAGGAGATGGGAGTGGAGGATATGGAAGTGGAGGAGATGGGGGTAGAGGAAATGGAGGTGGGGTAGATGAAGGAAAAGGAGATGGAGGAGATGGAGGCGATGGAGGAGATGGAGGAGATGGAGGCGATGGAGGCGGAAGAGCTGGAGGAGATGGTGATGGAAGAGATGGAGGAGTTGGAGGAGATGGAGTCGATGGAGGCAATGGAGGATATGGAGGCGATGGAGGTGGAAGAAATGGAGGAGTTGGAGGAGATGGAGGAGATGGAGGCGATGGAGGTGGAAGAGATGGAGGAGATGGTGATGGAAGAGATGGAGGAGTTGGAGGAGAAGGAGGTGATGGAGGCGATGGAGGCAATGGAAGAGATGGAGGAGTTGGAGGAGAAGGAGGAGATGGAGGCGATGGAGATGGAGGAATGTCAATATTGGACTGATATTGGTACCTTGGACTGATGATGGTACCTTGT
The DNA here is from genome assembly GCF_024139225.1 of Suncus etruscus. Classification (NCBI taxonomy): domain Eukaryota; kingdom Metazoa; phylum Chordata; class Mammalia; order Eulipotyphla; family Soricidae; genus Suncus; species Suncus etruscus. The sequence continues at coordinate 156,636,161 of NC_064850.1, read as the reverse complement.
GTTTCTATACTTTTCATATTGCATCCAAATTCCTTATATTTTGATTGAAGATAATGTCATAAAGTAATACAAATACATGTCTATATATTTTGAGTACTCTATCTTTGAAATGAATATTTATTTTAAGATGTTTAAGTGGTAACAATTAGGAACGAGCAGATTCTTTATGAATGAGCCTTGTGCTGTGCTCATTTTTACCAATTTTCCAGAATTCAGATCTCTTCAGTGAGCTTATATTTAGGAGGGATGGGAATGACCACTAAAAGTCTGTTTTAGACAGCAGTCTAACAGGCTCTCTAGGAATCGAAGGTATCTAAAGATAGACATGTTTTTATCTTCACCTCTTATATCAGCTTTTGTTGCGTCACCCTTTGACATTGCTTCTCTTTAGCTGACTTTGACAATGGAAACCTTGGTGATGAGTTTTTATGTCCAACAGTATAAAGAATTTTATGTACGTGCAAAGCCCTATCTGCTTAATATCTCTCCAATACCTATTAGTGTAATATTTTGAAGAGAATAAAGAAGTGAAGTACAGGCAGATCTCTGGAAAATTTTCTAAATAAAATTGTTTCACATAACAGAAATATTATATAGACTTCAATAGATTATTAAACAACTTTTAGTAGAAGGTGTTTGCATAATACAAATGATACTGTATTTAAAAGGATACAACACAAATAAAACTTTATAATTAATTATATTCCAATATACATGTTTTGCTTAAATAGAAAACAATTTTAGTGTAAATTTATAGAGAAATTATGGAAAGATACATTAATTCAAACATAAAACTCTAGATTAACATGTCTAACAAGATGTGTGAGGAAGACACATAGACAACTTGTAAAATTAACATTCAGATCATTTTTTTAGAGAAAACAAATCCCAGAGTCAGAACTAGACCATGGAAGAGGATAATGGACCCATGACAATGGGAGATAAAACTGAGGGAAATAATACCACTACAACTTCAGAGTATTTTTCACAGCCCAATTTAGAAGAGGAACAGACATAAATCAGATTTCTCTGCTTTGTCAAATTTTACTGAGTTTAATTGAAGAGTTTAATGCTATATTTCAACTAATATAAAAACCATCCATTGAAAACACACCATTAGTTTAAATACCATTAAGAAAAACTAAACTGTAACAATCAAACTATAAGTTCTTCCATATTGCCTGTTCTATGACATACTAATCTGAAAGATGCTAAAATATTAACAAATAAGTATATTTTTATCAATGAAATATAAAATCCAGTTCTCAAGTAGGGCTTATCTTAGTATGTATATTTTCTTTTTCATTGATTAATATCTGATTACATGACCAGGTATAAATTAAAATAAAAAAGTCTAATGAAATGGGCCAGAGCAGTGGCTCAAGAGGTAGGGCATTTGCCATGCACAAGGCTAACATAGGACAGAGTGCAATTAGATCCCCCGGTGTCCCATATAGTCCCCACGCCGGGAGTGATTTCTGAGTGCATAGCTAGGAGTAACCTCTGAGCATCACTGGGTGTGGCCCAAAAAGCAAAAAAAAAAAAAAAAAAAAAAAAAGTCTGATGAAGAGCTAGAGCTTTATTACAGTGTGTAAGGTTTTTGTATTGCATGCAGCAAACCTGGGTTCTACCTCAAGGATGCTTTATGGTCCCGCAAGGCCACCAGAAGTAATTCTTCAGAGCAGAATCAAGAGTAACTACTCATGAACACCGTGGGGTGCAGCCCCGAAACAATAAAAAACATAGAAGCAAACAAAAATATCTAACCAATAACCTTTTAAATAGTAACACAACTATAAAGAAAAGTATTTTGTTGAAAAAATATGTATTTTGTAATTTAGCATAGCTAGTTTTAATTCTAGCCCCAGGCTATCTATCTACATAATATGGGAGACATGGTATGATTTTTAATCTCAACTGTTTTATTTATAAAATGGAAATTATGCCTGCTGAATCTGGATCATGTGATTTTCAAGTTAGATATTTATATTTAATATGGTTAAAATCTCTCAGTAAAGTAAGTGAGAATTTATAGTCTATTCAATTATGTGATCAGGTAGGTGAGTTGTCAGCATTGAATTATAGGCAGAAGACTCTACTTGGAATAATTAATTGTTCCTTCTTTTTTATTTATAATACCATGTGATACTTATGTCATAGAATTAAGCCATTGAACAACAGAAAAAATTAAAATAAGGACAAATTTGAAGCTAATTTCTAGATAAAGTTGTAAAATTGCTTTGAATTTCTATAAATAAAAGCAAAAATTGCAGCATAAAATCTTGTTATATTTTATTTAATAATTAAAAATCTATTCATAATACTGGAGATCAATGAAGAAAAGTACTACTGGTAGCCACAACTATACAAGTTTTCTGAGTAATAATCTCTGGTAAAGGGCTTTTATTTTATTGTTTTATTTTATCTTCATAACTCTAAACAGATTTAGTGATCTTTACACTTATATTAGTTTCTCCCTAAGGACATAATAAAGAACTATTTATTAATAATGTGGTTAATTTTATTTGCTCACTTCAAATTCTTTGTGATTACTGTTGTACTTGATTATAACTTGAAAAACTATAATGATAGTAATTTTTTTCATTCTTTCTTCAATAATATGTGCTGTTATATTGACCCAGTATAAAAAACTTTAAGTTTGGAAAAATAAGACAAATAAAATCATAAAATGTCAAAGAATATTACAGCAAAATTTTCTCTCAAAATGCTTTCACAAAAATATAGAAGGTTATTTATTGCATACTCTACTTTTACAAAATACAAGGTTCTGACAATTTTAAAGAGATGCATTATTTTCAATGTATCTTTAAATAAAATTTATATATTATCTTTATATAACTAAATTACTATTTTGTCCAAAATCTTATAGCTTATAGTACTTTTAAAATAAAGCTCACATTCCCATAGCTAGAAAACAGAATAGCATTTTTGCTTATATAAAGTCAGATTTCAGTACTAAATATAATTGCAACTCCAGTACTTGCTTAAAATAATAAATTCAAATAAAATAAATTCACACCAAGAAAATTAGATTATTTGTATTGATAGTACTGGCTAAATAACAGTTCAATGTAGACATATTTAAAATCTTCCCTACTAGTATGTTACCTTACAATATTTTTCACAAGCATACTATTTGCATGTATGTAAAAATTTTACTTATAGATTAGATCTGTTATTCAACATTTCAGGTTGATCAAATTGGTCCTTTTGAAAAATATAAAAGATTATAAAGCACAAAATAACTGCAGTGCAAAATCTTAATGGACTCAATTTGAGAATATATGTATGATTCATGCCATTTTTTCTTTTTTTTTTTAATTTTTATTGTGACCAAAGTGCATTACAAATCTTTCACTGCATCATTTATGGTACATAGTGACAATGAATGAGGGGCATTCCCATCACCAGTGCTGTCCTCCCTCCGCCCCTGTTCCCAGTATGAATCCCTTATCTCCCTCCTCTACACCGCAAAATGCTAATGCAACTGGTCTCCACTTTACAATTTGTTGTAGACTGAGCATCTATTCCAACGTCATTGGAGATAAAAAGGATAAGAAAAAGGGGAGAAAAAATTTGGTGACAACTACCAAAAAAAGAAAGAAGAGAGAGAAAAAAAAGAAAAGAAAAAATGGAAGAAAAAAGAAAAAATGGACCTGGCAAAAAAAATAAAAGCAAATTTCTAAATAATAACCACAAGAGTGAAAAAGAAAGAGAAAAGTAGAAGAAAAAAAGAGAAGGAAAATAAAGTCAAAAACTAACAAATCAAATCAAAACAAGAAAAAGTATAGGTGCTGGAGTGGTAGGGTTTGGCGATCCCCTCACTTTTTTTTTTTTTTTTTTTGCATAGGCACAGTAAGCATTGGGGAAGAAAGGGAATTCCCGTGGCCTAAGAGATTCAGGGTCTCTCCATCCTTGAAGCAGACCATTATGGGATCAACCCCTGGCTCCATTTATACTCATTACCACATCCCAAAGGCTTTTTTGTGATGCCAGGAAAGTTTCCTCTAGGTTGTGTGTGAGAAAATCAAGCCACTGTAGCTAGCGATTTTGGTATTTGTGCAGGTTATAGGTCAGGGTCTAGGATAGAGTCTCTAGGTTCTATCTAGAGGTTCCTATCCATCGTTGTTGTGGTGTTCAGTCTTCTGTAACACTTGCTCCCTGTTTTTGTTCAGTCCCTAAGCCGAAGCCTAGGATATTATGGATCCAAAGGTTCTGCTCAGTCTCTGTTGTCCAAGTTGAACCTCTGCAATAAGTCATCTTGTTGTTGTTGTTGTTGTTGTTGTTGTTGTTGTTGTTTTGTGTGTCCTGGACTACAGCCTAGGGTAGGGTTTTCCTTATTAGTCCCAAGGTAGGCTCTGTTCAGTCACGGTTGTCAAAGTCAGTTTTCTGTTGTTGGTACTCTTATTTTTCACTGTTTAAAGGACGATAGCTCTTCTGATTTCCATTTAGTGTTTGGTGATGTGATAGGACAGCCTGGTCTTAGGTCAAGTTTTCCTTTCCTCGTTGTCATATCAAAACTGGCACAAGTTGTGCCAGAGTAGTGTTATAAATCTCTCAGTGGAGCTTAGTTCCTGGTGGTGTTGCCCGGTGCTGTATCATTTCTACATCAGGCATCTGGGGTTTCAAATTGGACTAACACTGTCCAATCTCCTGGGGACTGGTTGTATCCACATGACACATGTTCAGGATGGGAGGCACCCTTCTGCTAAAAAAGTGAGCTCTTATCCCTAGAAGATAAGATCTTGTTTCTGTGTCTATGGTTTCCCCTTTTTTTTTCTGTGTCCATACAAAAATGTATGGTGTCATACTGTGTTGCTGGTGCTATTCTGGGTAAGGATGACAGGCTGCACACACAGTCTCTGTCGTCTGGTTTTGTTCTGAGCTTTTATCCCAGTCAAGGCTTTTTGTACCAAGCAGCACCAAAAATGGTAAGGATAGAGAAAAAATGTATATATTAAAATAGAACAAATAAATAAAACTGAGTTAAAAAGAAAAGGTATTCGAATAAAACAAGTGGTGGAGGAGGCTACTTGTATATTTAGGAATACACATCTTAAGATGTATGTTATACAGGTATTGAGCTTCCATAGGCAATATGAGACTCCCGATTAAGTCTTTTGATATATTCATGTGGGGAGTAAAAGCCAAGGTACTTTTCAATTCACAGGCCTTGGAATTGAGTTTGAGAGATGCTTTGCTGCATTACTAGACCATATACTGTCTTTGATCTGGGAGTTTTGCTGAGGCCGATTTCTGTATCGTGGAACAGTCCACGATTTGGTGGGGGTGAGAGGGGCCATCAAGCATGAGTCAGCAGGCGTGCTGTCTGTAGTTCTTTGCCGATGCATGAGAACGGGGACCCAGAGTATATCTTTCACTGAGGAGCTGGAAGGTGGACTGTTGGGGCAGGAGGTCAATCTTGGTGCCTACCAAGTTAGGAACTGAGGGTAAAGAGGGTTAAATTAGGGGAAGATAATGGATCAGTATTGAAACATGAGGGGATAGAGGAGACACAGGGGTAGGGGAGAGGCAATACATGACAGGGGCTATATACAATACATATATATGAATTGTTTGTGATTTTGGCTTGGAATCAGTACGGAAAGTCACATCCATAAAGACTGACTTTAAAGATCTATTTTGAGTGTTATCATCCAAATCTTTGGTATTTCGTTTCCTTTCCCAGGAACCGTCTAGAATGAAGAACATTTTTAGATAATGCATAAAAAGTATATTTGCACCCGTGCTGTTATAAAAATAAGTATTATTAAGAAAAGACACCGCTGCAGGGGGTCCAGTATGAATACGGGAGGAGTTTCCCTCCTCCTCCCTCTCTCCAGATTCCCAGCCCTCATGCCAAGCTGGCTTTCAAGGCCAGGTCTGGCATCTGAGCTCTGGGGAATGGGTAGGAGGCAAACTCCTCCCCCATGCTTTTTCATACTGGAGATGGAGGCTGCAAGTGGACCCAGATGATCCCACATGCCAGGATTCCTGCTCCTCTCCTACGGGTATGGCTGGGAATCTGGGCAGACAACTGGCTAATGGCCTCCTGGGCTGACCACTTAGTCCAGGAGACCGAGATCCCCCCATGCCAAACTGGTCTTCAGGGCTAGGTTTTGCAACTGGGCTCTGAGGAGAGGGGGAAGAGGGAAACTCCAATCCCATGCTTTTTCAAACTGGAGAGGAATGCTGCAGCTGGACCCAGACAGTGGTCCTCAAACTATCACCCGCAGGCCACATATTGTATTTGTATCTGTTTTGTTTCTTCATTGCAAAATAAGATATATGCAGTGTGCATAAGAATTCGTTCATAAGTTTTGTTTTTACTGTAGTCATACCCTCCAGTGGTCTGATAGACAGTGAACTGGCCCCCTGTTTAAAAAGTTTGAGGACCCCTGAAAGATCCCACATGATAGGATTACTGCTCCTCTTCTACTGGCATGGCCAGGATTCATGCCATTTAATAAAGAAATGAAGGTCTGTTGTTGGAGAAATATTAAAGTGGAAATATCTTGTGTTTCTAAAAAAGAATTTCTAGAAATCTGAGAAAATCCTAGGTACTGTATATTTATCCAAAAAAAATTTCACCATGATTAAAACTTATCAATGAAGTTATTCCTCCTCACCCTAAAGCTCAATTAATTATTTTGAGTATCTGTTGAGGATGTGAATGACAGAAAGACCTATAACCTTAGATATTGCTATAATTCTTTTTTTATGCCATCTTAAGATAGAAGTTAGATTGTGATGTCATAAAGAAACAAAACTGTCCATGAACGCTCCTGTACCTATATATTTTAGTGAGAAGTCACAATAATTCCCTCTAGCACATAAAATTTTCTTGCAACCTATAAGCATCTTACCTAAAAAAAGAAAATATTTGGACCTTTTCATTTAGAATCAGCTTAATGTAATCATTTTTTCCACTTCTAAGACTGACTAGAAAAATATTCATCCCACTTATGTTATATATGAAGAGTAATATATTATCACATATTACATTATTATCCTACTAAAAAATGTGTAGATATTGAGCTACCTTTTGTGTTTACTCAGCTTCTGTCATGTAAACAGTCTGACTTAAGTTATTCCATTAAAATTGTTATGATTAAAGATAATCGGTTCAGATCAAAGTAAGTCTAGATATACTGTCTTTCGACAATCTGGGACTGAAGTAATAGAATAGTGAGTAGGCACTTGCCTAGCACAGTCCAACCTGGGTTCAATACCTAGAACTCCAAATGGTCTCCCAAGCACTGTCAAGAGAGATCCCCATGAATAATCAGGAGTAAACCTAAGTACCACAGGTGTGACCAAAAATAAAACAAGAAGCTTTTAAGTACTATCTTCAAGTAACTATCACCACCTCCTCCTCACAATGATATTTCCTACAAATAAAAACATTTATGACAGAAGATGAGAATTGTATGCAACAACTAAAATTAACGACTATTTTGTTTTACTACTTGATATTGAGAATAAATGGAATGTCTGAATTTTTGCCTTTTCATCCATCCCCCATGTTTCAGAGTTCCTGGCTTCATCAGCTTTTTAAAAAGAATATGGAAAGAAAAGCACAGAGAGTTTCCCCTGCCTTCAAGGTCACTGAAGTGGCTGATAAATTGAGAACACTGGAACCTTGACCACTGCACACAGCATCTCTTCCATTCCTCCAACCTCAATTCTAGGGAGAATGTAAGAATCTACTAATGGTCCAAGGTAAGAGTCATTGATCCCCAAAAGAGCCAACAACCAATTTTATTTTTATGGACAAAGTCTACATAGATATATAAATAGTTTCTCCTTCAAGCATCTAAAATCTCTCCTTGTCCTCAATGCAGCTATAAACATAAAGATGAAGGAGATGTCCCATTTCTGTGCCCTTTCTGTACCCTGATGCACAGAAAAAGGAGAAAATATTAAATATGGATGTTTATGGCTCTAAAAGTAACAGATATAAATTTTGAACTTAGGTGTCAGATAAAAATAACATACCTTCGAAAAACATTTTAATATGTATTTAAAGTTACATATATAAGCTTAATATAACCCAAACTCAATCACCTGAAAGGAGGGGTCTTGTTCAAGTGTAGGGAGCCCCTTTACTCTCAAGAGGCTAGGTTTCATTAGATGGTTTTCTCATTCTTAGTACAAGGGAATTTATCAAGTAGATCATGTTAAAATCTTAAATTATGTTCTTTGTAAATTGAGTAATAGCAAATTGTATCTGACTCTTATACTCTCACAGGTTTTATTCTCGGAGTTTGAGAAATAGTATAGGGAAAATTTTTACATATTTCTAACCATTGTTCACACCTCAGCATCAAATATGATTCTCTAAGCCCCATCAGAAGTAATCCCTTCAGGTAGTTAGGTCCAAAAACAAAATAAAAAAGTTCTGTCCCTGAGCAAGGTCAAATTGATGATTCTATGGATAAATGACACATATTTTCTTTGAGAAGATCATAGTCACAGATGGGACAAAGGAGGTTGCTAAAAAGTGAGTAATAATTAGTAAAGAGTACTGAAGAGAAACCAAGGCATACTTTTTATTAAGAAAGAGCAATGATAAGTAACAAAAAAAAATAGAACTAAAAACCCTCACTGTTTTAACAACCTTTTTAGTCATCTCAGACACATCAACATAAATGTTAGCAAACTATCAGAGGAAAATCTTAGAAGGAAAGATAATGCTGAGCATACCTTCCTTCAACAAGGATTCCAGGTTTCAATAGGACTTATTTGGGGAAAATGCTAAATTTTGAATTTAGGGGACTTTAATTTTATTTTAAATGTGACATTCAAATTGTAGACTATTAGACTACTACTTAGAAAGAAATCTTGTAGCAGTGTATATTTTTTTTACTTAAGAACAAATGGAGAGCCATAGAAATGACCAAGTATTTCAATAGAAGAATAGGGAGGTGGGGCCAGCGAGATAGCATGAAGGTAAGGTATTTGCCTTGCATGCAGACGGAAGGAGGTTCAAATCCCGGCATCACATATGGTCCCCTGTTGCTACCAGGGCTATTTCTGAGCATAGAGCCAGGAGTAAGCCTGAGTGCTGCTGGGTGTGACCCCCACCCCAAAAAAAAAGAAGAATAGGGAGGTAAGAACTTTTCTCACTGAATGTATTTTAACAGAGATTATAGATATCAATATAAAGTGTTTGATCATTTGTGGACTGGAGAGATAATAAAATGGTCTTGCACCTTGCCTACCTTGGTTTAACTCCAGCACCACATATGGTTCCACAGCACCACCAAGAATAATTCTTGAGCACAAAGCCAGAAATAAATCCTGAAACCTGCTGAATGTAGTAACCCCCCAATCAAAATAACTAAAGTAGCAATTTGGCAACTTCCCAAAAAAGTGTTTCAAGGGACCCAGTGGTTACTTTCAGTGATACTCAGTTAAGCAAGTGCAATAGCTCAATGATAGGGCTGGGAGTGGGGGTGGGGTGAGAGGGAATGGTACTACTCAGGCTTAGGGATGCTGGGAACCATAAGGGTCACATGATGGTCCTCAGGTGTCAGGCTTGGAATAGTAGGAGAGGCAGCAAAAGGCAGCAGGAGTAGGGAGTCTGGCAAACAGTTTCTCCAGGAATTCAGCAGCAACCATCCCATACAGAAAGAGCAAATACAAAAGGGCTGGCAGTCACAGTAACTTCAGAATGTACTTCATATACACACTGGCCAACTGTCTTCAGCGACAGTTACAAGGGGCTAGTGTCTGGTAAAAGACATCTTCATTCTTCAAAAGACAGTAGTAACCCAGGGCCAGAGAGATAACACAGCGGTAGGACATTTGCCTTGAAAGCAGCCAATCCAAGAAGGATAGTGGTTCAAATCCCAGTATCCCATATGGTCCCCTGTGCCTGCCAGGAGGAATTTCTGAGTGCCGAGCCAGGAGTAAGGGTGTGACTCAAAAAACAAACAAACAAACAGAAAACCCAAAAAAACAAAAAACATAGAAAACAGTAACCCTTGTATCCTGGGCACTATTTCTTTTGAGGTACAGAAGCTTCTCAGCTTAATGTATTCCCATCTGTTGATCTCTGCTTCCACTTGTTTGGAAAGTGCAGTTTTCTCATGAAGATGCCTTTAGTCTCAATGTCATGGAGTGTTTTACCGACGTGTTGTTCTATATACCTTATGGTATCAGGTCTGATATCAAGGTCTTTAATCCATTTGGATTTTACCTTCGTACATGATATTAACTGGGGTATATATTCGCTTTTTTGCAAGTGGCTACCCAGTTCTGCCACCACCACTTGTTGAAAAGGTTTTCCCTGCTCCACTTAGGATTTCTTGCTCCTTTGTCAAAAATTAGGTAATTGTATGTCTGGGGAACATTGTCTGAGAACTCAAGCCTATTCCACTGATCTGAGGGTCTGTCTTTATTTCAATACCATGCTGTTTTGATAACTATTGCTTTGTAGTACAGTTTAAAGTTGGGGAAAGTAATACCTCCCATTTTCCTTTTCCCTAGGAGTGCTTTAGCTATTCGAGGGTGTTTATTGTTCCAGATGAACTTCATAAGTGTTTGATCCACTTCTTTGAAGAATGTCATGGATATTTTTAAGGGGATTGCATTAAATTTGTATAATGCATCGGGGAGTATTGCCATTGTAATGATTTTAATCCTGCCAATCCATGAGCAGGGTATGTGTTTCCATTTCCATGTGTCCTCTCTTATTTCTTGGAGCAGGGTTTTATATTTTTCTTTGTATAGGTCCTTCACGTCTTTGGTCAAGTTAACTCCAAGATATTTGAGTTTGTGTGGCACTAATGTGAATGGGATTGCCTTCTTGACTTCCTTCTCTTCCCTTTCATTATTGGTGTAAAAAAGGCCATTGATTTCTGTGTGTTGATTTTGTAGCCTGCCACCTTGCTATATGAGTCTCTTGTTTCTAGAAGCTTTTTGGTAGAGTCTTTAGGGTTTTCTAAGTAGAGTATCATGTCATCTGCAAACAATGAGAGCACCTACTGAGTGGGAGAAACTATTCACCTAACACCCATCAGATAAGGGGCTAATATCCAAAGTGTACAGGGCACTGACAGAAATTTACAAGAAAAAACATCTAATCCCATCAAAAAATGGGGAGAAGAAATGAACAGACACTTTGACAAAAAAAGAAATACAAATGACCAAAAGGCACATGAAAAAATGCTCCTCATCACTAATCATCAGGGAGATGTAAATCAAAACAACAATGAGATACCACCTCACACCACAGAGATTGGCGCACATCACAAAGAATGAGAACAATCAGTTTTGGCGGGGATGTGGAGAGAAAGAAACTCTTATCCACTGCTGGTGGGAATGCTGTCTAGTCCAACCTGTATGGAAAGCGATATGGAGATTCCTCCAAAATCTGGAAATTGAGCTCCCATTCGACCCAGCTATTCCACTTCTAGGGATATACCCCTAAGAACACAAGAATACAATACAAAAACCCCTTCCTCACACCTGTATTTATTGCAGCACTATTCACAATAGCCAGTCTCTGGAAACAACCAAGATGCTCTTCCACAGACTAATGGCTAAAGAAAAGTGTGGTACATATACACAATGGAATATAATGCAGCTGTCAGGAGAGATGAAGTCATGTAATTTTCCTATACATGGATGTACATGTAATCTATCATGCTGAATGAAATAAGTTAGAGGGAGAGAGAGAGAGAGAAAGAGAGAGAGAGATATGCAGAATAGTCTTACTCATCTATGGATTTTAAGAAAAATAAAAGTCATTTTTGCAACAATCCTCAGAGACAATGAGAGGAGAGCTGGAACTTCCAGCTCACTTCATGAAGCTCACCATAAAGAATGGTGAAGGCAGTTATAGAAATAACTACACAGAGAACTACCACAATCAAGTGAATGAATGAGGGAACTGGAAAGCTTGTTTGGAGTACAGGTGGGGGTGGGGTGAGATGGAGGAAGATTTGGGACATTGGTGGTGAGAATGTTGCACTGGTGAAAGGGGTGTTCTTTACATGACTGAAACCTAATCACAATCATATATGTAATCAAGATATTTAAATAAAGAAAAAAAGATACAGTTAAAAAAAAACCCAGTAACCTCTTATGACTGACTTGAATCCATAATAGTCTGATTCCTTATACTCAGGGGACTCCATGATGACACACAGTTGTCTTATTGGTCATCAGGGTTCTATCCAATGGTGTTTGGGGATTGTGTAATGCCAGAGATTGTACAGGGATACCAGTCTCATGAAACACCTGACCCCTGAGCTATCTTACCGATTCATAAAATTATTTATCCACTTTTATATTGAGGATAAGTCATATTTTACATCCTAAAATATAATCATGATAAGATCTTCAGGAAGAGAAAAACAGTTAAGAATAACTCAGCACTACTAAGAAGCTGAGAAGTAATAGATGAAGGGATCCTTAGAGCAAATAGTTGTTCTTTATCTGATGGTAATAAAAACCCATTTTGGAACAGTGACATTAGTTTTACAGTAGACAACTGAATTTGGGTCAAGGCAAGACACAAGGAATGGTGAAAGTGAAAGACAAAATAAACTTGAGTTTGGTAGATATTAAATTAAATCAAATTTAATTAAATTAAAGATATTAAATTAAATTTTGATTTAATTTAAATTAAATTAAAGAATTTAAAGTAAGCTTATTGAACTATCTTCTGCATTTTATTAACCAAACTTCTGAAATTTGTTGTAAAATAAATGTGATCCCTTAGTAATATAATCCAATGTCGACAATAGTCTCATTGACATAAGTGTAAATGTTTTACTACTATAGATATCTAGCATTCCTATTGATAAAACTTGTGACTATAACTTACTTATAAAAAAATCTTGGAGAGAGTTATTTGACTTATATGAGGTGGTGGTCAGGACTTCCTTCTAGCATTATGGTCATAGATTCTTCCTGCAGTGCTCAAAGAACAGTATATAATGCCACAGATTTAACCCATTTAACCTATGTCTGCAGTTTAAAAGGAAAGCACCCAAACTCCCTATAATTGACATTTTTCCCCAAAGTTCCTAACAATTATCTCAGATGTTTTCTGTGAAACAGTCAGGACAGTGCCATATTATAAAAATAAACACAGAATATTTGTTTAATAAAAATATATGTAAATTATGTGTATATATTAAAAATAGAAATGTATTTATGATAAAATATGCATAAAATAAAATGATACACAGAAATATAAAATTATTTCTCCAAGTTTCAATAATAAATTGACCCATGGAAGTCCAAAGGAAATTATGATAAAACAAAAGAAGAAAATGAACATCTTAGATTATTAAGATTATGAGTATACTGTTTGTGTTCTCCACTTTTTGTATAATCCTTAAATACAGTCTGGAATCATTTTCATTAGTATGATAAATGTATTTTTACATTCTCTGCATTGCTTTAGATGATGTTATACAGTCTTAAAATCTATATAGAGAGAGGCCAAGGAGATCATAGAGAGGTAAGGCTAATTATAAGGGAATATAAAAATGTTTTGCTTAGAGTGCCATAGAAATAGTTCAGGAGATAAGACACTTGTCTTGTATGAAACTGACTCTCAATTCTCAGCACCTCTTATAGTCACCCATGCACACCCAGAGATATCTCCTCAATGTATAGAGAGCGAGATACAGCTCTGGAGCTCTACTGAGTGTTATCCAAAACTCAAAACAAAGCAAAAGTACCATGGCTGCAGGAGCAGTGGCACAAGCAGTGCCTTGTTCGCACTAACCTAGGATGGACCACGATTTGATCCCCCGGCTTCCCATTTAGTCCTCCAAGCCAGAAGCGATTTCAGAGGGCATAGACTGGAGTAACCCGGGAGCATCACCGGGTGTGGCCCAAAAAAAAAAAAAAAAAAAAAGGAAAAAGTACCATGGAAATGGAGAGACCTTACCTTGCACCCCACCAGCCCAGATTAGATCTTTGGCATAGCATATGGCCCACACTTCTACCAGGAGTGATCTTTGAGTGCAGCTTCTTGAGTACCATTAAGTGAAGTTCCTAAACAAAACTAAACAAAAGGACTTTCATGTTTATTCTAAGGACCTAATTCATTTCATTCAATAGTTATAATTATTATGTTTTATATGCTTCTCTATGTTGTTCTCTGTTAATATTTATAAGAATATAATTAAACTTTTCTCAAGAATATTGAATTGTATTCATATTAACTTTTGATATCACAGATAATTCTTAAGATGTTATTTTTTTGTGCTTCACTTTATTTTTCTACTCCAAAATAATAATGTGAGCAAAAATCATCTTTAGAGCAAATGCCTAAAGCTTGGAGGGTCTACGGTTCTGTGCTATTTGACCCAATAACTTTTTATCAATATCCAGAATATATTGTGTAAGTAAAGACATAAATAAAAGCTTTTAATTATTCATTTTTAACAAGGTTACAGAGTCTCAAACTTATGTCAGTAAGGCTTTTTTAGTTTTCTGTATGGTCTAAAAACAGTTTCTCCAAACTTAAATTCCCATATTTTCAGTGGTTAGAAACTAGCTATTGTCAGTTGGATTCCAAGCTATATTTTGCCAATAAGAGGCATTTGTGAGAGTTTTGAAAGGTAAAAAAAAAAAAAAAATAGAGCAGACCTCATATAATTGCTCTTCTACCAGTGGTGTTTTTTTTTAGCAAATCTAAGGGTTATTTTGGTGACCTCCTGGTGTTTCCTAATGAGTCATCTACTTTGGTCTTGTTTTTAAAAAATGTGATAATTACTATGAGTTTTCTGTGACTTTTTAAAATTCCTTCCCCTTCTGTAAAATAGTGATAAACCAGGGAATTAACAGAGATCTTCCATGACCTTTGCTTCTCCAGGACTCTAACAATTAAGAAACTATATAATGCCTTTTACTAAGTCCTCTCCTGCCTGTTAATTCAAACATGTTTATTTGGGGAGAGGAGTGAAAATCAGCATAGGGATTTATGTCCGTGCCTTATAAGTGGCTCACTTTGCTTGATTCTAACAGAGCGAGGACTTGCCCCTGAGCACCTTTTGTGGTTAGTGATATCTACAAGACACATTCCTATTACCTTACTTCCTTTCATTATTTCCTAAGCCATATTCATACTTAGTTTCCAGAAAAAATGAATCCAAAGTTGGACTTGAGAAAATATAGCCTATACATCAAAAATAATTGAAAATTTTTGTTAATATTCTAGTGAAAATATGGGGTTGAATGCAAGGAATGAATTCTAAAGGCCTGGGAATATAGAGACTGAAAGAAAAATTACAGTCAGCCATATTTGTCCACACAATTATTCTTTCATAGATACACTGGATTAAAAATATTTATGCTCATTGTTGTTGCTCACTAGATTGCTTGGCTAATTAAATGAACCTTCGGCTTCATGGTGGTCAAAGCTAAGTGAAATTGAAATACAATGATTTTCAAGGTATAATGAAGTTATATAGGTAAAGAAATGCATCTGTTGTTGCTTTATCAGGTTGAACTGCAGCTTATTTTCTCAAAACGTTACCTCACTGGATTCCCTGCATATATCTTCACAAAGCAATAAGAAACTGCATGATTTGAAGGATAACTTCTTTGATATATTTATAAATTTAAGATACATAGCAGGATTCCAAAAAGCACAGAAGTCAAGATACTGCCTGCTAAGATGTTAGAGACAAGGGAACAGATCCCTCAAGTGGGAAGCAAACTAAAGTGGCTATAAAATTACTGGCTATAAAAGTCACTGGAATCACTGGTGGAAACAAATAAATCACAGCAACCACTAGATAAATGCTGCCCACTTTCTACTTAATTTTTATACTTTGAAGCATTTTAGATCTCATTCAGTTTTTGCCACAATAGATAGCATGACCTCTTACAAGTTTGCAGATTCAAAACCTCTGGATTGAAGCATACACCAGGTTGGTTTTTGTTTTTGCTTTGAGGCCACTCCTGACTTGTTCAGAGGTTACTCCTGGCTCTGCACTCCTGACAAACCCAGGGGATGACTTAGGGTGTCAGATTAGAAACCAGTTTGGTTCCATTGCAAGGCAAGCACCTTCCCCACTGTGCTAGCTCTCCAGGCCACACCAGGATCTTTCAAAGAAGCATCCTGTGTCTTCATCAAAATATAGTCAAAGAGATAGTACAGCAGGAAAGGCCTTGCACAAGGCTTGGCACACAGCTAACCCAGATCCGATCACTTACTCTGAATTTGATTTCCAACCACCTAAGGGTGATCACTGGACACCAAATCAGGGGACACCTTCAGCACAACCATGTGTGCACCCCTACAACTACCAAAATATATGCACAGATATATTTTTTCCACCCTCCCCAGAGATTGCTCAAAGGGACTGAGAGACACAAATTAGAATGTGCATTCTATCAAATAAGGCAGCTTCCTCACTTTTTGAGTGCGTAATGGGCAAAGATAATTCTATCTATGCCATAAGAGTTACATTGCTTCTTTATAAAATTCCTGTAATACCTTCATTTAACAGAATTAATTGAGCAAGACTGAAAATAGATGACCTCAGACAAAGGGACAGTAGGTTATTTTAACTAATTACAAAACACCTCCAATTGAATTTATTTTCCAGATACATATTTCTGAGCATCAACACAGTGCTGAATCAATGTAACAGTATTGATCATAGAAGTGCTTTCTTAATAAGTTTTTAGGAAAATAAATTTAAAAAATAAATTTGATTTTCACTTATAGAGCAACAAAGTATCTTCACTCTAATTTGCCTGAGATATAAACCAATAGTTTTACTTCTGTGATAATCACAGAACTTCCTAATTCACCATGGCACAAGATGATATGCTGGTCCACTCATAGTCTATTGTTATGAGTTTTATTCACAAAATGGACAGAAGAACTAGATTACTTCCATCCAAAGCACTGTTCAGTAACTTTGAGTTCCAGTCAAGGATACTGAAATAAGACTAAGTAAGCTAAATGATCAAGTTATGATTTTTAAATAAAAGTTACAATGATGCTTGGTGTACCTAGAGAGAAATATGTTGAAGAAGCAAACTCCTAAACTTGAGTAAAATTTAATACAGAATACTGTAGAAAAGAAGCTAGTAACTAATCACAAGAAAAGAACTGGATCCTTTCTCCATAGAAAAATGTATCGGATTCCATGAAGGCGTATGATATTTGATCCAGAGATGCAGAAGTTAGCTGCTAGTGCTGGATCCAAGAACCAGAACATTTCTTGTCAGACAGTGAATTTTCAGTTGAAAAGTAATAACATGGACCAGAGCTGTGGTGCAAGTGGTAAGGCATCTGTCTTGCCCACACTAGCTTAGGACAGACCGCGGTTGGAACCCCCGGCATCCTATATGGTCCCCCAAGCCAGGAGTGATTGCTGAGCACATAGCCAGGAGTAACCCGTGAGCATCACTGAGTGTGACACAAAAACAAAAAAAAGGTAATAACAATATTATAAATGACTACTAAATTGGTAGCATTTCTAGAATAGTCATGGTACAGTGTAAGAGGTGTAGATAGAGCTACATACAGGTTTCCCTTGCTCCCTAAAGTGCTCCTACAAAACCTTTCAAAAGGCATAAAGCAAAAAGTAATTGCCATTAATTTATATAAAAAAACATTTCAGCAATCCCAGATTCCCAAAATAACCTACTAAATCATATAAAGTAACACATAAAATCTAAAATAACACACACAGTAAAAGCAGAGATGATATGATAAATATACAGCCTGTATAAAGAAAACATTAGGCATGCTCAGTGTAAATTCACTTAGCAGAATCAAAAAAACAGAAGCTAAACTGAAAGGCCAAGAGATGATGTCAGTGATATTACACTGAGTCTTCCTAGGTAAGGGTCCTGAGAGCTCCATTGACTGTGGTATAGAAGAGAGAAGAGGCCTAACCTATTGGCATTTCATCTGTATTTGACTCTCAAGGCAGGAAGGGCCCTACAACCTATGGCCTTACTTTTTAAACTATGGGTTGTGAACCTCATATGGGGGTCACATAACTGAATGTGGGGTTACCAAAAGTGGTTTAAAATGTATGATGTATATATAGTGAATTCTTGATTTGTATACATAATTTATATGCCCAAGGTTGCATTAAAAATTCTGAGGCAAGGGCCCGGAGAGATAGCACAGCGGCATTTGCCTTGCAAGCAGCCAATCAGGACCAAAGGTGGTTGGTTCGAATCCCGGTGTCCCATATGGTCCCCCGTGCCTGCCAGGAGCTATTTCTGAGCAGATAGCCAGGAGTAACCCCTGAGCAATGCTGGGTGTAGCCCAAAAACCAAAAAAAAAAAAAAATTCTGAGGCAAAAAGTGGCTGTTAATGGAAAAGTTTAAGAAGCCCTGGATTACAAAGATTTCCTAAATTATCCAACCTACCATCCCTTAGCACCCAATTGAACCCAAGACTACAACCTCCAACTTGAACCATTCCAGTGTCCTCTAGAAGCCAGCATCATGCATTTTAGGAAGTACTTGTCTAGAATTGGTTGATGTCATCTTGAATCCATGAAAAATATTGTTTTTGATCCTCTATTGTGGTTCATGTGACTAATGCAAACTTTTGAAGTAAAACAGTATGAGAATGACTAAGTCTCATACATTTTATTTACTAAGTAAATTCACTGTCAGTACTCAAAGCATCCTGAAACTCTGCCCCAAACAAACCTTCATGCTCTTTCAAAATTCCAGTGATAATTTTCTGCAATGATGGAATCATTGCCCATAGTAGCAAAAGTCTCACATACAAGTACTTTAATTTTGTTCCTGGATGATTTCACTTTTTGTGCATTTGCTATTGTGTAAGTTTACAGCACTTTCAGTTTTATAGTAAGCAAAGGCAAACACTTATAGAGGTCTCTTAGGTTTTACTGGTCCCTCAAGACACATTCTGCTAAAAGACACATGAAATAAATGGAGAGAACACCCAGATGCTCACAGTCACACTTCAAAGTCCTGCAACCTACTGTTGAGATGCTGAGCATAGTTAAAGGAAAGAACTTGGTTGCACCATTGGCACTGTTCAGGGTATTTGCTGCCTGTAGAACAAAAGTCCAATATAGATGCTTAATTTTGACTATTCACTTTTTGTCATAAAATGACAAGTTCTTTAAATTAGTTTATTTTCTCCAACATTCTGTAATTGATGAGATGAAAAATTAATCAAGCTGGTCGAGCTGTCTGTGTGAGATTACAAGTTCTCTCCAGGTTTGTGTGATATTTCCCTGAGTTTTTCAAGCCCCTCTAAGTTTCCAAAGTTATGCTGTTAGATTCATTGGAAATTCTAAATTGTCCAATGGAAGTAAGGGCAGGTGGTGTGTGAATATATGCTCTGCAATGGAAGGATCTTCCATCCTGAATTTCCAGATACATCAGAAACCACATGAGCTCCTGAATTGGACTAAATGATTTGATGATTAATGAGTAAATAAATACAAATTATTATTTAATATTAAAATTATTTGAGGGGTCTTCACTTAGTGGTAACTTTACTTATATTAATAATACTATAATAAAAATTGGTTTAACTACTCAACTTTTGCTTAAAATCTCAGTTTCTAAGATGTTTCAGATTTTGTGAAGACATTTCTAACAAATTTTTTGGTAAAATTAAAGTGGCTTACAGCAAAGTTTTGGAAGATGGGATACCTATTAATAAGAACATTACTTTGCACATTCTGAGACATACTGCAAGAACATTGGTTTTTCAGCAGTTACTATTGATGGATGTTCATGTGATTTTATTAGAGTTTCAAAGGAAAACTGACTTCTGGAAGCTACAGGATTTGCATAAATTAGGCAATATACAATAGATTCATTTTTATTAATTATCAAAATATGCACCAGTTTTCTTTACTTTTAAGTTACTCATAATATTTTCCTTCAAAGGTAATATGCAAGAAAGCATTGGTATAAGTCCTATTTTAGTCTAAGTCATCAGTCTGCCATTGAAGAGACAAATACTAACAGCTGTCTAAGTATCCAAGCCATCTGATAGGCTCTTATATTTATGCAGGATCCTTGAAAGAAGTGTATCCCACTCCTTTGGAGACTGAATGTTGCTATTTGACGTGGGTGCAGGGGGCCCTCAGGCAAGCCATGAATGAGGTACTAAAACTGTTTATACAGGGACCCAGATGGAGAACTGTGACTGTGGGAACTGTGTTCCCAAGCACACAGATGTTCTGCCTTCTCATAGCTCTCAGAAGGGCTGTCCACTCAGACATAGCTCCTATTTTTTTCTGTTTTTTGAGAAGGCCCAGAGGGTTTCCTATTTCTGCTGTTCAGTGAGGAGGCCCAGGGAATGGGTAGCAGAATGGTGATACCAGAACTTTAGAACTGCCTAGGTAGGCTTAAAGAAAAATATGATATGGCATAATAAAGCTTTCTACATGTTTTCTCCCTCGGACATCTGAATTTGTATTTAATCTTTGTATAGTTTGTATTGATTGCTGGTAGATTGGGTACTAATTTCCAAGTAAATACAGTTAGGTGTGTAAATAATAAATGTTTATTTCTCTGTCATTGAGTTTCATCCTCAAGTACTAATCTCTGATTATGATGGTGAGTTTTACATAGAAATTATGACTCACTCAAATTGATTATGTGAGTACTTTGGAATATAAACTCATTATCTTATGGGTGACTTCTCAGGCTGTCAAAATATATCCCTTTCTTCATCCCATTTATTTCTCTTCAAGAGCCCTTCAAGTCCGGTGCTCACTTCAGCAGCACATATACTAAAATTGGAATGATGCAGAGATTAACATGGCCCCTGTGAAAGGATGACACGCAAATTCGTGAAGCATTCCATATTAAAAAAAAAATAAAGCCTTCAAGTCATGAGTGTAGCTGTCTGTGTTCTTTTGTGCAAGGTTTGGGAGGCAGGTGTGAGTTCGGGCATGGAAAGAGAAGATATATACCATGTGGGTTTGAAGGAAGAACATTTAGTATTGAAAAGTGATTTTCAAAGTGAGGTCGTTTATAAACACTCCCTAGCCCCATCAAAGACAACAAAGATCTTGATTGAAGTTCAAATTCTTGGTATACATCCCGCCTAATTCTTCCAAATCAAACTCTAGAGGAAAAACTCAGAAATCTGTTTTTACAAGGTTTCCAAATAATTCAAATTAAGGTAACTCACCTTTGAGAATTCCTGGTTCAATGTCATACCAGTGATTACCTACCACAATTTTTAATGAGGTCCATGACTGTCTCTAGTCTTCATTTTTGTGATACTGAGCTCACTCTGTATATAATTGTAATGTTTTCATCTACTAGCAGATGACCATAATGGGCTTTTTTTTCTCCATATTTAAACTGGTCAGCATGTCTCTGGTTTGGCACTATATCAGTTCAGAACTTGGAATATATATATTAGCTCAGAGTTTGTAATATTCTTGCATGTTTGTTCTTGGTTATTTCTACTTTATAGATTAGGCTCCATAAATAATAATGTGCTTCTTTAAAGAATTGGCATTTCTCCATACTATCCAGAACTGGGACAATTCATCTCTAACCTAAATCTCAATATTTGTAATCCCCCACAAGATCAAAGATTGATTTTAGGAAATATTAGGTTATCAGACTTAAATTATCAGAATTATGGCTTATACTACTTTATCTTCTTACTTACTCTCTTTTTCTTACCTTTACTCTCTCATCATCAAATCTTTTTTCCCCTGTATTTCCTGTGAGAAAAGAAAAAAAAATATTAGGTACATAATAATTTTGATATTATTTCACTCTTTTGTTTTGGGGGCAGGCCCAATAATATACAGGGCTTAGTTAGCTCTGTATTTAGTTATCACTCCTGGAAGCACTCGGGGACTGCCTCATATCCTGGGGATCATGCCCAGGTTGGCCATAAACTAGGTAAGAGACTTGTCCATGTACTTTCTCGCTAGATTGCACAGAGATTTGTAAATGTACTTTTTTTTAATGATTGCTCTTTATACAGATTACTTTTCTTTATAATATTATCTATACATGCCAATGAAAAACTCAACTTGCAATTCTATTGGTCCACAGAGTTTTTAAATCTGTTTTACATCTTAAAATCTCATCCCTGTCTGGTTCATTGCTTTTTTGCCTTAATAATCTTCATTTTTCTTAAGATAATCGCTGATATCTATGGCTATATAAAGAATACAAAAATGAGGATTTGTAGAGAAACACACATTAATTAAAATTTCAAGATTTTATCATACCACACCTGAATTAGAAACACTGTAATAGTTTCCCAATTGTATTACCAGATACTAATTTCACACAAAAATTCTGCTACCGAATTAACTGTCATAAAAATTTCCTTTTAGGGCCCGTAGAGATAGCACAGTGGCATTTGCCTTGCAAGCAGCCGATCAGGACCAAAGGTGGTTGGTTTCAATCCCAGTGTCCCATATGGTCCCCCGTGCCTGCCAGGAGCTATTTCTGAGCAGATAGCCAGGAGTAACCCCTGAGCAACGCCGGGTGTGGCCCAAAAACCAAAAAACCAAAAACCAAAAAACAAAAAAAAATTTTTCTTTTAACATACAATTTTCTTCCTTTGCTTTTTATCAATAATTGTCTTTTAAACATAATTTATAGACAATCCTAAAATCTATCATTTATATTTCCATGCTTACGCATAATGCTTGAAAATGAATGAACACTTTTCAAGCCATCTCTAATCAGGCCTTTACTTATATTAGTTTGTAGGGCCTGTAGATTAGATTAGTAATTAAATATCTGCTTTGCTAGGATGAGAGTATGAGTTTCATGCTGGGTATCATCACACTCTCCAAGCTCAATTCTGGCAACTCTGCTTTTGTGCCAATCAGCTCTACTCTGCTATCAAAGATCAACAAGGTCGTTAGTGATTTCTGACTTCACCAATAGTGGATATATATAAATAAATACCACAGGTAAAAAGAGTACAATCCTGGAAGGTACCACAACTATAAAAAGTGCATGCACTGCATCAAGGAATTAAAATCAAATCCCAGTTAACACATTTATGAGCACTGCACCAATCCCTATGAACAGTAAGCCAAAATGAGTCTAAACACTAAAACTAAAGTATGGCCTCTTCTCTCCAACTAGCACCACAACCAAATAAATAAGCAAGATTACCAATAACATAGTGTAGGCCTTAGTCTTAAAGCAGACTAGGATGGGAAAGGGGATAAAACTAGCAGATGGGAAAGGGGATAAAACATTACCTCTTCCTGGGGACCACCTACTCTAGCAGCCCTGGGGGTGATGGTGGGGAATATGGGTTGCAGGAAGAGAATCAGGATGGGGGAGGACAAATTTAGTGAGGGGTATTCCCCT
This sequence comes from Suncus etruscus, assembly GCF_024139225.1. NCBI lineage: Eukaryota > Metazoa > Chordata > Mammalia > Eulipotyphla > Soricidae > Suncus > Suncus etruscus. Next base: position 156,612,830 of record NC_064850.1, on the reverse strand, counting down.
GATTCAATGTTAATATGTACCTAAAATACTACTGTGAAAGATATGTAAGCCAATATGATCAAAATAAAAATTTAAAAAAACATTACCTTTTCCTTATCACTTATTTGTATTATACTAACCTTATATATATATATATATATGATAAGAAGTCATTTTTAAATGTAACAGCCAATATGTATTCATTTTTACTCTAAGATCAAACATCAAATTTCATCTCTGGCAGGAAATATTTAAGCATCATCAAATCAAAGCATTCAAAAAATAATATTTCTTGTGACACAGGAACAGGATCTATTATAATAGGGTTCCTGATTTGATTTATTCTCAAAAATAAGAATATTTCCAGGCATTCTCTGCTTAGTCCTCTTTCTCTATAGTTAATATTCAATAACAATGAAAATCATTTAATAATTTTATTTTAATATGTTGGACTTTTAATCCTTTGAAACTGTTAAAATATTCATGTCATTTACAAAAATAATATTTTTCTTCCTCTTATAGTAAACTTAATATTATGATATAACCCCAGATAGATTCATTAGTGTGGATTTTACAAGTTTGGAAAATCTTTTAATAATTCATCCCAGTAACTAGAGTTTAATAAAAAAAAAAAGCCATAGTTAACTTGAGTGTAACTAATCATAATGTATGTAATTTTATAATGTAATCTTTTGCTAAAAGGTTTTTATTCATTAAGTGTGATCTGCATAAGCCATAGTGGCCATAATGATTTTGCATTTATTATCTTCTGCATTTAATATTTCATTGTTATTTGAATGTTCTGAAATATAGGGAGATAGAATAATACTTTAAAATGTTGTAGATGTTGTAGTTAAGATTTCTATAATTTGGAATGCTCTGTTTAATGAACAAATCACTTTATTGTTGTCCCAGGTATCATATTTTTGAGGTAGTAGTATTGTTTTATATCACCACTTCTCAATGAACTTCTGTAAGGGGATTGTGGCAATACAGTGGTGTTTCATGATTACTTTGTGGTTCTGTGTGACTTTTTTGAAACCCTTTTTTTTCTCACTTATTATCCCTCCTGGCAGTCTTTCAAGTTGGAGAAAGATCCACTTGTTCAAAATTACCCATGTAGCCATGCGTTGAATTAGTTATTGAGAAAGGATCTCTGTTAAAATCGAATGACTCTGTGATAGCCACATTCTAGTTTCCCAGAGAACTGCATGGCAAATTAAAGACATAGACAGTTAACACGTTCTGATCAATATAATTTACAAACTGTACAATCAAATGTGTATGCCTTATGTATTTATATTATGTTCACAGTAATTCTTAAAAATTGATATTATAATTGAAATTACACTATATTAATTATAAACAATTTAGAGTTTATGTCACAGAATAACTGTTTGAGTATACATTTATGTTAGAGTATTTATATTCAGTGTATTTTAAAAAGGATAAAGTCCCTTTAAATATGTAATGCCTAGACCAATCGGGAAACTAATATGAGACCACTTATAACCTTCAATGATTTTTACCACCAAATAACAGGGCTTTGAACAACAACCACTATAATTATCTCAGTTGTCAATGAAGGCAATTTTTCCAGGGTATCCATTCATAGTTTGAAATATTTTTAAATACTTTAGTTTTTTTCATTACTACTGCAGTTGAGGAAAAAAAAATACCTCCTTGCATTAGAATCATTTTTAGTACTCTTTTCAGAAAATTATTAAAATGTTTTCTGAGGTATATTACAGGAAAACAAAGTATAAATAATATTGTGACAAGAACATTTGGAGAAGTTTCTGCTTTTTATTTGCATATGCACAATCACAATTCTTATGACAACTACACCTTTGTATTGTCTATTTTAAATTTCTATCTTAACAGAGAACACTTCTATGACAAATGTCTTTATATTTATGTAGTATTTCAGCTCCAAGAAAAGTGCTAAAGCAAAAGAACTCTCAGATTTTAAAGGAACAATTAACACATTCAGTAAATGCGCCAGCTATAGAAAAATTCTTTTGATAATGCTAATTACAAATGATACTTTGTACACGGGTTTATTTTACCCAATCGTAAGCCAATGGTTGACTTTTAAAAAATTCTCTGTAAAAACTTTTTTCTCTGTAATGCAAATTATCTTAAAATTATTTCTTTAGATTTAACAGTTTTTGTTTCTTTGCTTTTTAATTTGTTGTTATTTGTTTGTTCAACATGACCATGATGCAGATACTAAGAGTACTCTAAAGACTGCGAACTCTTCCCAAGGATTCTCCATCAGAGGCTCAATGGATCAAGGAGGATGTGCTGCTACTAAGGTTCTGGATGCTGCTCAAACCCTCCTATTCTAAGGATTATGGGAACAACCCTGTGGTTCTCAGGGACTTTCAGAACCACATTTGGTGATGTTCTTAGGGCCTCAAAGTCTGCACCTTGCGATACTTGGTGAGAACACATGGTTTCTGAAGTTGCTTAGGGAAATGCAAGGAATGTGCCTTCACCCCTATATTATCCCTTCAGACTGAGCTCTGCATCTTTTAATCTACATTGCAGGCTAATGGAGTTGACATTGATTTTAAAAAGTTACTAAGGAGGGAGAATGTGAAGAGGTATGAGTTCAAGCTGCTAAACTAGTACTCTCTTGACACAACTTCAGTACCTATCTGGCAATACAGAGATACTTGCTTCAGAGGCTAGAGGTTCCAGGCAAGTATCCCAAGGTGCTTTAAAAACAAAACAAAACAAAACAAAACAAAACAAAAACAGATTATAGAAAAAATCAAAGTAAAAGAATGAAAGAGAGAATGCTAATGTGTAAGTTACACAAGATTCTAATTCAAAAATTAATCAGAAGTTTAGATTTGAAAAAGAAATCTATGCAGAACAACAGAAAGAACAGTTATATTAAATAAATATAAAAACTTCCATTCAAACATAATGCTTGCCCACTTGTAAAGAAGTCAGCTTTTCAAAGTTCTCATGCAATATTTTAATCAGAGAGAAACTTCATTTTCATCCAGCATGTTACTAAAGCGAGAAAAATGTTTAAAAGATTTGATTCTTCAACTTTCTCTTTTTCTATGATGTACATGTATTTCATACAGAACAGTAGTGGTGGGAATAATTAGATTAGTGATAATTTTCTTTTCTATTTCTATTTTTTTTTTTTTTTGGATTTTGGGTAACACCCGGCAGAGCTCAGGGGTAACTCCTGGCTCTATGCTCAGAAATCGCTCCTGGCAGGCTAGGAGGACCATATGGGATGCAGGGATTCGAACCACTGTCCTTCTGCAAAAAAGGCAACCTCCTTACCTCCATGCTATCTCTCTGGCCCCGATATTTCTATTCTTAAAGGCACATCATAGGAACCAGAGGAGTGGCACAACCAGTAGGGTATTTGCCTTGCACACATCTAACATAGGATGGACCGTGGTTCGATTCACCGGCATCCCATATGCTCCCCAAGCCAGGAGCAATTTCTGAGTGTATAGCCAAGAGTAACCCCTGAGTGTCACCGGGTGTGGGCCAAAAACAAAAACAAACAAACAAACAAAAGGCACATGATATTTCTTTGGAAACACTAAAGTTAAACATTTATTTTTATTGTCCAACTAAATATAAAGGTCACCAATCCCTGTTTAATCTACAAAGGACATATTTATTATCATCATGAGATCTTCTTAAGAGTGAAAATAAAAATATAATGCATGGGAGATCAATATGATTCTCTAAAGAACCCGGATTTTTCTTTCTATACCTTTTCCCATCACTATAGAGTATATGTCTTTTGGAGAACATAGAAATGCAGCAGATTTTACCAGATTCCAGACTGCAGTTTAACACATTTTATGACAAAATTTTATAATACACAAAATTTTTAAAAATATTTTTATTCTCATCATTTACATTGTGTTCGAAATTTGTTCATCACTTTCCAGCTTAAGAAGATTTGTATTCTCATCATTTGTATTGTGTTTTAAACTTGCACATCACTTTCTAGCTTAAGAAACTCTGCTAGTTTATTCATAAGATCCAGAGTTTTGCTACTCAGAGTTCAGGTTCCTGCTAAATATATTAGCCACATTCCTAATCAATAGTTCTCTTCCTATTTGTGTTCTAATTCCCAGATGCCTCATACAATATGGATAACTAGTTTGTATGTTTTAAATATCTCCAACATTAATTAAGAGCTTATTCTGAGTTAAACACAAAGGAACTAAGAGTTCCCACATAATAAAAAATCAGCATGGACTTTGACAATCTTATGGTCCAGTGGGGCTAGCCAAAGCAGACAAGGAATTGCTGTCTGGATTATGTCATGACACAACTTGTAGCTATGCTTCAAGGCATAATCAAATCTTCCTGAGTGGAAAAACTTGAACTAGTCTGAACTTAGGTATTTAAGAAAAATGGTAAAATGAGCTTTTATGCTAAAGCAGAATATACATAAAAATGTCAAGAGTTACACTAATAAGATGTACTTACCCACCCACCATAATCAGAAAGAAAATGTTTAAAATATAATTAGGGTTAAATAAGGTTAAATAAAGGCCTATAGGTGGGGATTTAATAGGATTGCTGACCTTTAAATGCATATACTAATATGACCGAAGAGATGGTGCAGCAGTAGGATGTTTGCCTTGCTCATGGCTGAACAATTATGAAGACTGGTTCGATCCCTGGAATCCCATATGGTCCCCAAAGCCAGGAGCGATTTCTGACTGCCTAGACAGGAGTAACCCCTAACAGTCACGTGGTGTGGACCAAAATAAATAAAGTAAATAAATAAATGCACATACCAAGAAATCACCACTTGAGCTGATTTCGAGATCATGCCCATTTTAAGCCAAGAATAGAGCTCTAACTAGAAGTCAACTATGCTGGCATCTGGTCTGTTTTAGCCTATAACTTGTAAAACAATAATTTTGTTGTTTTAAGCTACCCAGTCTAAGTTAATAAGTGCAAAAAGAGTTGACTTAGTCAAGTATCCTTATATATTTGAGTATCTTTAAAAGGTATACTTATTAGAATGTAAAATTGGAAACTAGTGTGTTCAATACTAAAGATATAAGGAAAAATATATACAGGTACACCATTTCTGTAAGGAAGAGAGAATATTTCCAAGGAACTTGCAAGCATAACATTAATTTTGGCTTTAGTAGATTTAAACTTTATCCTATCTTCCTTCTTAATCATTCAACCAAAGTCTCAGAAGAGTCACCTTCATTTCCTTAAGTTTACCATCTTTCAAGACCTACTAAAGTTGCAATTTATTTCCACTTGTGCTCCAAGTCACAAAGAAATTGGAAGAATTGAAGAATGTCTCTTGACCTTAAACCTATGGCCATTGTGTTCCAAAAGCTTTTTCAGAATTTAATCTCATAAAATAATAATAATGTTAAAAACTAAAAATTGGATTTTATTAAGGTAAAAATGCAATATAGCAATTTAAAAGTTCAAATTTACTGAATAAAAGGAATATGTAAAGATATACTGAGGACAAAGTTTATGTACACAGATTAATTAATACAGACTGAGAAAGGAAGTAAATGAGGAAAGAGAATGAATAAACAAGGGACATTTTTGCTATACAATTAATAAATAGTTATGAATATATCTTAATAATGAATAGTCATTAATGGAATTAATAGGAAAACAGATATCTGTTTCCTCAATCATTGAAAGGATAAAATTTAATAAAATAGATCTAGGAAAGAAGCCAAAAGTAATCAAAGAAAAACAAAAATATTTAAGTTAGATACAGAAAATAAATAGTACTGTATAGTTGAAAAAATATGTATCAAAAGGCAATATGGGGGCCAGAGAGATAGCATAGCTGTACGGTGTTTTCCTTGCACATGGCTGATCCAGGACAGACCTGTGTTCAATCCCTCAATGTCTCATATGGTCGGTCCCCCAAACGAGGAATGATTTTTGAGCTCATAACCTGGAGTAACCCCTGAGTGTCACTGAATATGGTCCCCCCAAAAAACAAACAAAAAAGTCACTATGTGTCAAAAATTAGAATTAGTCAGGTTATTTACTATTTTCAATAGAAATCTAAAAAATATTACAGATAATTATTGTTGAGTTGGTAACTTAATAAAGGTGTGTTCATAATATTGGGGAAAAAAAGCCAATAATATAGGTATCTGCCCAGTGGGGCCCGACTGTGAAAGTCTGTGAGTGCTGCCTGTGTGTCTGTCTACTGTCCTCTTGCATGAAACTCTTGGGAGTGGGCCGAAAAGAGGCTCCAGCAGAGCACTTTGGCTCCGCTTCGCTAGGCAGCCATGCGCTCTTTCTAAGAAAAGAACACCATTGCAACAAGAAAAAAATCACACAAAAGAACTGTGCTGGATCACAGAAGCAAGCATTTCTCTCCAGATTGTTTTCTCTGCTGCGTGCTCGGGCCTAAGATTTGACCTGTGTGAGGCTTCATCCATGGAGGACTCCCCTCCCTTAGAGGCAAGTCGACCCATCCAGAAAGGGCGGAGCCAGAGGAGTGTGCTGCCTGCATCACATAGCCAATGAATACCACCACAACACATAGCAAAAACCACAATACAAGTGTGACAATGGAAAAACAACACAGGCCACCATCAGACATAGAGAATGAAGATGACAATTCTGAGGACCAGATAATGACCAACCAACTAATCAATCTCTCAGATAAGGACTTTAGACTAGCAATATGGAAGATGCTCAAAGAACTCAAAGAAACCATGGATAGAGTTGAACAGAACACGAATAAAAACCAAGAAAATATGAAGACAGAAATCACAAAACTCCAAACTGAAATAACATGTCAACTAACAGGCCTAAAAAAGTCAGTAAACGAAGTGAATGACAAAATGGATAAGCTCTGGGACAGGGTATCAGAAGCTGAGAATAGACTTGGTGCTGTGGAAGATGATATACATAACAATTCCATACAGCAGGAGAGATTGGAAAAAAATTAAAGCAAATGAACAAACAATGGAAAAGTAGTCAAAGAATGGGAACAGATGAAAATAGAAGTCTATAATAAGATCAACAGAAACAACTTAAGAGTCATTGGAGTCCCAGAGACCCAGGAAGAAAATTTCCAGGAAGAATCAATGGCCAAGAACATCATTAAAGAGAAACTTCCAGAGCTAAAGAATATATGTGATTAATTCCTGCATGCTTGAAGAGTACCAACCAAAAGAGACCCCAGAAAAACCACCCCAAGACACATCCTAGTCACAATGACAAATCCCACAGATAGAGACAGAATTCTGTAAAACAGCAAGATCAAAAGGGGAAATTACATTCAAGCAAGCATCCTTGAGATTTACAGCAGACCTGTCACAAGAAACACTCAAGGCCAGAAAGCAGTGGTGGGATATTCTGACAAGAGTGAATGAAATGAATGCTTCACCTAGAATACTGTACCAAGCAAAACTCACTTTCTGGTCTGACGGAAAAATACATGGTTTCACAGACAAAAAACAGCTCAGAAACTTTACAGACTCAAAACCACTCTTAAGAGAAAAACTGAAAGACCTAATTTAAGACAAAACTAACCAAAAGACACACCAAATTTCGATATAAAGATGGCATTAAATCCCAGGACAATTCTTTCAATGACAATGGACTAAATGCACCACATAAAAGACACAAAGTGGCTAAATGAATAAAAAAAATTCAATCCGACCTTCTGCTGCCTACAAGAAACGCACCTGAATAGTCAGAACAAATATAGACTCAATATAAAAGGCTGGAGAAAAATTATCCAAACAAACAACACCCATAAAAAAGCTGGAGTGGCCATACTAATATCAGATAATGCAAACTTTATATTCAGGAAGGTTGTAAGGGACAAAGATGAAAATTTTATATTAATCAAGGGGTATGTAGAGCAGGAAAAAAAATCACTCTCATAAACATATATGTACCGAATGAGGGGGCAGCAAAATATTTAATACAATTGTTGACAAATTTGAAAAATAATATCAATAACAACACAATCATTGTGGGAGACCTCAACACTGCTTTGTCAACACTGGATAGGTCAACCAGACTGAAACCCAACAAGAATATACTAGACCTGAGGAGAGAAATGGAAGAAAGAGGCCTAGTGGATATATATAGGACACTCCATCCCCAGAAACCTGGATACACATTCTTCTCCAATGAACATGGGACATTCTCCAGGATAGACAACATTTTGGCACATAAAACATACCTCCATAATATCAAGATGATAGAAATTTTACAGACTACCTTAGCTGACCACAAGGCTCTGAAATTATTTGTGAATTCCAAAGGGACTCAGAAGAAAAACTTTAACACTTGGAAGATAAACAGCCCTCATACTCAATAACAGGTGGGTCCAAAATAAAATCAAGGACAAAATCAAATGGTTCCTGGAAACAAATGACAATAAATTACAAACTATCAAAACTAATGGGACACAGCAAAAGCAGTACTGAGAGGAAAATTTATAGCTTTGCAAGCACACATCAGGAAGGAAGAAGGAGCTTACCTGAGTAACTTAATGACACAGCTAATAGAACTAGAAAGGGCTCAACAAAAGGACCCAAAAATAGGGAGAAAGAAGGAAATAACAAAGCTGAGAGCAGAAATCAACAAAGTGGAATCCGAAAAAACAATCTGAAAGATCAACCAAAGTAGAAGTTGGTTTCTCTAAAAAATAAACAAGATTGATAGACCACTGGCAAAACTAACAAAGAAAGAGAGAGAGAGAGAAAGAGAGAGAGAGAGAGAGAGAGAGAGAGAGAGAGAGAGAGAGAGAGAAACTTGATAACTCGTATTAGGAATGAAAAAGGAGAGATCACTACTGATATGACAGAGATTCAAAGGGTAATCAGAAACTACTTTGAGAAACTCTACGCCACTAAAAATGAGAATCTGGAAGAAATGGATAAATTCTTGGACTCCTATAATCTTCCACGGTTGAAGGAAGCGGATGTAGCATATCTAAACACCCCTATCACCATTGATGAAATTAAAACGGTAATCAAATGTCTGCCCAAAAACAAAAGCACAGGCCCAGATAAATTCACTAATGAATTATTTCAAACTTTCAAGAGGAACTACTACCAATCCTGGCAAGACTCTTTCATGAAATTGAACAAACAGAAACACTTCCAAATAGCTTTTATGAAGCCAACATCACCTTGATACCTAAACAGACAGAGATGCTACCAAAAAAGAAAAATACAAGCCAATATCGCTGATGAATGCAGATGCAAAGATCCTCAACAAAATCCTGGCAAATAGGATGCAATGCCTCATTAAGAAGATCATCCACTATGATCAAGTACGTTTCATCCCAGGAATGCAACGATGGTTTAACATCCGTAAATCTATCAACATAATACACAACATCAACAACAAGAAAAATAAAAACCACATGATCATATCAATAGAAGCAGAAAAAGCATTTGATAAGGTCCAACACCCATTCTTGTTAAAAACTCTCAACAAGATGGGAATGGAAGGAACCTTTCTCAATATAGTTAAGGCCATTTACCACAAGCCAGTGGCAAATATTATCCTCAATGGAGAAAAACTAAAAGCCTTCCCTCTAAATTCTGGCACAAGACAAGGCTGTCCTCTCTCACCACTCCTATTCAACATAGCACTGGAAGTACTTGCTATAGCGATTAGGTAAGAAAAAGATATCAGATAATGACCAACCAACTGGAGTGGCCATACTAATATCAGATAATGCAAACTTTATACTCAGGGAGGTTGTAAGGGACAAAGATGGACATTTTATATTAATCAAGGGGTATGTAGAGCAGGAAGAAATCACTGTCCTAAACATATATGCACCGAATGAGGAGGGGGTCGGGTGGGGAGGAGAGAGATGCAAGAAAAACGCCCTACTACTGCACCGCTCTGGCCCCTACCAAGGATCTATTTTTGGAAAATAAGTTTATAAAAGAGAGAGAGTAGAGTTAGCTTCTTAATCTAGAAAGATGGTCTTTAAAACAAAAAATAAGCATAGATATTTTTATTAAAATAATCAAATTTCGGGTCATGTGGCATTATGTGTGGGCTGTAACATTCATACCCCAGCGTCCTTTGTACCTACTTCCTTTCTATCCAGGAGGATGTGGTGAATTCTCCAGTGGGAAGTTCCGGATTTCCTTGGGTGTGCACATAGGAGCCATGATCATTTGCGCAGATAACACAGGAGCCAAAAATCTGGATGTCATCTCTGTTATGGGGATCAAGGGACTATTGAATAGACTTCCTGCAGCTGCATTGGATGATATGATGATATCAGGTCATTATCAAGAAAAGCAAATCTGAGCTCTGGAAAAAGGTACATCCGGCATTGGTAATTCACAACGAAAGTCATAACCCGCAAAAAGATGGCGTCTTTCTTTAATTCAAAGATAATGCAGGGGCCATAGTAAACAATAAAAGCGAAATGAAAGGTTCTGCCATCGCTATACCAGTTGTAAAGAAATATGCAGACTTAACTGCCCTGGATTACATCCCATGCTGACAAGCATTGCTTGATTTTTTGGTGTTTGTGTATGGTAAAAAGAACTCATTAAAAGTATTTGCTTCCAGGGTAGAATGAGGAGTATTTGGTTTCAGATTCATTCCTTCTACTAAAAAAAAAAAAAAATCAAATTCCTATACTGCAATATAGCCACTATTTTTTGAGGTGTTTTCTGGTTCTTTCATCTCATTTTAGAGAGTGATTTTTCACATGAGGAAATTAGGGCACAGGGAAATAATGCATTATGAGAATAATCTAATGATTGCTATTGCTGTGAAATATAAAAATCCAGAAATTTTCATCTTCTTTGACCCAGTAATTTTATACTATCTCCAAACATTAATAAATTATGGAAGCTAATTTGTAAGTATCGATAGGGGGGATTTCAGTCTTTCACTGTTTTTCACATTATAAATCAACTTCATTTAAAGACAGTTTTTGAAAACACGTTTTTATAAAATTGTCACTAATGTACAATTTGAAAATTTTCAGTTTAACTTTAATCATCTATATGTGCATAGGCATCATCACTCCCACACTAATTTTTTAAAAAAATTCCTCTCACATCTATTCAAGTATACAAAGAAACATAGTCAGAGAAAAGTATGTCTCCAAAGACATCAGATCTGGAGATTTTGACTATAAAACTGATCATATATGGGCAGGAGAAAAAAGGGTTCTAAGAACACTGGTGGAGGGATATGGGCTCTCTGTTGTTGGATTTGGAATGATATATGCATAAAAAGTATAATTACCAGTACTATACATCCCAGTGTCTCAATATAAATGACACAAATAAATGAATTTCTTCTTGTAAAATATGCAAAATATAAAGTAAGTCTTACAAATAAATCACAATCAAGAACGTAATAGCTGACAAAGAAATAAATTTTATAACTATTTTTTTTCTGAAAATTAGCTCAACCACTTTTTCCTTTTGATGATAATTTCTTTATTTAAGCATTGTGGTTACAAAATGTCCTTGGCTGAGTTTTAGTCAAGGAATGAACACCATCCTTCATCAGTGTAACTCCCCACAACCAACACCAATGTTACCCATTTTCTTCTTCCCCTACCCTCTGCCTGTGCTTGGAACAGGCATTCGATTTTTCTCTCTCAATATCATTGTAATGGTAGTTGTTAGTGCAGTTATTTCTCTAACTATGATCACTACTCTTTGTGGTAAGCTTCATTTCATGGGCTTGTTCTTTTGGCTTGCATCTCTATTGTCTCTGGATATTATTATCAGACTTGTCTTTTATTTTTCTTAAATTCCACAGGTGAGTGAGACTATTCTGTGTCTATCTCTCTCCCTCGGACTCATTTCATTCAGCATGATAGTCTCCATATCTATCCAGAAATAGGAAAATTTCGTGACTTAATTTTCCTAACAGTGTGTGCTATTACATAGTTTAGATTTACTACATTTTGTTTTGGCTATTCATCAAACTTATTTTCTTATATGTCAATCCAGGAAGAAAGCAAAAGTTGCATTCAAAAATTCTAAAGCAAAGGTGATATTCAATATGTCATGAAGAATGAAACATTTTAGAAAAATAAAATCAATTTATAAAAAGTGCCCAAACTCATTAATAAGAAATTTTAAAATAGAGTTATATTCAAACATTTAAGAATAAAATAAAAACAAATATTTCACAGTATTAAGAAATATGTCATATATATAAATAATATTTCTAGTAATATAGGACAAGGATAAAAGAAATGAGTAATATAATATATCAACAATTAAATACATTTTTAAAATTACAAATAAAATTTGATTATCTCTGCTTCTAGTTGTTTGTACAGTGCTGCTTCCTCCTTGAAGATGCCTTTGGCTCAAGGTCGTGGAGTGTTTTACCTACGTGTTCTTCTAAATACCTTATGGTTCCAGGTCTGATATCAAGATCTTTAATCTATTTGAATTTGACCTTTGTTCATGGTGCTAGATAGAGGTTCATTTTTTGCATGTGGCTGACCAGTTGTCCTAGTACCACTTGTTGAAGAGGCTTTAATTGTTCCATTTTGCATTTAGTCAAATACTAATTATTGTAATAATACACAGAGACAATATATGTGAGGGCTAAAAGGACCAGCCCATGATATGAAGCTTACCACAAAAAGTTGTGAGTTCAGTTAGAACAATAACTACACTGACAATTATCATGATAATGGTAGTGAGTGAGAGATATAGAATAAACTGCCTTGAATATAGGCAAGGGATAGGAGGTGATAGAGATGGAGGGCATTGGTGGTGGTGAAATGGGGTGTTTTTTTATAACTAAAACCTAACTTCAAATATGTTAGTAATCATGGTGCTTAAATAAAGATATTAAAAAATAAAAAGGTGAAAAATAACATTTGAGAAATTAACATGTAGACTGTATTAAAATGCCAAGTAGACTCTATTGCAGGCATATCAAAAATATCCAATAGTATTCAATTTATTATTATAATAAATTAGTAATCCCTGTAAAAACAATCTAATCATAATTTTAACAAGACATAGAAAAACATTAATAGTCACAATTTTTGTTTTTGTTTTTGGGCCACACCCAACGATGCTCAGGGGTTACTCCTGGCTGTCTGCTCAGAAATAGCTCCTGGCAGGCACGGGGGACCATATGGGACACCAGGATTCGAACCAACCACCTTTGGTCCTAGATCAGCTGCTTGCAAGGCAAACACCGCTGTGTTATCTCTCCGGGCCCAATAGTCACAATTTTTTAAAGCAGCAAAAATGTGCCATTGAAATTATTTTGTAAAATAGTCACTGTCATACATTTCTAATTATTAATTCCTAGGAGATTATTAAGTGGTATAAAAACAATAAAGTTATAACATTCCCTCTTTAGAAGATGTAAGTTGATCTTAAAAACATACCACAGAATTAAAAATATTTGATATAGTTATTTAGATTCACTGTGACATCCTGTTAAAAATGTATACAATTATTCTTTACAAATGAACAATAAGAAATAGCCCACCCACATATCACTAATAGTAAATTTTAGAAGCAAATCACTTTTCCCATTGCTTCAACAAAGTTACAGAATACATGCATATACTTAATTGAAAACGTTTAGTATGTGAATAATATAATCAGTGATGAAAGATTTGTGTGGAATTTTAATTATTTTACATGTCACGATTATGACTATTTTTAACTGGCAACTTCATTCAGATTAAGTAAAATTCAAATGTGATTTTGAATAACTTAATAGTAACAATATTGAGCTTTTCTTAGAAATGTAGTCTGATAAGCATAACAAAAAAGAATTATTTCAAATGAAAACTGAATCCTCACAGACCCACAGTAGCCAACTTGCCTATGAATATAAGTCATGATTGTTCCAAAGCTCTAAACTTATTCTTCCAATCCATTTTCACCTAGTACCAAGACTCCTATTTCCACAGTTTCTGGACTGTCAGTACCATTGTGGCCCTAAACTGTATAAATGCTAACTTCACCAAATTCATTAGTTCTAAGGGATCAGGGTAACTGCTGCATCTTTTAGCTATCTCAAAGTATCTCCATAATAACCATTTTATAAATGGTGGTCACTAAATCTTTATTTACCTGCTTTTTGAAATATCATTTTAAGACATAAAAGCTGTTAGACTAACAGATCAGAAGTAGTAAGACCTTAGCGTAAAATAGAAAAGCAGGTTTGTTCTCAAATAACTGGGATCTAAAGCTAAGCTGTCATCACCCTCATAACCCCATTTTATCTTTGTTGCACTCAACAAAACCCATTTTTATTGTACACACATTTTTATTAGACAATAAGGATGAAGAAGTAATAAAACAAAAATATTTACATAAAATAAGTTCACATTAGTTTTAATATATAAAAATGTCATATAGATATAGCTTATGTTTATGATATTCTAGATATTTTATATTTCTTATACCATAAAAATATCACTTTGAGGCTAATTTATTTATTTTAATGTCTTTATTTAAACACCTTGATTACAAATAGGATTTTAGTTGGGTTTCAGTCATGTAAAGAACCACCCCCCACCACTGCACCATTCCCGTCACCAGTGTCCCAAATCTCCCTCCTCTCCACCACAACCCCGCCTGTACTCTAGACAGGCTTTCTACTTCCCTCATTCATTCACTTTGTCATGATAGTTCTCAATGTAGTTATTTCTCTAACTGCACTCATCACTCTGTGGTGAGCTTCATTCATGTCATGAGCTGGAAATTCCAGCCCTCCTCTCTTTTGTCTCTGAGAATTATTGCAAAATTGTCTTTTTTTTAAACCCATAGATGAGTGATACTATTCTGTGTCTATCTCTCTCCCTCTGGCTTATTTCACTCAACATAATAGATTCCATGTACATCCAGTATAGAAAAATTTTATGACTTCATCTCTCCTGATGGCTGCATAATATCCCATTGTGTACATGTACCACAGTTTCTTTAGCCATTCATCTGTTGAAGGGCATCTTGTTTTTTTCCAAAGTCTTGCTATGGTAAACAGTGTTTTAATGAATATAGGTGTGAGGAAGGGATTTTTGTATTGTATTTTTGTGTTCCTAGGGTAATTCCTAGAGATGGTATAGCTGGATCATATGGGAGCTCAATTTCCAGTTTTTGGAGGAATCTCCATATAACTTTCCATGAAGGTTGGACTAGACAGCATTCCCATCAGCAGTGAATAAGAGTTCCTTTCTCTCGACATCCCCGCCAGTACTGCTTGTTCTCATTCTTTGTAATGTGTGCCAATCTCTGTGATATGGTACCTCATAGTTAACAAAAATCTTGAGCTTAGTCAAGAATGATTTCAAATCAACATTCCATGTAATGGAAATGAAAATTAATCAATCATTGAGTGAAACAAATTCAATCAGTTCAAGGAAGAATTGATCCAGAACATTAAAGAGTTTATACAAATGGAACTGGCAGAGGTAAAGAATAAGTAGCAAGCCATAACAACAAAATTCTGAACCATATCAACAACTATGAAGGCAAATGTAAGTCATGAACAGTAATGAGTTGTTAGAAGAAATGAAGATAAAAATAGAAGAGAATGTAATGTTTGGTGGAGAACAGCAAGAAAAATAATATCTGAATTTTAAGAATACCAGAAGGAGAATAAAAAAGAAAGGGAAAAATGACTGGTGAAAGAAATAACAGAAAATTTCTCCAGTATTTGGAAGGGGGTTTCTGCACAGATTCAATAGTCCAGAAGTAGCAACAAAGTAGATTAAAAACAAAACAAAACAAAACAAAACAAAACAAAAAACACTGGGGCCCAAGAGAGAGCATGGAGGTAAGGTGTTTGCCTTTCATGCAGAAGGTCATCAGTTTGAATCCGGCTTCCCAGAAGGTCCCCCGTGCCTGCCAGGAGCAATTTCTGAGCATGGAGCCAGAGTTTTACCTGAGCACTGCTGGGTGTGACTCAAAAACACACACACACACACACACACACACAAAACAACAACAACAACAACAACAACAACAAAAACACCAAGACAAAAATGATCCAAGATTTGGATCTTAAAGGGATCTTTAATAATTTGTTGCAAAAGCAACGAAATAAAAAGTTAAAAAATAACATTACGGCAAAGAGTTTCTTAATGAAAAAGAAACCCAAGCTAAAGCTAAAAACATCTGTGTGAGTGGAAGAATATATAACACCGGACGAATAGATCAATGCATCCAATAAAGGATTTATATAAAGTATATACAAAGAACCTAAAAATTATCTTCGAGGATAAAACACAACTTAGCAAGCAAGTGAAAGCAAAGACAAACAAATGGAACTGTAGAACATTCTGTACCTCAAAGCAAATGATGACCAGAATAAAAAGATTTTCAATGGGATAAGAGAAACTATTCATTCAATACCCACCTGATAGAGCTTGATATTATAAGATAAGTACTGCTAGGGTTTATCAATAAAAAAAATCATCCAACCATCCAAGATATGAAGAGATGAACAGAAATTTTATCAAAGAAGAAATACAGGTTACCAAAAGGTACATGAATAATGATTCATATCATTAATCATCAAGGAAATCAAAGCAATGTTGAGATAGCATCTCACTGCCACACACCACACACTGCAGCACATATACTAAAATGGGAATGTGTGTAGAGGTTTTATGTTTGCTTGTTTTTCATATACCCAGTAAATTTTGGGGAAATTAGAAGGAAAAAAACAGGGTATATCTACTCATGAAACTATATTAAGACTGACTACAGGCTCTGGGCATGTTAATTGTTCAACCCCAAGCTAGGTCTTTCTTTAGGGTGTCAGGAAATCATGAACAACTTTTTAATTGTGTATCTCATATGATTCAATTAAAATTATTTTAAAAATAAAATAGGGGCCTAAGCAGTGGCGATCTGTAAGGCACACACTGACCTAGGACAGACCGAGTTTCAATTCCCTGGAGTCTCACATGGTCCCCCAAGCCAGGAATGATTTCTGAGCACATAGCCAGCAGTAAACCCTGAGCATCATGGGGTGTGGCCCAGAATCCAAAAAAATAAAAACCATCTGTCAAGTAAGCATGTGGGGATAGAGAGGCAGAGGTAACCTGGGGAAATAAATGGAGGGAAATTGAAACTGCTCTACGGATAGTGGGATTGAAGAATTTATTGCTTTTTTCAGTTCCAAGCTGGTTGTTTTTCTTCAGGCAAAAGAGGTAGAAAATCATCATCTATTCACCACTAGCTTTTTTCAGGCAGATGTATTACAGGGGCCAAAAGGTCCTTGAGCTCCCTTAGGATAGAAATCACAAAGAGGCAATGAAGCATAAGAATGAGG
The DNA here is from genome assembly GCF_024139225.1 of Suncus etruscus. Taxonomy (NCBI): domain Eukaryota; kingdom Metazoa; phylum Chordata; class Mammalia; order Eulipotyphla; family Soricidae; genus Suncus; species Suncus etruscus. Next base: position 156,595,559 of record NC_064850.1, on the reverse strand, counting down.
TTTTATTGAAAAGGGTTTTTACCTGGGCAACAGGGAGAGAGAAAAGGGGAGAGGATCCAAGTTGACTCCCTGAGGAGAGACACTTTGAGTCTTTCATCATCATTATAATGTTCAATATACAAAACGGAGAAATTTATTAATGAGTTTTCTGAGAAACAGAAGTCAGTTTTTTCCCAAGAACTAGAATCCCAACCCTTTTTATTCTTTGTAAAGTTCTATCTAGGAGTTGCCATAGAAATTGTAAACTGCCATTGTAAGGGTATGTCATTTGTCATGCTAATATATTACAACTAGGGTATAATGAGAAGTGGAGCCTTTAAGGAAAAAAAAACTTTAGTGTGTGTTTGTTGTTTGTTTTTAAATGCCATCTTGCATTCTGCTGATATGGACCAAACAAAAACTATATCCTATGGTTTGTTGCAGGATGTCAACTCAATGCTGAAAAACTGGCATATAACTGCATCTGTTAAATACCTTTATCATTTGGAGCCTACAATTCTCCAAGTTCCTATTCATCCATTTTCTTCCTCTATCCTTCTGGCCAATGTCCCATTGTTTCTTTTCCTATAAGCACCTCAGTCTTTTTAAAGCTACTGTCAAATTTGTTGAATTCAGAGTAAAAGATCAAGAATTACTACAACAGTGAAGTAATTCCTTTTTACTCTATGTTCTCCAATTTAGGTACCTGAGAGATAGCACAGCCAACAGGGCACTTGTCTTGCATGCTGCTTATCAGGGTTCAATCCCCTGTACCACATATGGTCTCTTGAGAACCACCAGATATGAATCCATAAACATAGGGTCAGGAGTAAGCACTGAGCTGATTGTAGTCCCTAAACAAACAACAAAAAACAAGTTCTCCAATTTGGATAAAGTTGTCTTCTTTGAAGACATCATTGTAGGAGTTGAGAAAAAGACTCAAAGATGTATGCCAGATTTACATACTCTGCTTGTAAGACCCCTGGAAGGGTTTCTCGCAATACATGGTGCCTCCAGTACCCAGGCCAAGAATAGTCCAAGACACTACTGTTGGATAAAAGCAAACAAAAAGTTGCCTTTTTAAAGACGAGAAAGTACTATCTTCATAATTAATTGCAGGCTTCCATTTGTTAAAAAATGTATTATAACTGATAAATGCCTATATACCCAATATTTCGTAAGGTAAACTGGATCTTCTAAATAGGGAAGATACATTACTTAGAGTAGATTATTTAGAACTAAAACTTCTGGGAAAAAGGCAAATGATTTCTACACATTCTAAATGGATTTTAAAACCTTTTCAATTCAAAATTTAAAACCACACTTTTGATAAAATAAAATTCATATAAGATAAAATGGTGGAATAAGAAAAGCTTAAATGGATAGGTTTATTCTAAGTGAAAATAAGAACAATTAAGAATTAAATTAGTGGCTCTCAGTAGCAATAGTTTAGTGGCAAATGAGTAATTATCTTCTACATCCTGACTATGTCATAATATTTAGGTGCAGGTATAGCAAACCACCTAATGCTTTATATACATTTAATGGTGTACCTCGCCCAATGGATATTCATTAATTAATCATATTTTAACATATTCACCTAGTAGGGAATCATTTAAAATTTTTTAAAAATGTGTTCTAAATGCATATGTAAATGTTATAGCTTTCTTCTCCATCTACTCTAAATTTCTGATTTGGGTTACAAACATTGTACATTTATTGCCTGCTGAAAACATGAATTAACCTATATTATAGGGATAAATATTTCTTAATGGCTTATTAGAGCTAGGATGAATGCATGTAAATATATTAGGATAGAAACAGTTCCAATAATTTCTTGATCAAGTGATAAGCATTAAAAATTTGAGAGCCCAGGGTAATGGCTCTAAGAATTGTAGCACATGCTTGATGTGGGGGTTCCCAGATTTGATTAAAATTGGATAAGATTTCTCATTACAGCCAGACATGACCCCCCCCAACATAATTTTTTAATTATTATGTTGAGAATAAAACTTTTGTTTTCTTTTGTTTTTGGGTCACATCCTGCTGTGCTCAGGAGTTACTCCTGGCTCTACAATCAGAAAACGCTCCTGGCAGGCTCAGGGGACCATTTGTGATACCGGATTTGAACCAACATCCTATTGCATGCAAGACAAACACCCTACCTCCATGCTATCTCTCCAGCCCCAGAAACTTTTAAGTTTTTAAGTTAAGAGACAGCATAGTAGGTAAGGCACTTGTACTGCATGTGGCCAACCTAAATTTGATTCCCTGTACCTCATATGGTCCCCCAAAGCCCCAGAAACAGTAATCCCTTAGTAAACAGCCAGGTATAAGCTCTGAGAGCTACCAGGTGTGTCCACAAAGCAAAAAGAAATGAAATAATAACCAACAGGTCTGTGGAAAATTGTGGAAGCAGGTCTCTGTTTAGCAGGATGAAGTTTGTTAAAGTTGTCAAGAATCAGGTATTCTTTAAGAGACAACAATGAAATTTAGAAAATGAAAACAGAGAAAAGCTGATCATTATAAATAAAAGCAATGCTGCAACATATAGGATAATAGCTTGTGTAACCAACAAGACATCATTTCTCAATTGTTTATGCCCATATAGAAGGAAATATGGTTTTTGCAGCTCATGCTCATTAAGTCTAAAGTATGATTCGAAGGTTGTCCTGGCATATTATAATGTAGCATATTGAACAGACCTCGTGCTGGCTGGAAGTTTTATATAGTTTTGGCATGAAAATGGTTTATGAAAGTAAAGTAGAGGTTACTGGAGATGAATACAATGTGGAAAGCACTGATGGACAACCTACTGCATTCACCAGCTTTTTGGATGCAGCATTTGCCAGAACTATTGTGAGAAAAAAGTTTTGGGGTCCCTGAAATGAACCATAAAAGGCGGCTTGTATAACCCTCATCCAATGATTCCCTGATTCTGACATGAAAAAAATAAGAAATTTAACACATCAAAAACACATTGTAAGACAGACAGTTGCAGACTTTATGCTTTACCTAATGGAAGAAGTTGAAAGTGCTTAAGAACCAGTTTTCTCAGTACACAGAGAACAACATAATTCCAGACATAAAGGTGATGTATACGAAAGTTTTTGTGGCTATTTTGATGACCCTATGTATTAGGAGTAAAATTGAAAGAAATTTGAAAGAAGAGGTAGACCCATCCTCAAAATGTGTCTTGTTCAGAAGATCAGGTAGCTCAAAAGAAGAAAAGTCTCCTCAGAGTATGAGTAGACTTATGAGATTTATAATGAATCAAACTATGATTTTTAAAAGGATATTTTTCAAAGACAATAACAAATGTCTTAACCGAGCCAAATAAAATTTGTTTTATCTGAAAGTGGGTTAAAACCATGAGTTGGTGTTAGCTGTTTGTATAGGTGACACTATTTTAACAGAACATGGAGAACAGAGGTCCTCTCCACTAACTTTAGAAAGGATTGTTCACAAAGGGACTCATAAACTTAAAAGACAATCAAGTGGCAGTCATGAACATGGCTCCATGAAATGGATGTTTTCATTCTTGGAAGGTGGTACATAATTTACTCAGACAGAAGTAGGGGAATATCAACAGTCCTACAGCCTCCAGAAATCACCTACTGCTCTTTCTTTTTCTCTGCCAAGGAATAAGTCACATTACATCAGAACAGAGTAAGGTCAAGCCACCAGCAGAGTGCTGTGTGCAATGTGACTTGAGCCAGACCCATCAGGGAAGATATTTTTATATACTTCCACAGGCAGAAAACAGTCACAGGGTGCTTACAGGCATGCTAAGAGACATATAATATAAATAGGATGAGGCAGAGTGTGGGCACTGGGGTAAAAACCTATTTCATGAAAGTATGAAAAAACAGGTTTGAAGAGGTTCTGAGAAAATTCTTGATAGGAAGTATTAAAGACAAGCTTTGAATTCAGGAGCAAAGCTGAGGCCAGGGTAGAGTAGTTTATAGAAAACAAGAAGGATTAAGTGAAATTCTGCATAATGAACTTAATCCCCTCCCTCAGAAAGCTTGTAACATGAAAGACAGTCAAAAATAAACACTTCAGGAAAAAGCAACCAAGAGGAAACTGAGATGCAAAGAGCAGAATAAAGCTTTTAAACAATACATAATGAGATAAGCTCTCACATCTGTGAAACAAGAACAAAATTCTATAAAAGAAATCATCAGAGAACAACCAACAGCTCTTGGTAAAAAATATATATATATATATATATATATATATATATATGGCTGAGATTTCGAGACAAAATCTGAAAGATAAAGCTGTCAAAATCTCTCAGAAAAAAAAAGCATATTAAAATAGAGGGAAAAGACAAAAAGGGAAGAGACAACTGACAGAAAAGAAAGGTTCAATTGGTGGTAAAGATCCATAATCTTAAAAAAAATAGGTAGTTCTAGAAAGAGAGAAAAATATTAAAGGTAGGTATCAACTTATGTCTACATTAGCTGAATATTATACTATTTCATTAATACATTGATACTTCTTTTTCAGGACTGGGAAAATAAGCTTTGAGCTACAGATATCTATGTTACAACATTTACACCTTTACAGAAATAACTTAAAAGGGAACTTTCAAAAGTATAAATAGATTTTAAAATATTTATTGTGGTAACAATTTGGGAACTGAGAATGCCCGCTGATTGAGTATCTTAAGGTGAAACTTTCTGTCCAGGATGCCTTACTTTAATTAATGTATGTACAAATTTCTATGTGGTGATGGTGGGGGTGCACAATAGACTTCCCAAATGCCCTGTTGTTATGTAGACTGTTGTGTGGACTTCCTATCACTGCTGCATGTTAATAGACTCCAGCTACACTCTTGCCCACATTCCAAATTCTGTTTTCTCTTTGTTTTTGTGAGTATATGTGCTTTGCAGGACTCTCTCCTGAAATTTAACAGACATTTATTGAGCAATTACTAAAGTTATGACTTTGTTTTTATCTTCTAGTTTGGATATAGTCCACATCACGATCCCTTTATCTAACTAGATAGCACAATATCAAATGCTTTAGTCATGTCCTTCTATGTCCATTTAAGTCATTTTGACCTTGTTGCTACCCCTCCCTTCCCTCCTAGTCTTCCTTTCATTTACTCTTATGGTCATATCTCTCTCTCACTTGCTCCCTCCCTCCTTTTCCCCTTCTTCTCTCCTTCACTTCTCCTTGGACTTGATATTTGAGATTTATTAAAATTAGGTGAGATGTATAAAGAGTCTGTACATATGTATCTTTTAAGAATGAAAACTCTTGGGCCCGGAGAAATAGCACAGCAGAGTTTGCCTTGCAAGCAGCCTATCAGGACCAAAGGTGGTTGGTTCGAATCCCGGTGTCCCATATGGTCCCCCGTGCCTGCCAGGAGCTATTTCTGAGCAGACAGCCAGGAGTAACCCCTGAGCAGCGCTGGGTGTGGCCCAAAAACAAAAACAAACAAACAAACAAAAGAATGAAAACTCTTAAACTAAAGCTGGTGGTTTAATCTAATTTTTAATTGCAGCCTTCTATTTATTTTTTATTGAATCACCATGATACACAAGTTTATAAAGTTGTTGATAGTTGAGATTCAGTCATATAATGTTCCAACACCATCCTTTCACCAGTTCCTACCACCAGTTTCTCTCTCTCGCTCTCTCCCTCTCTCTCGCTCTCTCCTTCCTTCTCCTCCCTGCCTTCCATTTTTCTCTTTAGTTTTCATGGTCTGCAATACCATGAATCAGGCATAATCACATTGCTTCCTTTCAGCACCCAATTCTTCTTTAGAGTGGTCATTTCCAGTTGACCATGTCTCTTTAATTATGTCTTCCATTCAAGAACCCAGACCCTAGTCATCCTCACGGAGCTGATATTTCATATGGCACAAACAACTTAGTTTTGGAATATGTGCTCACTACCTATTACTACTAAGTTAGAAAGGAGAATAGTGACATATCCTGTGAACATGATTTTGAGAAAAAAAATGTGCTCAAGGATGACTCAAAATAATAGACTTCCCATAAAGTTAATGCTTATTTGTAATAATCACTCAGCTCTTATGAGCTACATAAAGAATGAATCACTGAGACAAACCTTGTAAATCCTGTAACAAGTGAGACTATTGTTGATTTTTCACACTCACTGTTTAAAAGAAAGCTCAGGCTACAGTGTTCCCAGATAGTACTTCAATATAACAAATAACCAAGGATGATTTTGGTGTAGTTAGCAGAATATGAGTTTCTCAAATATATATGCAGGAACATGTGTTGTCTTTCTAATGGAAAGATATATGTTATTTTAAATTTCTGTGGACAAATGGACAAAATAAGGTATAATAAACATATAGCGGCTTGTTGATTTTGTCCTGTTATTAAAATGCAACTTAAGGACTGGAGAGAGAGAATCAATAGAATGGAGCACAAACTTTGCACACATGATTTGATCTCTTAACACCACATGTATGCCCAGTACTACAAGAGCAACATGTAACCATTAAACTGGGAGAAATTTCTAAACAGCAAGCATCACTTGCTGTGGCCTCCAAACCAATACAATACATTAAATAAATTGTGAAAAACTTTAGGTACCAATAATATCCCTTCTGATAAATGAATACCTAGACTTAAAAGTTTCCCATGTATTTGCCTAGAACATGCTAAATAATAGGTTTTACACTACATTTTTTGTTAAACCTTCTTTGAATTTTAGTGTTAAAACTAGATTTAAAAACTAAATAAGTAGCTCGAGAAATAGCATGGAGGTAAGGCATTTGCCTTTCATGCAGAAGGATGGTGGTTCGAATCCCGGCATCCCATGTGGTCTCCAATGCCTGCCAGGGACGATTTTCTGAGCATAGAGCCAGGAGTAACCTCTGAGCACTGCCAGGTATGATTCCCCCCCACCCCCCCAAAAAAACCAAAAACACATACCAAAAAACCCCAAATAAATTAGATAGCATGTTGAAAATTATTCAATTAGCCATGACCTGGTCAAAGAAATCTAGTCTCAGCCCTTGAAAATTTTCCTATGTCCCTTATTATCAATGCGAAAAGGACATCATCAACATAAATTCAGATACTAAATGTTCTACTGTACTGCTAACCACTGTCAGCTGTATTCCTGAACTTTCTAAACTACAGATTTTTTTAATTTGCTTTAAAGGAAATGATGGTAAAAGTTTGACATAACTAAATATTAGCAAAGTTTCAATATGCTTTCCTTTATAAAGATATTTTTGGAGGCCACACCTGGCGGTGCTCAGGGGTTACCACATTTTCATACATTAAGTTGTCACTGCACATTGATATTTAGTATGAAAGTATATGGGGGTCTTTTCTATTACCGGTATTTAGTATTCGCTATTTTAATTTATTATTTCTATCTGAATGATCCTGAAAATAAATGACAAATCTTTTTTTCAATATTCCTATTTATAATATATATATCTGGTCACATATCTGTCTAGTATATATTTTTTTCACTTTCTGGGATGTTGTCTTAGGAGTCATAAAGGCAGAACTCAAGGCCTATTCCTATTTCATCCTATTCCAAGTGGTTGTTTTCCCAGTATACTTTATTGAATAGACCCTTTATTTTCTTTCATTTTCTGTTCTTTCTTTCTTTGTAGTGTTAACTACTCACATATTTAAATACTTTCTTTGGGGGTTCTCTCAATTCTAGTTATATTGAGTTAAATTATCTTTGATTACTATAGCTTTACAGTATAGTTTAAAATTAGAAGCTCGGGGCTTCTATCTTCTTTTACTCTTAGGAATATCTTGACTATATGGGAAGTTTTGTAGTTATAAACAAATTTTAGTAATGTTTGCTTTACATATTTGAAGACTACCATTAGAATTATAATAGGGATTGAATTGAATCTGACTTCTGGAGGGTGACTATTTTAACTATGCTCACACCCCAATCTACATGCATAGGAGATTTTTTTCCATTTTCATGTTTTAAAATATTTTTACCAGTGATTTATCATTTTTAATGTTAAAGTTTTTCCTATTATGTTAAGTTTTATTCATAGTACTTAAATATTTTTGATGAAATTACAAGTGGGATTGTTTTGCTGATTCATTTCTCTTCTAGTTTGTCATTTTCAAGTAGTAACACAGCACATTATTACATATGGTTTTCTATGCTGCTACTTCATTGATTTATTGTTTCTAAAGTAAAGTAAAAATTACTACTTTTGTCAGTGTGTAGATTGTTTATATTGCTGTTAGCTTCTACATTATAGATGTTGTATTATTTTATAAAATTTAAACTTTCTAGAAATATCTCTGATTAAAAGCATTTTTTAAAGTTCAGAAAAAATAGATGAGAAATTCATTTACTGAGACTTAAATTTATTTATTTAAATAAATAAATAAATAGATTTAATACTTTTAAGACATTTTAAGCTTCTGCCATGCTCCACTATGTTCATATCACACTTTCTTAAGAATTACTGATATTTATTGGGGTTGGAGCAGTGGCGCAAGAGGTAGGAAGTTTGAATTGCATGTGCTCACCTAGGATGGGCCTGGGTTCAATCCCCTGGATTCACATATGGTCCCCAAGCCAGGAACGATTTCTGAGCACATAGCCAGGAGTAGCGCCTGAGTATCACTAGGTGTGGCCCAAAAACCAAAAAGAAAAAAATGAAATGCTGATATTTATTGATTCAGAGAGATAGGAAAATGTTTGGAAAGTGTTTAGAAACTTGTATCAGATTTATAGATCTAGGTGTACCTAAATTCCATTCATTATCAAAATACCCTTATATATTTATTAACTTCTTGGTGGTGTACTGCTTCTTGTAATAAAAAAGCTTATAACTTCTTTTATCAGACAAATTATAACTCATGTGCTCACTAACTTGAAATGTGCTTTATGTTACTTAGCTATACTTTTCATTAGTGTATTGTGTATAATTTAAAAATATTAAAAACAAACAGAACATATTCCAAGCAAGAGTGGAATTTTAAAATAAAAGCCAGTTATTTTTTCCCCCTGGTGTTTGAACAAATGCTTTGGTTGAGTACAAGGCAATGGTGGCTTCTGCTTAGCAGCCACATTGTACCCAAGATAAGGGATTTTAAGTGCCAAATCACTAAATAAACTAAAATGATCAAATTCAGAAACCTGCATGACAACTAAGACTAGTAGAAAGAAAAGCAGAGTAATATTTCTAATGTCACATTGAAGAATTAAAAAACTGAGAAAGTGTAGGCAAATCTTAGGATCACTAAATTTCTTTTTTCAAAGCTTCTTCTCATTCCATATAGTTTAATTTTCTGAACTGAAAAGATTTCTCAGAATAATATAAAGATTCAAGATAAGATTCAGAATAAGATAGACTGTGACATACCCTGGGTTTCCAGAATTTGTAAAAGCTGCTGGCTAGGCTTATTGTTTGCCAGCTTATGAATCTATGTTCCTCTCTGTTTAATGTTGGCATTTCAAAGATCATCTAAGTTTTATCTTAAATATTCCACAACTCAATAAAAATGGATATCACCCAATGAAGGTCAATTAGCTTCAGTATACTGCAGAGAGTCATGAAAAACTTGCAATATAAAGGATTCTTTTGTTTTGTTTTGTTTTGTTTTGAGGCCTACCCAACTATGCTCAGGGATTGCTCCTGAGTTCTGCACACAAGAATTGCTCCTGGGTAGGCTTGGTGGACAATATGAGATGCTGGGGTTCTATGTTGGCAGCATCCCAGGCATGTACCCTATCCACTGTACTACTATTGTTCTGGCCTTGGACATGTAAGGATTCTTCATGAGTATTACAGCTTGTCTAAGAGTTTGGAAGATAAGGAGGCATAATGAAGTGTGGTCTTCATTTAAGATTTGGAAATTAGATTCAGTTAGGTGTAAGAGGTACAGGCAAAGTAAGTGATCTCTGCTTCAGAGCAATGCATGTTGCATATGGTATTGGGGATTGTGGAGGGCAGATTAGACCTTTACAGTTAAGCATCAGTTTTAAAAAAACAAACATTTCTGCAGTGTATTAAAATATCCTGCCAGAGAAAACATACCAGGATAGTTATTTTATTTTGAAATAAACATTTAAAAATAGGTCATTAAGATATCAAAAACCAGATGGTTTCTATGTATGCAGGATATCAGTATATAAATATAGTCAGTCCACAATGTTTGGTACACATACTCATTAGAAGATCTCTTCTAGTTAGTAAAGCAGCAATAACTCACTACTATGAACTCTCCTTAGCTGTTACTGCTGTTATTTTTCTTTTCCTGTCTTATACACTCTCCAAAGTTGTTTTCTAAGAAAGTATCACTATCAAGTCTCCTGCAGTTGGGAGTTGCACGAACTGATGGTGGTGATTTAGATCGGGGATGAAAATATGAGAATTTGGTAAGCACTTGTTTCAGAGTAAGGAATGTTATCTTAAGTATGGCACAATGAAGGTAAAATAATTTTGGTTGCCAATGTCAACGCTAGATCTAACTTTAACACCAAATGTTCGTACCAATTCTCAAGTAATGTGGTGTTGTTAGGCTTGATTTCTTGTAATCAAAATATCACATGGTATTATATGAATCCAAGAAGATTCTAAAACAATTAACACTCAAAGAGCAAGAGACCTTTGCAAAGGACTAAAAATAAAATTAAACAATCATGTGATTATTTACTAGTATGATTTCAAAAAAATACTAGAATCAAATAATTCATAGACTGAGAAGCTTGTCAGAGTAGATTCTGAAACCAGGAAATAATTTACAAAAAGACAAGTAAATAATATTGAACAAGCAAAAAAGCTATGTACGCTGAAATTGGTTCTAACATAAGAGAATTAGAATGAAAAATAAACAAGACTTCAATATCGAATTGGTGGGAGCAATGAGGATGTAACACTGCAGAATCAGATGTTAGATTTGAGTCATCGTGATAAAATTTATAAATCCCACTTTGGAATTAGGTAAATTTACCCATATTTATATACAATATTATCTAGACTGGAGTTGAATTTATAAATATAATATCTTTTTTTTTTGTTTGTTTTGGGGCCACACCCAGCAGGGCTCAGGGGTTACTCCTGACTATGCTCAGGGGACCATATGGGATTCGAACCACCCACCTTCTGATTGCAAAGCAAACGCTTTACCTCCATGTTATCTCTCCAGCCCCTATAAATATAATATTTTAAAGAGGAATTCTAGGCCAATAAGTAATAGTGGGCCAGCAATGTAGAATAAAAAAGGGGGTTTATAAGAACTGAAGCTTTTGTCATTAAATTTAGTTCATTGAACCTTTCTAATTCCTTTGAAAAGAAATATCTAGGATAATGTTTTGAATTTCCTTTTAGAATGGCCTACAATATTGTTTTAATTAAAATTGAATAAGCTTCCTTGTGAATATTAAAAATTTAAAAGCCTAGCCAGTAATGGCACATTATTAAAAGCTACAACTTATGTTAAAGAAATTAGTACTTAATTTTTAGATTCGTCAAGTTCTTAGAAATCAAAATCCTGAAATTAAAATCCAAATAATTTTAATATTTCAGATACCCAGAGAATAATGTTCATTAGTTGCGATGAAGTTGCCCATAAAACATTATATGTCTGTATGCATATGAAGATATGTATGTGTTTCCACCTGTGAAAGCTAACAATAGCTAAAAGGATCTGGAAAAAAATGAACTGCCTCGCCAAAATTAACTGCTTCCCCCAGTCCCTCCATTCCACAAGTGTCAGTCCCCAACCGGAAAGTCTCTCACGTTTTGTATTCCAAATTGATGCATTAAACGGAGGAAGCGAATATCCCCAGCCCCCTATTTAAACTCTATTAGTCAGTTATCTATTATCTTTTAGATACTCTTATTTTGATAATGAGTCGTTTCCTTTCTTATGTTATTTTTCTCTTTTGTTGTTGCTGAGGGAGGAGTAGAGAAGTCAAAAAAATCCCCGAAACCATTCGTTAAAATAGTCGTGCATAGTTCCATTCACAAAAGTTGGGACTTTTGCAGTCGTGGGGCGCAAACGAGAACCCCTGGGAAGCCACGGTCTCCACTCTCGGTCTGTTTGTGTGTATGTGAGTGTGTGTGTGTGTGTGTGTGTGTGTGTGTGTGTGTGTGTGTGTGTGTGTGTGTGTGAAGGGGGAACCCAAGGTGATTCCCAAACCAGCGTCCCCATACCATAAAGGCCTGGCTGGACTTGGCCAGCATTTTAGTTTGCAGCGGTCTTGCACCTGCCAAGAAAAAAGATCTATCTGGGATAAAGAAAAGAAAAAAAAAATGACAGAAACAAACAAAAAAAAAGAAACATTCCACCCCCCCCCCCCAAATAAAAAACACCGGGCTAACGTTAGGCTATCCAGAAAGCATCGATTTTCCCCATTTTCCAACGTCCGCTTCTCGTAGCGGTCCACCGATGGAGCTGCCAACCATCAAGTTCCTGCGCAACTTCTTTGATTTCCCCGCAGCCTCCGTCTCCTCCACCTGCCTGCGCGGGGCTCCGCGTAGCGCACCCCTGATTTCTCTCCGGCTAACCCCCCGCAGGAGGAAGATAAAAAAAATCCAAAAAACAAAAAACAGAGTTGCACGGCTGGCGGGGGCGGCGGACGGCCGCGGAGTGGCACGGGCCGCGGCTCGGTGGCCTGCGATTGGCCGCGCCCGGAGCGGGGCTCGGAGGCGGCGCGGGGCGGGGACGGGCGAAGGGAACGGGCCGGCGCGTGCGGCGAGCGGTGGCGGCGGAGACGGTGGCGGCGGCGGCGGGTCGTGCCGGCGGGGCCGAGCGGCTGTGCGTGTGCGCGCGGTGGCGGCGCGCGCGGGGCGACCCAACAGCGGGCGGCTGTCGGCGCGCTGGCGAGCCGGGAGGAGAGCGGCCGCGTCGCGGGACGGACGGAGCCGCGGCGGAGGGGGCCCAGGGTCCCCTGATCGTCGTCGATCTCTTTGAACTCGCCAGGGGCCCTTCTTCCTCCCGGAAAGGCGCCGCGGGTCCACCCCACGCAGCAGAGACGCGAGGCGGCGGCAGGGCGACTTTGCCTGCCGGCCTGCCTGCTGCCCTTTGTGCGCGCAGGGCGCACGGCTCGGGAGCACCCTAAGCGCAAAGCGCCGTCCCTTTGCAGCGGCTCTCAGAGCCGGAGGGGACCCGGGAGGGAGCCCCGAGGGCGAGGTCCGAAGCTTGCAACGCCGCCTCGCATCCTCCAGCGGCCGAGGTCCCCTTCGGCCGCCGCCACCGGCCGCCTGCATCCCTCCGGGCATCCGCTGCGCTGGGGTGCTTGCAGCTGGGCCGCCCGCCTGCGCGCGCTCTCTTTCTCTCTTTCTCTCTTGCGCGCACGCACGCACACACACACACACACACACACACACACACACACACACACACACGCGCGCACACACGTTGTCACGCGCACGCCCGCCTCCCTCCCTCCCTCTCTCCATCCCTCCCTCCCTCCCGTCCGCCCCCCGGCCAGCTCGAGCTCCTCGATCTCCCGATCTGTTTTATTCCTCCCGGTGCGAGTCCCGCGGACTGGGCTCGACTCGGCTCGGCTGGGCTGGGCTGGGCTCGGCTCGGCTCGGCGGCCCGCTATTTGTCCCCAGCCCTCTCTCGCTCTCCATTGGCGGGGAGAGCCGCGCCGCGCAGCCAGGGGGTGGGGTGCGGCGGGGTGGGTGGGAGGAGAAGAAGCGAGCGGAGCCGAGCAAGGGGGTGGAAACTGCCCCGAGCCGTGTCCGCGCCGCTCTTGGTGCTGCCGCTGCCGCTGTCCCCGTCCCCGTCCCCGTCCCCGTCCCCGTCGCCGCCTCCGTCCGTCCGTCCGTCCGGCTCGGCTCGGCGCTCGCTCGCTCGGCCCCTCTCCGCCTCCATGTGCCGGATCGCGGGAGCGCCGCGGACCCTGCTGCCGCTGCTGGCGGCCCTGCTCCAGGTACCGCGGAGGGGCTTCCCGGCCGGGCGGGTGCGGTGGGGTGCGGTGGGTGGGGTGGGGTGGGGAGGGCGGCGCCGGGTCCCTTTGTTCCCCGCGCCGCTGCGGGGCCGGGCTGCGCACCCGGGAAAGCAGGGAGAAGGAAGGAAAGGAGGAAGGGAGGTGCCGCACCGCACCGCCCCGCACAGCACCGCCCCGCACAGCACCGCACAGCACCGCACAGCACCGCACCGCACCGCGCGGCCCGGAGCTAACGCAGCCTCCAGGCTCTCTCCCTCTCTGCCTGGCCGCCCTGCGGGATGATGGGGGGCTCGGGCCGGCTCAGCTCCCGCCCTCTGGTAGGCAGGCAGGCCCCCCCAAGCTCCCCAGGGACGACTGACCCCCTGGGCTACTTAGATCCCTCTTTGAGTGCCCGTGCAGCTCACTCCCGAGGGTGTTTCTAGGGGAGGCTCGAAAGCATCCTCGCCCTGCAGTTTCTTCCGACGTCCTTCGCAGGGCACTTTGTGCAATTTTTTTTCTTGGGGGGGGGGGTGTGTGTGTGTGTGATTCTTTCTGCATGCAGAACGGGGCTCCCTCCAGTTGGCGGGAGGAATGTTCAGCTTAGTTTAGCGGGACTTGCCTCCTCCGCTCCACTCCATCCCCTCCTGTCTATCCCACCCCGCCCTGGCTGGTGGTACCCGCGCGCCTCCCGGAGCCCAAGGACCCCCCCACTTTCTCCTATTGTCTTTACCCCCCACCTGCCTGGAGTTGCTTGCGGGCCCTGTGGCCTTTTTGCTCTCGCATCCTTTTAGGTGTTGCTCCCACCGTCTTCTTGCCCCCCACACCCCCCAAAAAGAGTCGATGCTGGCTTGGCTGGCTATCCAGCACCCCTGCACCGACCAGCCCTTCTCTAGACGGGCAGGGAGAAGTTTCGTCCTTCGGTTATTATTTCTCTTGCTCTGTCCCGCCGCTTCTGCCCACGGTGCAGGAGGGCCTTGGGGGGGGGGGATCCTGCGCCTAGGCCTAGGGGTTCCCTCACTTTTCACGAAAGCCCTGGGGAGCCCGCATGCCCACCCGCGCGCCTTTGCTGGAACCCCCTGCTCCAAGGCTTGCTTCGCCTCCGCCTCACCGCGCACCTGCTCCCGGCAGGCAGGACTCGGGGCTTTGGCTCCTTGGAACTGAGAGTCTTCTGCCCGATCGACGCCCCAACTTTCCCGCAGTGTCCGGCCCGACCCCGTTTCCCCCGTTAGCCGCGAGCCTGGAGAACGGAGCCAACGTGCTGCTGAGAACCCCTTTCTCCCCGTTTCCAGGCAGGGGTTGGGTGCCCCCGAGAGGGACCCACCGCGTGCTATGGGGTCCCGAAGCTGCTCCGCGAGAGGGGCGTGCCTGCACCCCCAGAAATGTACGGCTGGGGTGGCTGCGTGTCTGTCACCCAGCGGCTGGCGTGGGGGAGCGAGGTGGCAGCTCTGCAAAGTGCGGGCGCGGCTAGAAAGTGGCCCGTGGAGAGACTGACCCCCCTGGCGGGTAGTCGTGGGTCAGGGCCTGGGGTACTAGAGGATTTGGGGGCCCTGGAACCCCGGGATCGGGCCGGTAAGGGCTTTCTCCAGCCTCCCCCTAGAGGGTGTGGGCCTTTGCCGCGCCGAGCCCTGTCCATGGTGCGTGGTGCGGCGGCTCTTGGGGCCCTGGCCAGCTGCGAGTCTGGCCCCTTGGGTCTGGCTCTCCCTCTCCGGGCGCTTTCGCGCTCCCCCAGATTCCTTGGCCTCCAGGGGCCCGCTGTTCCTTTCTCCTTTCTTGGGTTTCTCCTTTTGTTCTTTCGTCTCCCGCTGGTCTTGATCTCTGAGCCCCTTCCCCCACTCTCCAGGCTGCCCCCCCCACCCCCCCATCTGCTCTGGCCTAACTGAGGTTTCCAACTACTAGACTGGACATTTTTTTTTTTTGGCCAGAGCAGTTTTGGGGAGTGGATGGAATTTCTCCTACCTTGGGGGAGGAGACCTGCCAGTCACTTGCTAACAAAAGTACCTCCTGTTATAAAACCGCCTTTTATTCTTGGAGCGCGCACTCCTCATTCTTTCAGCCCCTGTCACTTCATTTATTGTTTCTTCTTGGGGGGGGGGGAGAGGGGAGGTTAGTAAAGAGATTAGGCCTTAGTGGAAAAAAGGGGGGGGGGAGAAAGCACTACTTTTAAGTGTTTAAACTGAAAGAGAAGGCATGATAAACTGTAGATGTGCTATTTTATTTTTTAAACAAAGGAGGTGCTGGATTTTCAAAAGCTTTAAGACATTTATTTATTTTTTTTTGGAGACATTATCGAATGGTCTGACATTTAAAAACAATTTGTAATAAATCCTCAGAGTAAGTCCAGTAGCAGATGGTATGTTCAGTGACTTTTTTTTTTTAATCTGAAACTAAGTTTTTACTGAATTTTCCGTGCAATAAGTTAGGACCAGAGGAGATACTTAAGTGGCTCTTTAATGCCATGGGGCTGACTGGGGTATTGCTGCAGCGGTTTTCCTTACTTTTAACGCATCTGTTTTAGTTGTGAATTTTGTAGCTCATTTTTTAATTTGAGCATTCAAAAATGCCATTTGTAGGCACCAGATAATAAGCTTATCTCTCCATTCTGTATTCTCTGTTTTATTTAGACTGATGTTATGCTGATTTTGTAGTTTCTTTGAAAGGGGAATAATAACTTTGCCATCAGGTTATTGGATCCTTTTAATTCAGGGGTTCAAGTTAAGCAGTAACACTGACTGAGTGATTTGCAAGGTCATTAGGACTGGAAGAGTAGTTTATACAACACGAGCTTTAGAATTAAGAGTACCATATGGGTTGTACAACTGAGATTAGACATGACTTTGTGTTAATGGCCTGCTTTAAGCACCAAAATAAACAAGATTTATCTGTAAGGTGAAAACGGCCCCTCTGTAGTCCTCTGCTATTAAAAGTCTAGTTTTTTTTTTCCCATACCAGACTAAGGAGCCGTGTATTTAAGAAATTAGAATATGTAGGCTACTTGTGTACATATACAATAGCCTTATTTTTTCTAGTTGTGTTAAAAAACAGTAATTGAATCTTTAAGAAATTATAATATGTAGGCTACGTGTGTACATATATAACAACCTTATTTTTTCCAGTTGTGTTAAAAAACAGTAATTGAATATTCAGAAAGACCAAATGCTTTTAATTTTTAACTGAAGGGTTTCTTGTTTACTCTGAATTATTTGTTCTGCTTTGAGAAATTTCTTATTAGCTTAGTTATTTTGCTGACTAGATATATGTGACTGTAGTAAAAATTTGTATGCCATACAATTTAACTTTCAGATTTTCACTGACTCATTTTAATTTAAGGCAATACAATTCTTTATAATATAAAGAAGCAGAATTTGAGCACTAGGCTTTAGTGATGAGGGAAATTATAATTATGACAAGATTTCTTGTAAATTATACAGGTGACTTTCAGATCATTATTGATTTACCAGAAGGAATTAACATATGATCTTTATGGTCTACAATACTTAGACACTTGTTGTTTTTTTTTATTTCACATTTTAATTGCATGGTTCTATTGTTCAGAATTAAAGACACTTGTTTGGGTTATAAAGCATGAAGGACATCATCTTAAATGATATAGAATTATTCAGTTAGTCTATTATATAGGTCCTACTTGGAACCCTGGTTGAAGACCCATGAAAAAGATTTATAAGCCATGAATGTTTTTTTACCTACTAGCTGTAGAATTTGAAGCAATTAATATTCATCACTTGAGACATGCATAAAAGAAGCGCTGTGATCTATTAGGTACAATAATAGTTTAGGCATAAAACATGTTTTCTTATTAGTGTCTTTGATTTCCACTCTTTTATACTTTGCACAGAATGAATATAGTTGCTGTACAGTTCAATTCTTTGGACATGGGCACATGTTTTCCTTATCTTGTGACATGGGCTTATTACTAGGTGATGATGCATTCATTGTAAATCTACTAGGTATAATTTGAAAGATAATTGTTTATTTTCTAATATGATCATTTTTAAAAAGATATGTTTCTATGTCTGTATACATATTTATAAATATAGATATTTTTAAATTTATATGCAAGTATACTTTTTAACTTGTATGGTGTCATCATAGACTCCCTGACCTTTATTTCTAAAGGCTTAGACTGAGATTTTGAGAGGAAATTCTTTTTAGAGAATTCATATATTTTTTTACTTATAGACACGAAACATTTTTTGAAACATTATTTTGGTGAGTTATTACACCATATTGCCCTTAATTTTCTTTATCATTAAAAATATTTAATTCTGAAATCTGCTGTGCTTCATTAAACTTTAGGGGAGTTAATCTGGAAGTGTCAAGAGTTAAAGCAACAGTTAATCTTGTTTTTAAAACGCCTTTAAAAAAAGATGTTGAGTAGCTCATACCCCATTCTGTTTTAAAGGGATATTTTGAATTTAGGAGAGTGATTTTTTTTATTATTTATTTGTCTGTTTGTTTTTTGACGTGCCAGAACTGAACCCAGGGCCTCTTACACACAATGAAAAGAAGAGTGATTTTTAAAACACTGTTGGCTATTATTTAAGAAATGTGTCAGTGTCTATATTTTACAGTTTTATCTACCAATATTATTTAAATTTGTTCTTTTGGCTCAAATACAAAATAAATTGAGTTTTGGTACTGCATTGACTTAATAAATTTTATCAGCTACATAAAATATTGAATTTAGATTTTGTCATTCGGATATTTTATATCTGCAATCAGTATACAATTTTTAGAACCCAATATTTTCCAGTTGGTTTTAGAATTGTACGTTGAGGGGCCGGTGAGGTGGCGCGAGAGGTAAGGTGTCTGTCTTGCAAGCGCTAACCAAGAAAGGACTGTGGTTCTATCCCCTGGCATCCCATATGGTCCCCCAAGCTAGGGACGATTTCTGAGCGCTTAGCCAGAAGTAACCCCTAGCATCAAATGGGTGTGGCCCCCCCAAAATAAAAGTAAATAAATAAATAAAAGAATTGTACATTGAAACATAATTTGTTACAACAAATCATTATGCTTTATTTTCTGTTTTATTTTCTACTAAATACTGGTTTTGTTTTAGTTTTTCAGAATATTCTATCAGTTTATTTGAGCAGATGCTGGTCTTTGATTATTTAACTAAATGTTGATAAGTTTTAATTAAACAACCCTACTCACTCCAAGAAAGGGGTATATATAGATACATGTTTTAGTAAGATCTTTATCTTCTAGATACATTTTATATACATATGTTTATAGTAATGGATTAAGAACAATTTATTGTGTTTTTTGTTTTTTTGGCTACAGCAAGAGATGTTTAAGGCTTCCTCCTAGCTCTGCATGCAGGAATTCCTTTGGTGGTTGGAGATCCTATGGGATTCCAGGGATAGAACCTGGGTTGATTGTGTGCAAGGCTGCCTACCAGGACAGAAATCAAAGGGAGAAGAGATAGGTGGAATGAAATGGGGAGCAGGGGCCAAGGAGATGTGAGTACATCAGGGGTGAAAGGCGCAATATGGCTAAATATTCAAACTACAGAGTTGACTACACTGAAACGAGATAGAAATTTGGAAAACCAAGAAAAGGGGATTGGTGCTAAGTAATATGGATGGAACCTGGGAACCCTGATGGAGGTGGAAAACACTCCATGTTAGGATCGATGCTGGAACATAATGTGTTTAAAACCCAGCTCTGAACAGCATTGTAAATTATGATGCTTTAAAAAATTTTTTAGAAGATAAAAGTACTCAAAAAATCAGTGAATTCTGAAACTAAAAAATGAATTTAGGAGCTAAAACATTTCTGAAAGATTTATTTTTTTAACTAGAATGTTTGCTATGAATATTTTTTTAAATTGTATTTATTTATTATTTTATTTTATTTTTGATTTTTGGGCCACACCCGGTAACGCTCAGGGTTACTCCTGGCTATGCGCTCAGAAGTCGCTCCTGGTTTGGGGGACCATATGGGACGCCGGGGGATCAAACCGAGGTCCATCCTAGGCTAGCGCTGGCAAGGCAGACACCTTACCTCTATCGCCACCACGCCGGCCCCATTTTTTTTTTTTTATTTTAACTTTGGGACCACAGATGGAAGTGGTCACAGTTTATAGTTGAACCAACTGTATTGGTGTTTCCAGTAGAATTCTGGTTGACTGCATGCAGGGCAAGCTCCTTACCGAAGCTGTACTCTCACACCATCTCCCCTTGCTGCTTTCCCATGTTAATTTTAGAAGGAAAATTGGGTTATACATTCTATAATGCTATTTTTTTGATGGGGTGTAGGATTGAGACAAGGGTAAGCAGTGCTTAGGAGACCTTGAGGGCCTCATGCAGGACAAGTGTCCTAATACCTATACATCTCTCCTGGCCCCAGTGATGATTAATTCCTATTCTTTATTACTCTAGAAAACTTGGTGTACTTAGTTTCTGAGATTTCAATTGCACTTAGAGCATTTAAGATCCAAGGTTCATAATATGTTTGTGTATTATTCATCTTATATGTGTGTTGAATAAGGACTGCTATCGGCATGTGTTTCTTATAGAACAAGTACCAGAGTTTCTTATAGAACAAGTATCAGAGTTTCTTATAAAACAAGTACCTGATGTGTCGATCAATAGCTAATCAGTAGTTTGTGTGTATCATTTAAGGTAGTTTGGACACCTTGAGTGTAACGATACTCTTCTGTGAAGTGAGCTGCTCTTATATTTTTTCAAGTACACAAACTGGTGGTCAAGGGGCAGTAAGGCCGGGGGTTCTAATCTGATCCAGAATAGTTTATTCTCCCAAATTCTTCTATGATTTTTCTAAATTTTCTAGAGAATCTTGATCCTGGTTCTTTTTAATTGTCTCTCCGACAGACTTTTTCTAGAAGTTCTGTGCTTCTTAGGACTGCTTCAAACTATCTCAGTCATGTCTCCTTTTTACAGAGTTTGGATTGGCTTTCATTTTTCAATGAAGTGCAAGGATTTAAGATACTCTATGTAATAGAATGTGCTTTTGGAGAATCACTAAAAGTATTTCAGTACATGGAATTAGCTCAGTGAATATAATACATGGCTTGTTCAATGTATGAGGCCCTGGTATACCACAGAAGTGAAAAAAAATCAGTTAAAGTTTCAAGCAATAGTTTGTAATATTTGATCAATTGAAGGCCAATTGAAAATGTTATGTTCTTGGCTGTTTTTGGTGGGGCAAACCCAGGCTTCCTTTGAGTTCTACACTCAGAGTTCATTCCTTGAGTTCAGGGACTATATACAGCCAGAATCAAACCTGGGTTGACTGCATGCAAGGCAAATGCCCTATACCTGTCTTATTGCTTCTTCCCCAACTGGTTTTTAAACATTTTTTCCCATTTTCTGTGCTGCTTTCATCATTAAAATATTGTGTGGAGGGTTGGTGAGGGTTGAGGGTGTATAGGGGTAAAGGAAGATAAATATTATTAATAATAAAATTGTTAGTTTTATTACTTGTATATTTTTGTTTCTTTGGGAAAAGATGACATTTATGGGACTATTGAGTCCCATACTAATACACATTAAACATATAAAGGAGTTTGCATTTGGAATGTAGTTCTTTAACAAATACTCTTCTGTAGTACATTTTCTATAGATTTCTATATTCAAGAGGAATATATTTATATTAAATATATAGAACTATGCATTGAAGCATCATTTTTTTTTGTAGTTTTTGGGGTCACACCCGGCAGTGCTCAGAGGTTATTCCTGGCTCCAGGCCTCAGAAATTGCTCCTGGCAGGCACGGGGGACCATATGGGGCGCCGGGATTCAAACCGATGACCTCCTGCATGAAAGGCAAAACGCCTTACCCTCCATGCTATCTCTCCGGCCCCTGAAGCATCATTTAGAATAGCAAAAGACTCAAATATTTGATCTCTGAAAATCTAATAGTGGGAACTGAATTAGTAAAATATGATGTAGTATGTGGTTAGTGTTAAAAAAATCTACCTAGTGTGTGGTAGTATAAAATATTTTAGTTTTCAGCCTGGTTCAAGAAAATGATAATTTAGCTCTCCCAATGATTTTGGTATTATTATTTACCTAGAAATACTACAGGGAAGACAGCCAGAATAATCAGTGGGATTTCACGGTTTCTGAGAGAGGAGAAATTGAATCAAGACCACAGGTATAAGCTGTAACTGAAAAATAGAAAATCAGGTAGGGTAGATACCAAGTGAAGATGATCTAAACTAAGACCAAAACAGTCTGAAATTGAATTTAAAGAAAACTGTAGCAGACTAAGCTATAAGTAGGTCCAGAAAATGATAAGCTAAGTTAATTGGTTTTTAAATAATAGATAAGTTTCCATGTTGTATGATGGAATGGCCACACTTTTTTCTGTTGAATAAACTGTTGTGTGTGGAGTCTAAAGTAGACCTTCCAGTGTCTCCATTTTGAGATATAGAACAGTAGTTAGTAGAAGAAATAAATGTGCTTATCTATTGCTTCTATCTGTTAAGGAAACTTTTAAATAAATTTTACTATGTAAAATTGAAGAATTATTAAAATAAATTTTAAAACAGCTTGATCTATTTAAAAGAAGATGCATAAAAACAACAGGGCATTTAGGTAGGGTCACTTGGAGAAGTTTGTGATTCATGACTTTTTTTTCTTAAGTTTTCTTTCATAAAATATCAACTTATTTAGCTGTTGGTAAATACTCCATTGTATTTTAAATGTTGGTTTATATATTAATTAAAAAATCTCAGCAAGATTTTAGTATTAAAAATAGTAACATGACTAGAGTATATACATATATATTATGCTACATATTCTAGTAAGAGACTAGTTTTGTGTTAATTAAAAATTGACCCTTATAATTAAAAAGCTATATATAGATTTCTTCTTTATGACATATATTATTTTATGTTTTGGTGGAGTAATGAATTAGTAAAAGAATAGAGACAGTTGGAATATTTATTATTATAGAAATCACTGAAATGGAAATGTGAATTGACTCTTTTTCTCATTATTAAAATTTGAGGTCATTGTATTTTCTCCTATTTCATGAAATATCCAACTTCTCTGTGACTATTTTCAGTAAGGGCTCTAACGATGATCTTTTCTGATTATTTCGATGTTTTCATTTCTAAGACATTTTACTTTTTTTAATCATTGTCAGCAGGTCACTTACATAACTTATTCACATAACATATCTAAAAGAAAGTCACGGAAACTTCAGACATTTATTGCCACACCTCTCTTAATGCCCTCTCAACTGTTTCTTGTGCTCAGACATGAAAGAACTTAAAAAAACTAAAACAATTATTTTTAATTCTAAAAAAGAAACTGATACTTCAGTTATTTCTATAAATGTGAGATAAGTGATTTTGAATTGAAGCTGGAATAGAAATGCAATTGACATCTGAATATTAAGTAAATCCAAAGTTAAATCATGTCTATCATAGTAGATGTGAACCTCAGAAAATAAATATTTAATGTTAAATTACAGAGGAATTTAGTTTGTCTCCATAGAAGGGTAATATTTGTTTATTTTAGTTAACTTTTAGTCACATTCTGCATTTAAAGTTTCTAAAGATTAATTCATTTGTTGGTTATTTTTAATTATATTTTTTATGTTTGGGACTTGCTCCCATGTGATGCTTAGGGACCATAATTCCAGCAATGCTGAGGATTGAAGCTGAGACTTACATGTGCAAACCTAGCCTCTATTCATTGTTGAAAAATTCCACTCTCAAAAGAAAAAAAAAAGACTCACAGTTAGTTCATAATGTTCTTCAGATTTTCTTGACCAAAAAAATATGCTAATTTTTTCTCTTTTTAATTAACTTAAATTACTTTTTGGATAATTTATTTAAGCACTATAGTTACAGATATGTTCATAATTTGGTTTCAACCAAAAATGTACATCCCCCTTCATCAGTGCAACTTTCCCACCACCAATGTCCCCCATTTCCCTCCTCCCCCACCTCACCTCTTGCCTGTCTTTGGGACATTCTATTTTTCTCTCATTGTCATTGTCATGGTAGTTGTTAATGCAGTTACTTTTCTTCTTCTTCTTTTTTTTTTTTGGTTTTTGGGCCACACCCTGTGGTGCTCAGGGGTTACTCCTGGCTGCCTGCTCAGGCATAGCTCCTGGCAGGCACGGGGGACCATATGGGACACCGGGATTCGAACCAACCACCTTTGGTCCTGGATCGGCTGCTTGCAAAGGCAAATGCCGCTATGCTATCTCTCCGAGCCCCTGCAGTTACTTTTCTAACTGTGCTCACTACTCATTTATGGTAAGCGTTAGATCATGGGCTGCTCTTTCTGGCCTGCATCTCTATTCGTCTCTGGGTATTACAATACTGTCTTTTATTTATCTTAAATCTCGACAGATGAGGGAGACTATTCTGTGTCCTAGCTCTCTTCCTCTTAGTCTCATTTTACTCAGCTTATTTTTTTCCCTCAGGGTTATCCATTTTGGGTTCATTGGGCATAGTTTTTCATAAAGTTTTGGTGAAAAAATTAAAAGATGGGAATGTATTAATTATTAATATGGAATATTTCCCATGTTTCAATCATTTGAGTAAGCTTTTTGTTGCAAATGATATTATTTGGCCACTTGTAAAAAGTGTGTGTCCCATGGTAAAAAGATATGCTACAAACAGGATTGTGTGAGTGTCATGTGGAGTGACGAGTGCAGAGTTTTAGTTGTTTCCTATGGAGAAAACCTAGAACTGTTTTTCTCTTTTTGTAATTTGACCTGTAATGTGGGTGGATACACTTGGTCTGACTATGGTCTCCTATAAAATGTCTAGTGGTTGTGGAGCTATTAGGCAAACACTGAAATAATGACCTTACAACCATTAATTCTGTTGAGTTTAAAGGAAATATAATCCACTTTCTCTGTTTTGCTTAAATTTGTAATGGACTAGGTTCTGACTTCACTCAATTTTTTTCTTTTGTTTTCTTAATTAGTTAACTCAACAATTCAAAGTCTGAAGTTCATTCTTTGTAGCTTACTGGTTCAGTAAATAAGGGGAAAATGTGTTTTGAGCAGCTTAAATATTAACCTTTTCTAACCTTTTTTAGACACCAATCCCCAGGAGTCTCTGGTGACAGCATCTCTAAAATTGGGTTCTTACATTCTGCTTCTCTAGTTCTATTACTAGGGATTCAGAATTAACATTTTATACATACAACACACATGCTCATAAAATATAAAACATATACAGTTAAGTGCTGACTGTTTATAAATTGAACATAATTACTGAATCACCAGTACCTAGCAGTTTTTCTTGCATCCTAAAAAAAATTTTTTGGACACACCCAGAAGAATTGCTGAAAGGCCACTCTCATCTTGGTGATTCGGGTCATCCTTGGTGATGCTCAAAGAACCAATTGGTGCTAATAAACTCTGTTCTCCTGTGTGCAAAGCAGGTGCTCCAGACCACTGGAATTTCTTTCTGGCTCCTCCTTTCTAGTGCAATTTTCTCTTTGAAGCATACATGTTTATTATTTCTTCATTTTAAATTAGAAACTATTTTTGATAACATTACTGCCTTTTAATATTTAAGAGGTAGTCATTACCCTAAACAATGTACTTTGATAAATACATATTTCCTGGCTTTAAATTATTTCCTTTTATTTGTAATACTACTCCAGATGCTAACTATTTTATTCTAACAACATTAATCACTTTTGCAATCATACATTTCCTTTTCTGTCTGACATCTTCCACTTCATCTGAATAATTATCCATATATTAGTGCCATCTATTTTTAATAGTAAAAATTAGGAAATGCTCATGGACACAAAACATAGCTGAGAAAGTAGGAAGTTGACAGGTGATCTAAAAAGACGGGCTATTTCAGTGCAACTGTAATATATGTATTTGTCATGTAAGCCATGAACCTTTCTGAATTTTTTACTTAAACACCTTATAGTTCTGGTCTTTTGTCAGTAGGGCTTCAGTCACATGCCAGACATTTGGAATTCCAAAACTTATTACATGTCTTGCTTTTCCCTGAATTGAAGTCTTAATGGAGATGATTTGAGCTTTAATAAAATTCCCTAGTGAATTTATTAGTGACCTATTTCTCCCAAAATTCCTATGTAGATTTATTTTTATAAAGAGCTAAATTGAGGGATTATAAAGCCACACACTGCTAGTTTTCTGGCTAGTCAGTGCATCATTGAGTTAATTGACCCTCTTTCATGTTTGTTATTGTTAAAATGAGAGGTTGTCAAGAAAATGCATAGTTTCAGGCTAGTCCTGTAAATTTCTTCTTAGATGCCTTTTCTCTATGTTCATAGTAAATATTTGTAGATTTAGATTCTAGATGGAGAATTCCATACTTAGTGATGAAGACTAAAGAAATGAATCCAAGGTTAGAGCAACAGTACATAGGCTAGAGCATTTGCCTTGCAGAAGCCTGAATTGATACCTGGCAACCTATATGGCCACCTGAACATTTCCAGGGATAATTTCTGAGTGCAGAGCCAACAGTAACCCCCCATCACCACCTTCTGTCACCCAAAACCTAAACAAGAAAATCAATTTAATTCCAGAACCAATAACCTTCACACAAGTTTATTGATGCACAGGCTTCATATTCTAATATTTCAAAAGGTGGTTTTCTTTGTATAGTACTATCAATGTATTGGAATTGTGTTTCATTCTTACATAGTTTATATCAGAAATTGTTAACATAGTATTTGTGTTTTTTAAATTAAAATTTATTTACAGCTCTGCCTTTTCTGCTTGACAGATTATAAAGAATATTTGGGGATAGTATAACTTGATTTAATTTACAAATTTATCAGTAAGTATTATAAATAAAATTGCATTAAATTGCATCCCATATGGTCCCCCCACAAGCTAGGGGCAATTTCTGAGTGCTTAGCCAGGAGTAACCCCTGAGCATCAAATGGGTGTGGTCCGAAAAGCCAAAAAAAAAGTCTCTAATTTATAATACTCCCTTTATTTTTAGCTTTATTTATAAAACTACATTTTGTTTTTTTGGTTTTTGGGCCACACCCAGTGACACTCAGGGGTTACTTCTGGCTATGCTCTCAGAAATTGCTCCTGGCTTGGGGAACCATATGGGACGCTGAGGGAATCAAATTGAGGTCCATTCTTGGGTCAGCCACGTGCAAAGCAAACACCCTACTGCTATGTTATTGCTCCAGCCCATAGGGAAACATTTAAAAGGTGACAGCAGCATATTTACTTCTAAATAATATTGGATTATCTGTAAGTTTTCTATTTCAGTTTATGACTTACATTAAAAACAATTTGGAAAACTGCAAGTTACTTTTTAATTCCATATGTCACAAGTATTTACAAGATTCTAATTTTAACTTTATTTTATTTTATTTTGGTTTTTAGGGCCACATCCGTTCGATGCTCAGGTCAATGCTCAGGGGTTACTCCTGGCTAAGTGCTCAGAAATTGCCCCTGGCTTGGGGGGACCATATGGGATGCTGGGGGATCGAACCTCGGTCCTTCCTTGGCTAGCACTTGCAAGGCAGACACATTACCTCTAGCGCCACCATGCCGGCCCCTAATTTCAACTTTATAAAGTCTCAGGTGTTTATAACTAAAACAAATAATTCTATTCATTTATTTACTTCTCTGTCAGTCATCTATTGCATGTGTATATTCTTCTGGATGTCTTTGCTGAGTAAGCCAGAATATAATTTGAGAATGCTCAATTACATATATGGATTTCTCAAATTTATGTTATTCTACAATTTATTTATATTTTGGTATTACATGTGTTTTTATATACATACCATAACACATGATGACTTATTTGTCAAATTTTTAAAATTCTAAGCTGAATTGCAGTTTAGTTAACTAAAGTTTTTGTAGATGATTTTAATTCTTTTACTCTAAAAGAGTAGGGAATTAAGGGTTGAAGAAGTAGAATAGATTTAAGGAGATTTTTCTGGATTCAGTCTCTAACACTGAATTCTAATAAATGTTATTTGGATTATGTACAGTTGAAGAAGAGGATTAATATATACACCATGTTACAGCAGTTTTACTTGGAAGTCATATATAAACAAGAGTATCTCTAGGATCTGTCTCTTTATTTCCCCTTTCAATTGCTGACCTACATCCCTACCCTCCTGCTTCTGATTCACTTCTTTAATGTCATTTTATAGTCCTATGCACTTACAATTGTGTATATTACTTTAAATTCATTTAACATGATGATGAAGAAGTGATAGAAGAAACAGTTGAGAGTAAAATAGCCTATTGGGGGGCTGGGGGTGGCGCTAGAGGTAAGGTGTCTGCCTTGCAAGCGCTAGCCAAGGAAGGACCGCAGTTCGATCCCCCGGCATCCCATATGGTCTCCCCAAACCAGGGGCAATTTCTGAGCACTTAGCCAGGAGTAACCCCTGAGCATCAAATGAGTGTGGCCCGAAAAACCAAAAAAAAAAAAAATAGCATATTGGTTGATTTGAGCACAGAATCTACAAAACGAGTAAAATCATTGCAGATGCTAATGATTTATTAATGACTAGATAGAGATATG
Source organism: Suncus etruscus (assembly GCF_024139225.1). Lineage (NCBI taxonomy): Eukaryota > Metazoa > Chordata > Mammalia > Eulipotyphla > Soricidae > Suncus > Suncus etruscus. Next base: position 156,567,203 of record NC_064850.1, on the reverse strand, counting down.
TTCTTTATAATTTAGCACATCTAAGTGTTTTATTCTGTCTTAATATTACAATTTTTTAAATTGTTTTGGTGGAGGATCAACCCCCAGACCACACATTCTAAGCATATGCTCCACCAGATAATTTGAGTAATTACTGAATCACAAGAACTATTTTTAGAACCTTACATGTTTTCACTCATTTAAATAGCAACACAAATGTATTTTAATTTTACCAATGGTAATATCAATCAAGGTAGGTGAAATGAATGACTGTTGTGCTCAAAGTTTTTTGTGCTGGAACTAAGAACTTCATGTACTCAGATTTTCCTTAAAAGAGAAAAACGGGCCAGAGAAATAGCATTGAAGGTAAGGCATTTGCCTTACATGCAGGAGGACAGTGGTTCGAATCCTGGCATCCCATATGGTCCCTCCAGCCTACCAGGAGCACTGCAGGCTGTGACCCAAAAACAACAAAACAAACAAACAAAAAAAAAACAAAAAAAACAACTAAAAAAAAAAGAAAAAAACAAAGCAGAATTGATACTTAGTTCTATCTTGTTTATGTTTGAAGTTCACATTTTGCAGTAGAGTGGAGGAGGTTTGAGCCACCCCAGAAGTGTGCAGGCACTCTTGTAGCTTTGGCACTCAAGGGATGAGTTATGGGGGAATGAATCCTTTGAGTCTAGCCTTTTGAAATCTTTCCCCAGCCCTGAAGTTCAACCTTGAACATTTTTTCTGTTGTAAGATATATACATGTGGAGGATTATTTACATGGTTAAAGTATTTTAAATATATTAGAATAACTTCTAGCGAGGTTAAGAAATTAAATATTATTGTATCTTGGAAAACATTTATTGCATCTTCCAGCATATTTCAACTGGGGAAAATCATATAAATAGAGGCCATAGTCTGATAATAGGGAGTAGTATCAGGAGATGTAGGCCAAAGTACAGGAAGAAGAGGATAGAAGAACACTCTTAGAAATAAAACACTAAGCTAGAGGCCTGATCTCATCTCCATATTTCTGTCCTTCAGAAGTTATTTTCAGAGGTAATCTTCTGTCTTCATTTTTCTAATAATCATCATTTTTTAGACCAATAGCATGCAAGTTTTATATTATCTGTATTTTAAGTTGTATATGTCATGCATGGAAACATACCTTAAGCATGTATGTTTACATATTAATACATTTTATTTGCATTTGCACTGTATTATGTCTAAGATTTTATTCACTTGAGTTGAATAACGATCATTTGCTCATTTTCACTGTCATAGGGCACTTTGCATGCCATGAATGGGATGACAATTTACATTCAATATATAGTTGGTTAGCTTGTATGTGCAGTTTTATAATTTTGAGGCTATAACATTCTTGTACATAGTCTTGGGAATTAGTGCTAGAAATACACTTAAGGGCTGCATTTCTCAAACTTTTAGTATATAGAAGAATCATGAAAAGCTTGATGAAACATTGATTCCCATCCCTAGCATCTGTATTTCTGAGTCACCAAGTCTATGGTAGAACCAGACTCACACAAAGTCCTGGGTCAAGAGTGCTTCTTTACTCTGCAGTATATACACTATGGAAGAAGTGTTGACTTATAAACTGTGCATTTACTTTTATTTCAAGACTGTTTTCAAACTTGTCCACCTCCACCATACATATATTGTAAAATTTTCTTGGTTTTTGTATACTTGTTGTCAAACATAAAAGTTATCTGGTTTCTCTTAATTTTTGGCTTCTTTGATTTGTGTTCTAATATTAAAGTAGTCACAATTATTTTTAATATTTTTATGGCCTTTTTCCCCTTGAGTTAGTACAAACCTTGGTCTACAGCATAAAACTTATGAGTTTTGCCTTGTTTTTTTGTTCATTTCCTTTCTTGACATTTTCAGTCATGGTTTGCATGGTGTGAATCTAAAAGTAATCGGAAAGATGACTCATGTGATTAATAAGTTACTGAGCTCTTGATATGTAGCAGGTCCGATCTTCACTTGCATTGGTTTTTGTAATCCTCCTGTGAGCTACCTGAGGTAGGTAGGTCTTGATATCATTAACTTTGTTAAAAATGAAGCCTGACTTAACAGTTATTCACTAGAAGGCTTACCTCTCTAGAAGGTGGCCAGTGGAGTCTTACAAGACAATCTTTTGCCTTGCCCCTTGAAATATATAACTGAGAATACAGAGAGAGCAAGATAAGCTTGTCTACTCAAGGTTTTGAAGGATTTAAGCCTGGAGGAAGATTTGGACTTTAGAACTAGGATTTAGAGGATGTGAGATTCCAGCAGTAAATTTTGGCTTTATGAGCTCAGTAGGAAAGAGAAAGATCTAACAGAGTTAGCTAGAAATAGAATAGGCTATTGTGGAAGCAGGCATTTTGTGTCACTGACCATATGCTCCTTGGTGATGACTTTAAGGATAATTTAGGTAATCCAAGTAACTGAGGAGTGAACTGCCCAGATTTTTTTTATTGACTTTAAGTGGAATTAACTCAGACCTGTAGTAACCTTAAGTAGACACAGAAACTATGTCTCATAATCTCTTCTCCACCACAAGGATCTCCTAAGCATTTGGTTGTCTATTCCCAGATCCTTAGCCTCCAGCCCTCAGAATGGACTTGTAACCCCCTCATATAGTATTACAGATTTTATTTGTTTTCTTTTTAACATTTTAACATTGATATTTTAAAATTTTATTTTGTTTTTACTTTATTTAAAGAAAATGCATCACATAGGTGACATACTTGGCCATGATACATTTGTTTTTAGATAAGTCGGGCAAAGAAAAAAAAATAGAGGGCTTCATGAGTTTTCATGTCATCCTTGCACAGGATGTTAATCTTCTCTGTATATTTCAATTTTATTGTATGTACTGCCAAAGCTAGCATTACTTTAATCTTTTATAATTCATTACTATTGAAACTTTATAGGTCATTTTGGTATTGGATGATCTATTATAATGCTTTTAACCATCTCATTTCTAGATTAATAAAATGCAAGAATCAGCAGATAGAGAACGTGGTTTACATAGGGTCTTGGCCCTAATTTCTCTCCTTTGAAACACACCATCAATAATTCTAGCTTGGGGCTGGAGAGATAGCATGGAGGTAAGGCATTTGCCTTGCATGCAAAAGGATGGTGATTCAAATCCCAGCATCCCATATGGTCTCCAAGCCATCCAGGAGCGATTTCTAAGCATACAGCCAGGAGTAACCCCTGAGTGCTGCAGGGTGTGAACCAAAAACAAAACAAACAAACAAACAAACAAAATTAATTCTAGCTGAAGTCTAGCTCTCACCAAGGCCCTTGAAAGTTCACTTTAGCATCATGAGATTTGCCCTGAGTAGACAGAATGACTCCCCAAAGGGCAAAGATATGTTGTGATTACTGGTTCTGTGTATCAATTATTTCATACAAAATTTCCAGGGGTTGACAGAAGTCAACAGAGCTTTTGCTAGTGTGACTTCTATCTAGGAGTAGGATATAGGGGTTCAATGAAACTTTTTTAAATTTTGAGTTGACCTAACTATTGAGTTTTGTTGAGTTATCCCCTATGCTAGTTCAGAGTTTGGCAGTTGCTCTCAGAATGGAAGATAGGTTTCTGTGGAGACAGTCTTGCTCTCAAACTCAGGATGTCTTAGAAGATCTATGGTTCTACTTTCTAAAGACTGCTTGGAACTAATGGAGCATGCAAGACGACCATAGCAGAAATTGCACAGACTGCAATTTGTTAGAAGCAAACAATTCTCTGATCCTCAAAGTTATTCTAGGAGAATTTAGGAGCCCACAATCTACTCCATTCCCAGAAATCTTAGGGAGAGAAGAATTTATTTGGGGGAGTAAACCTTCCCTATTTAGGTTTTTGAATGCTTCTTGGGCTAAGCCTCCTGTTTGTAATCTGACCTTTGAACAGGATAGAATTCAGAGCGGAAATGAGAATGGGAGTCTGTTGGACAGGATAAGATAGTGCCTCAAATGTGTTGGAAATTGTCTCCATCAAGGCATGTGAATCATCTGATGGTGACAGCATCTTTCTAAAAGAAACCTTAGAGTGCCTCGGTGACTCCAACTTTAGGCCTTGTCCTGGGAGTCTTTCCTCTAGTACAGCTCTGTCTCTGAGGAGTTTCAATTTGCAGTAGCTCAAAATTCTTTACCTTTTCTTTATGAGTCCCTTTTAAGAATGACAACTTGGTTCTCTCTGCAGTATGGGCTGCTCTGTAGGTGGGTGACTTACGATGACACTCTTTAGGGAACCACTGTGAATATGTTTTGGCCAGAGAAGAGCCACCGTAGAGATTTTGTTTTACTTGTAACAAGAGTGGATCACTGGGTGGAGAATGACCCCTGATTCTGCATCCCACTTGCTGCTGGCTACTGAGAAGTATTGAGGCAGTCAATGTGGTGTTGTATTTATGAGTCTTTATGTTGTATTTATGTACTTATGGGTCTTCCATTAGTAATTTAAAATTGGGTAATGGACAGGATTCTTGAACTCAGTGATGTTTATGCAGTAAAGACTGTTCCCAGTGGTTGAGCAGAAGTTGAACAAATCCCTCTTTTCTGTGCTTCGCTGTCTCTGTTTATTTGGGATCGTTCCAACTGGGGAAGTTCTTACCCGCCTTAGTCCTTCTCCTTGGTCCAGCTACAATACCATTATCCAGAAGTGTTCACCATTTACTAAGGTATTCGCCATGAATCCTGAATTTTCTGAAGTCCTTTACTTGCAGGCTTTCTTCACTCTTTGTTCTAGAATCTACTTCTGTAAACAGCTGCTTTCCTGGAGAATAAGCACCAGGAGTTGTGGTCACACATCAAGATCAAAATACCCTGTGGTTTAGGAATTAAAGCCGCTTGATGTTAAAAAACCACCTGCTCAACTATAAAAACCAGCTACACTGCACATTCAAGGTTGTAAACTGCCAAGTTAGTAAATGGGCAGGGCCCTTTACCCCCTTATGCCCCCATTTTGGACTCCTTTTTTATGACTAGAGGTCCCCTTGTAGTATGCCACATGCCAAAGTCTTTGAAAAGCCCAATAAATATAACCTCTTGTTCCAGAACTAAGTTCTGACCCAAGTGAAATAGAAGCCAGAAAACTAGCAAGTGGGATAGAACAGCATGTGAAGCTTAGGGTATGTATATATGGCTGCTGTCTGTGGGTATACCTGTTGCTAATAGTGAAGCCCCAAATTCCACAGAAATGCTAACATAGCCAAAGGCAGTGTTGCTCCTCATCCTCGAATTCTCCAGGGATTTGTGAACTCCCACCATGGAAAATGAAATCAGCACACTTGTTTTCTGTGGCCTTCGAATCCCGTGGGTGGGGGAGGGATAGGCCAAGCACAGCTGCCCAGATTGTTCTTTTGAATACAGGTAGAATCAATCCATCCCTCTTCCCTAGACTAGTAGTTTAGTAGTTAGAGCATTTCTTGCTCTCACACTCCTTGGGACTCTTAAAAATGTGACTGTAAATACCAGTGAACTCTTAAATGTGTGAGTAATATTTACCAATATTTAGCAAGTGGACATTACACTGAGAAAATTATACTTCTTTATTATGTTAAATTCTATTTACTTACTATATTAAAATATAAATCTACTTGTAAATTTAGCATAAACACTCTTATGAAAAAGAATTATTTTTTTTCCAAAACAGAAGATGCAGTTAATAGGAGTAATATTGTACTATTAGATCTTTCAAATTTCCTCAATGTCTCTTAATTTTATATTTGACACAATATAACTAAAGATCTATCCCATTTTTTAAAATTGGGGTGCAGACATTCAACCATGTTTTTAAAAATTGTGCTAGTATTACTTAAAAGTCATTTACTACTAAACTCTTTGGAATAAGATTAGGGTACACAAATACTTGTGAATATACATTAAAGTTGAATAGAATGAATCGATGCATATCATTTCTTTGTGACAGTTTAATGGACATTTTTCCTGTTTAGAAAATATAGTTAACACATTAGTTGCTATTGATTTATACATTATAGTAAAAATATTGCAGTTGTGAAAATTTACTACAATAAATTTTCTGATGTACAAACTTCAAAATTTAATGTGTCCCAATATTCTGTACTTCTACCATTGGTTTCATTATCTAGTGTGTTCTAGGCACTACTCATATAAAATATGATTACTTTATCTTTTACCCATAGTGCTCTGTTCAGGTCTAGTGCTTTAGAATGTTTACATTTTTGAGAACTGTTTCCTATGGACTGAAACCCAGCTCTTAATTACCAAGTGCATAACAGTTTCAAGAAGGTCTTTCCAGTGGGTGTCCCATGATCTCTGCTCATTAGTCTACATGTTGGAACAATGGTTCAAGTGGTAGTAAAAAGATTTGTTGACACATATGTCCAGTTGTAGCAAGATAGATGTGAGGTAATCATGAATGACTTTATATTGTGTGTGTTTTATGGCTGAATTGCATCATTTTCTTTACACTGAAACATCAGAGGCTAGATTAATACAACAGAATATGCTGTGTAAGTGGACTGCTGTTAGACGAAAGGTACATCTTAGATGAAAGTTTTGTCACATTGCTGTGATTTACTCATGTCTTTCCTTGTATTTGTGGCTCTTCACTGTATTGAGTGATAGTATGGTGAGTGACACAGCACTCTGAAAAAAGCCACCTTTATAGAGTCAGTTTTTAGAAATACATGGATCATGCGCATGTACTAAGATGTCTTGGACCCCTGCTCTAGTGCCTGAGAACACCCATCCATGTACCACTGGGCAATATATAATTGCTTGTTTACATTTTAAGGGGCATTAGAAACAATTATATCAAAGGGATGATATATAATAGAAAGAGAATATATCAGATTATGTACTAGAAAATAAGGTGTGATGATTATATGGTAGAAATGATAGAAGGGAGTTCAATTTTTGTGCATGTATTTTGTTAAGGTATCATGTACCATCTACCTTCTAGAACATTCCATTTTACACTTATGTGTGAACAGGAATGAAAAAGCAAAAAATTTTATTATGAAAATAGTTTTTGATTTGCAGTTTTCCTGGATATATTGTGTAAGTAGGATGTGTCCAAACCATATTTTGATAACTTTCATTTCAAGGTTGCATGATTGGCGAAGTGGAAAGGGACATATTTCTTAGCTTTGCACAAAGTTTCTTTACATGCAAAAAAAAAAAATCAGGAAGAGAAACATCCCTTTAAACCTACAGCATGCACACTGCAAATGTCCAGATGCCATAGTTGAATCACTCATGATAGCTTTGGGTAGGGAAAAAATATTTTTTCCTGAAGCCCCTTGTTTGAAACTAGATCAGCTGTTAACAGGTCTATATGTTACCTCTCAGTTTTTAGGGAGTGCTTTGGGGTTGCTTTGTTATTATTTAGTTTATTAAAACACCATTGGGCAGGTAACAACCTTTATTGGGAGCAAGTTCAGGAGTGGCTTTCAATTCTGATGTTATTGACGATGCCCTCTTTTCACTCACCACCTTTCTGGTAGCTGCTATGAATAATTTTCACAATGGGTAAATGGGTTGTATTTATCTTATCAAGGACTTAGTATTTTATATATATGTATATATATATATGTATATATATATCAGTTATTGAGACAGTAAATGGCTGAAACCAGTTAAAAGAAATGAAAGGTTTTTAGGAAATGGACCCAAAATGTACATGAAAAAATGCAGGGGCATTTAAAGTATGAAAAATATACAAAGAATATATTAGAAGCTTTAACTTTTTTTTCAGCTACTAAATGTCACTTACCATAAGTAAAAATACTATTTATGATATGTATTAATTGAGAAATTTTTTCTGTACATCTAGGAGACTTGGAAGTAAGGGTATAAGTTTAGATTGGGGTTATTTAAATACAGCATTTAAGTAAGTTTTATCTCATCTAATTTTTGAGGTAAAATATTAGAAAATAATAGAAACACAGTATCCTAGCACAGTTTTCTTTCTGTTTGCTGCTTTGTCTATAAAATAGTATAATAATAGCACCTACCTACCTCATACCGATGTTGCAAAGATTTTTTTTAAAATACACTGCATAGACAAGTGCCAAGTAATATATAAATCATTTGATACAGTTTTGAGCATTGCATATAACATATTGTAATCTTTGATGAATGTAATGAGTTAATAGGGCAAAAAAATAATCTAAAGCAGGATTTGCCTGCTCTACTGGAATTGCTTTAGGGCATTTCTGAAACTTTTAATGGCAACTTAATTACATAACTGCCAGATTCACCATCTCTTGATAGTGTTATAATTTTACAAGCCAACTAAATCTGTAGGTGTTTTGTTTTTATGTGTTCCATTAAACATACCAGTCCTATGTGGGTAAACTGTGGTCTATATTTTGAAACTTTATTGTAGAAAATAGTCCTCTCTGGATAAGTCTCTTTTTCACAGGGACTGAGGAGTGTGGAATTACACAGGTCAAGTGGTTTTCTCTTAATGTTTCCATGTTTCTGTCTTTAAACATGATTTGGCCCTACTCTGGAGAGGTTGACACACTGAAACGTGATTTGCATGCACAACTCACATTTTTATCCATAAAACGATTGCTTTGTGGTGCTGTCTTCTAGTTCAGTGTTCAGTTTCAGCAAAGTTGTCATTTTCTTGGAATGGCATTGATTAACATTATTATTTGACAGTTTTCTTTGTTGTGACTTTATTAAAAGGAATGACAGAATGAAAGTATGAATGATAGAGATAATCAAGTTTCTATCTGAATAACGCAGTAGAAGTTGATGGAAATCTCTAGGTGGATTGATGGAAGTAAAGGAATGACTTGAGGAGGTATTTCACATTTTTTGGTGGCCTAAAATATAAAGAGTTATGTCCGGAAAGATAGCATGGAGATAGGGCATTTGCCTTGCATGCAGAAAGATGGTGGTTTGAAACTCGGCATCCCATATAATCCCCGAGCCTGCCATGAGCGATTTCTGAGCATAGAGCCAGGAGTAACTCCTGAGCACTGCCAGGTGACCCAAAAACAACAACAACAAAAAATATGTGAAGAGTCAGTGCAACAACTACCTTTAAAAAACAGTACCTGCTTTTCAGAAGAGTCTGTTAAAAAATACTACAGTCCAAGTTAGAAATTTGTGTAATTCAATAATATGTAAAAGAATATGATCTTGAGTAATATACTTCAATCCTCTCCAACATCATGGGTGAAATTCCATAAAATGTGGAGGATCTAGTGTCTGATTATATTGTGATTTATGTGTTCAAAAGTAAGAAAAGGGGGTGCCAGAGCAATAGCACAGCATTTGCCTTGCACTCAGTCAACACAGGAGGACCCCGGTTTGAATCCTGGCATCCTTGAGCCTGCCAGGAGCGACTTATGACCATAGAGTCAGGAGTAACTCCTGAGTGCTGCCTGGTGTGACCCATTAAAAAAACAAAGTAAGAAAAGGTAGTCATATAGATTGTTTTTAAGCAGTCCCCATTCTTCTACAGCATATAACTAAGACAATACTTTAAAATTATATTTACTAATAGTTTATATGTACTTATATAATTTAGAAGACATACCATGGAATATTGTTAAATATTTCTAAAACTGTTCTCTAGTTCTCTTGGACCATTACCCACCTAAAAAACAATCTATTGTTCTTATATTTTTTTTGTCACTATAGTTTTGTTGTTGTACTCTATGTAAAAATTCTTTAAGAATAATTATTATTTCTTATATAATAATGGCATTATTATATAAGTTATATTATATAAGAGAAAAGTAATAAAACAACAGTATCATCATAGCAAATAATCTTTGTCTCTTCATGAATGAGGTATAATTTTTAAGGCTTTTTTATGCTTTTCAAAAAACTATCACTTGGGCCGGAGCGATAGCACAGAGGTAGGGCGTTTGCCTTGCACGCAACCAATCCAGGAAGGACGTGGTTCAAATCCCTGTGTCCCATATGATTCCCCAAGGTAGGAGCGATTTCTGAATGCATGGTCAGGAGTAACCCCTGAGCATCACCAGATGTGGCCCAAAACAAAAACAAAAACAGGATCTACCATTGTTATTATCATCAAATTATCATCATAGTTATATCATTATTATTGATAGAGGCAGAAACTGTGGCATCAGTGAAGTTATGCATTTTTCAAAGCACATAATTAGTAGGTAGTAGAGACAGACTTTAAGACTAGGCAGGAGTGGATATTACAGTAAGTAGAATACCTTGCACATAATTTAGCTGGTTCCACATCCAGCACTTCCTATATAGTGTCTCCGCACTTCCAGAGTGATCCCTCTGCATAGAGCAAGCCTGGAGCAATTTTGGGTGTGTCTCTCCCCCCTCAAAAAAACCACACAAATTAAATAGGTTTTCTCCACAATCTTCCTCCTTATCACTGCACGCATTACCATGAAAATGTCAGGGAATAAGCATAAAGCTGAAGAAGGCTTTCACAATTCTTAACTGCATCTGATAATCAGCCTTAGAGCCCTCCAATTGTTACTGGAATTTCACCCTGCTGTATATCGATAGGGGGACAACACCCAAGCTGATTAAGAGTTAAATCCAATAGAACCTGGGGTTTACTAGGCATCTCTAGAGCAAGGACTTCATTCAGAGATGATGTTTTGTCCCTGCTTATAACTGTTCTTCACCAGAACAAAAGATAGAGAGGTGAGGAGACTTGAGTCCATTGTGGCTGCCAGAGTTTGGATTTAGAAGTAACTCAGAAGTCATCGAATGAATCAGTGACCAAGCTGACTATGAAAAATAATACTACTTAAAGGGAACCCAAAAGACTCTGAACTCTAAAGCTCATAGTATGAGAGTATGAGACAGGAAAATTTTGAGAGCAAAAAGCGATGTTGCTGCAAGTTCAGAACTGGAACAGATAGACTAATACTAGCAGACAAGCCTGACTCCTCCACTCCTATTACACTTCTGTCCTTTCTAGACAAGGAGGTCGATCTCCAGTCTAGGATGAGTAGAGCAAATACTTGTAAGAGGAAATTGAAACTCAAGATAGGTGAGCTGATTGTGTGAGAGCACAGAGCGGCACTAAATGAGTTCAGATCCTCTGGCCAGCATGAATTTCCTCCTGGTGGGCCGGGAGGACTTGCAATTGCTTGTAATCTTTGAAGGAGAGTGGAGAAAAAAAGAATTTCTAACAGCTGGGACAGGGGATAATGTTTCAATTAAACACAGAATAAAAAAGCAAAATCTCTAATGTAACGTTTTCAAACAAAGAACTGCAGAGCTTCATGCTGACTGGGGCAAATTTCTGGATCCAGTAATTACTAAAGATGACCTGTAGCTTCAATTTTCTGATATACACAGTAACTAGGAAGCAGCACAGAATTGTTAAAATCAGAAAAACCAATTGTTGATTTATTCCTTCTGTCATTGTTAAGTTAATGGACTTGAAGACTAAGTCTTAATCTTAGGTAGCTAGCTATGTTGTAAGTTATGGAGTTTAGAATATTTCAAGAGATGGACTGCCTGCAGCTACATCTGTTAAATATATGTGTCTTCAAATTTTGAAAGTGTTTTCGTAAGTCATGGTTTGAGACTCTGGTTTTGTGTTTTAGACAGATATTCCAAATTACTTACTAGCCCAAGAAAATTTGGGAATTACTGATCTGGGGCTGGAAAATAATACAGGCAGTAATGTACTTGCTTTACTATAAAGGCTTGCCCTGGCATGTGGCTATTCCTCAATTCCAGGATCCCCAGCAATAATCATGTACCGTCCCTGAGCATTATCCCTGAACATTATCTGAGCATTGTCCCTGACCAATTCTAGAAAATGCCCCTGAGCACCTCTGGGCATGGGCCAGCTCTTACCACTACCACCACCCCCCCCCCCCAAGAAATACATGGCCATGAGTTAGTGTGTGGTAATAGTTTTACTACTAGTCAGTCCATGAATAACCAGATGCCAGGTACTTTCCTAATTAGTATGAGCTCATTTGATCCTTTACCCACCCCACGAGTGGGTGCTTGCTTCAAGTATATATTGTACAAATTGGGAAACTGTGGCTTTTCTGGACGGCATTCAAATTTAGGCAGTTTGACTTATTTCAAGCATGTGCTCTGGAGAACTGCAAACTTCTCCTTTTAAGAGTTTGGATCACAGCCACAGGTCATGTCTGGGCTTGTGCCCTGAAGTTTTTCAGAATTAGGGTGTATCTTTATGAAGAGTCTGGGAGGTCTCATTAGATTTCCATGATACAGAGAGGGAGGATATATGAGGAAACTAGGCAGAATAATTAATTTATAGAGATCAAAATTTGTAGGGTTCACTGTAAATTGTTGCCCCTGAGGGCCCTGTATCAGCAGCAAAGAGACGGGAAGTTACGACTTCGCATTTGCCTTGTAGAATAAAGACCAGGGTTATTTGGATTGACTACAAGCTTGCTGAAAATCAACAGGCCCTTTGTCCATGCAGCACCTTTTGCCTGGAATGCCCTTTTCCACTTCCTCTTCTTTCTCTGGGCAAATTTTTAATCATTTTTAAAGACAGAGCCTAAATGTTGCTTCTGTGATGAGGTAGTCTTTGATTCCCATAGGCAGGTTTATCTGTTATCTTGTTGCTTCTGCTTGTTAGCACTTGGTCCCCGATGTTTGAATTGTTAAAATTTTGAGATTATTTTTCTAAGTTTGTGCTTCCAGGCTCACTGTCCCTGAGCAGGGGACACTTAGTAGGGAGGGCTCTTTCCTCCATTCCCCATTTACATGAGAGTCCTTTTCTTTGCAATGCCCTGGCTTTTTAATTTTTTTTATAGTGTGCATATCAGTACTATCTGCCCTTCTTCATATTGCAGCCCCCACTGTTTCCAGCCTCTGTCCTAACTTGTCTCCCAGCTGTCACTGGCCTCCCCCGCCCCAACCTCCCCCCCATTTCCATGGAATATCAGAGAATTCTCTATCTGACACAATATGCCTGTGCTTAGAATTCCTGCCAGGCACCTCTGTCTACATAATAACCTCAAGCCCCCAACCATCTATATGATGTAACCCCATCTAACTCTCCAGCCTCAACTTTTGACTTCCTGCCTCACTTCTTGGGCTCCAGTGACACTGAACTCATTGTAATTCCCCAGGCAGTCTGCTGTTTCTTGCTGTCTTGTTCTGGCTCAGGCAGAGGCTACTGGGATGGCTGCCCTGCCACCACCATTGCCTGGCTGCCAATGGAATGTACTTGGATTTTCTCAGCCCCCTTCCTTGGAGTCTTTTCATGCCCTCTGCTTATCTCCCCTTCTTTAGACTTTGTGTCACAGTCACCTCTATTTTCCTCCCATGTCAGGCCTTGAACTTCTCAATGCAACCCTCTTTTTCACTCTGCTTCTGATGGCAAATGGATATCCAATGTGATTATTTATTGTGATTATTTATTATTGTACTTAGAATATTCTAACCTTGGAATCTTGGAACTTTTGGAGGTGAGGTCTTGGGCCTTTCACCTCTGAGGGAGAACCTGTTTGCTCTGTTGTAATATGTGGATAATTTCACTCTTTTCAGAGGAAATATTATGAGCATAAAGATAGCATTGTTTTTATAAAGATTAATGTAATATTCCCTGAAGCAACAAAACTGTTTTAATGGCCCTTTTTGTATGATGAGTATTTTTTTCACATTTTATATATGTCAGTTTTTTAAAGCATCAATAAAATTAGTTATATGATATTTATTTTGATAGGGCATTCCCAGTGATATTCCTGCTCTATTTGGTTTGAGAGATGGGTGAGAATCCTTTCTGGTGGTGCTAGGGGACCACCCAGTTCCAGAGATTGAATCTGATATGTGCAAAGGAAGTACTCCAGCTTATTAAACTTCTTCCCAGTCCAATAATAAGAGTTTTTGACACTGGAAAATTAATTGCATTTAAAATTTTGTAGTCCACAAAGTTATATTTGCTTGAACAGTCACTTTTGTTTATTTCTAATGACCTACGATTGCTTTTGCATGATAGCATTGGATTTTCAAGCTAGGCCCTGTCTAGAACTTTTTTAGTATTTGGAAAATTTATGTGATTGACAACTTGTTTTTTGGCATCACAGGACTTTGTGAGAAGTTCTTGCTCTGAACTTCCAGTACCTCATTCTGGACCTAGTAGGATGATCAGCTAGTGGTAGGGAGAAGGCATGGAGTCTGGGTTTTTGTTTTCTCTAAAGGAAAGTGGTCCATTAAGAGTTTTCTACTTTTTAAAAAATCTTTTTTCAAAAAAATTTTTAAATTTAAGACATAATGAGCCCCAGGTGTGGGGATGTTCTTAGGTAAATAGACATCCTTTTGGTAGAATATTATTTCACTTCCTTAGTCCAGTTGACATTGCTCTGGAGACATAGTGGGGTTCATTAGTACAGTGTGTTGTGCTTTGCAATACACCATTCCTCTAAACCTTAGAAGCCTTTAGCATTTTCCTTCTAGTTTGACAATCAAAAATGCTTCCTTATAGTATTAGATATCTTGATCAAACCTATCTTGTAATGCAACTCATGGTTGGATAACACTAAAGTATTAAATGGGTGTTAGACCAATGCTTATTTGGGGAATGTTCACAGAAGGCTAAAGCATAAACCCTGCATGCATAAGCCCCCAAATCTTTATTTATGGTTCTAGATGGCCTGACAAAGCACTGCCTGAGTGCCCCTAGTTTTACACCCCAAGCAGTAATAAGATGTGGGCCTGAACTCTGAACCTTTATGCCCACACAGCTTGATTTCATAATTGCTGGAGATTGGCTTAGGGTCCCTGAGCTTTGCTTGAAAGGCTGTTGCCAACAGATAAGTCTGCTTTCTGGTATGGGCCATGTCCAAAAAGCTCTATGGAGTCCTGCAACCTTGAGCCTATATCAGCCTTCTAAGGGTGTTATGAGCACTAAGTGAATGTGGCCGGCCATACAGCTCAATGTTTAGCACAAAGATAGTCTAATAACATCAGGTTAGAGTTTGTGCACATTTCAGTGTTTCTTCTGTTTGCTTTTTTGTACATAATTTTGTTCTATTTGGACTCTGCTGAAAGGGGGAAATCAACAATATTGTAATAGGAAGAGAAATTTCAATAATAAGGAATCTATTGCAGATTAATAAAAGCAAATTGTTTTGTTCATAGGGAAGAATTTTGAAAAGGTCGAGCTATTTCAAGTGAATGTGAAAATCACATGATTTCTGGATATTTTCTATTAGCTGCCAGTATTTATTTGAGAGGTTTGTGGCAAACATTGTTTCTGTACTTTCATTCTATGTAGGAAGGGGCCATTTTTAAGCAAGGAAAATGGGCAGAGAATATCTGCAAGGGATGGCATGTGGAGGGCAAATGTTCCTTGTTTCAAAACAAGGAAGACACAAATTTAGAAATGGACTTTAGATGTTATAGCTGATTCTCGGGGCAGCCCTGTGATTCTTCAAGGTCTCGGACGGGATGCATGTTGCTATTCATTACCCTCTAGAGTTAAAGATTCCAGTTAAGCCTTTTGACTTTATTGATTGATCTCTAGGTTTGTACCTATGCAACTGCCCTAACCCCAGGCTGGGATGGAATGTGACCCTGTTTACTCCTGTCTTCCTTTGTTTGCTTCTGTGCTCTGTGTACTCTGCCTGTCCTACCTCTACCTCCCTTCTCCAAATGGTGACCGTGGCCCCTAACCTCTCAGTGGATATTGATTTATAGGCTGTTGACTCATTTCATATGGGAATCTTAGCAGTTCATATATTTTTGATTAGTTAAAATCAAAAGGTTTTTGTTTTTTTGTTTTGAAGAAAAAGTGTATGGTTATCAGCATTCAGGCATCCAACTGTCTACTGGTCTAAATAAACTGGGCGTTGGGAGCCCAGCTTACATCTCAGTCAGGTTCTTTGTTCTTAAGATATATATCATGTTCATAAGATACAGCATATATGATATATAATGTAACATGATTCATTTGTTTTTGTTGTGGTGCTTTGGAGCTGTGCCCTGTTGTGTTCAGAGCTTACTCTTGGCTCTGGTCTCATGGTGAGAAGTACCTCACTAGTCTAAAAATACACAAACTTAAAGATAGCAAAAGTGAGATTTTTTAATGGCCTTTAATATCAGTCTTGCAAGATCAGTGGCTGGCAGGGAGTGGTACCCACATGTTCACAGATGGTGTTTTTAATTCTTAAGGCTGATCCTTGACCCATATCCCGATTGTCCTCATAGGCTCATATTCTTGTCGGGGGGCAGGTTGCTTCCTTGCAGATAGTGTTTCCATATATATTTTTTTCTTTTTTCTAAATATATTCCATAGTCTTTGAGACCAAGGACTCTAAACTCTGTTTACTCCTATAACTAATGTAGATCTGATTTCATCTTTAACTGTGAATTTTCACATCCTGTGTTTAGCACCTAGGGATTAGTTTCTGGTAAATTTCCATTTTTTTGGGGGGATGAATCACTGCTCATTGTGCAGGAGAGCACTTTTGGCTCTGCTCTGGGGTCTATATGTGGTGCTGGGGTCCAGCAGGGTTCCGCTGCATATAAGGTGTATAGCTTAACCCTTGCACTGTCTTACTATTCGTTTTATTATCTTTTCCAAAAAAGTAAATTGTTGCCAATATGAGAAAAAATCTGCATAAATCATTCTGCTAAATTTGTCTTTCTTTCCCTTCGATTGCTACTATCCTAAATTTGTTACTTATTATTACTATTTTGTATATTTCTGTTCTTATATGACTTTGTATTATAATTTAGAACTAAACTTTATATAAGTGGATCATTGATCATGTTTCATATTTATTTTTTCAGCATTTTTGCTACATTGTACGTTGAGTCTAAATAAAATTTGGAATGTTGCATAGATTTCTGGCATTATTATATATTATATATAATATATTATATATATATTATATATTTGTGATTTTATTTCTGTTTCAGTCTTACATGAACTTAAAAGTCAGTCTTAAAGTAACTGACTTTTTGTTATTATAAAATATAAATACAACTTTTATCTTTTTAAAATTTTTATTTTATTAAAACCATTATGATTTACAAAGTCCTTCATAGTTGGATTTCAGACATACAGGGAATTAGGGCCAATCCCACTACCAATGTAGTAGACCTCACTTCACCAATGTTCCCACAATGCATCCTGTACCATCACCCGTTGTCACTTGGCCTGCCTTTATAACAGGCCCTTTTTAAGTTTAGATTGTTATAGATTGGATCTGTTGATTCTATTGTTAGTTGATTTTGGCTTGGATATTAATTCTGTCCTTTTTTAACTCCACCAATGCAACTGAGAACACTTAACCCTGATCACCATCTGTCTCCCCCTTTTTAATTTTATAGAAAATGCAGAAATATGAAGTAAAATGGAGTAACTTGTGCTCCCTGGTTCTATGAGAAAAGGAGGCACTCCTATTTAAAAGATAAAAGAGGTGGTAGTTTTTTGCATAGGTGCAGCAAAAGGTGGGGAAAAACAGAAAGAAAAAAATTTGGCCTAAAAGCAGGGTGTTTCTACCCATGTAGCATATTGCCATATGTCCAACTACAAGATTCAGGCATACTAAATTGTCTAGTGCCAAAATCTTTTTTTACGGTCCCAGGAAAAGTTCTCAATCACGGTTGTCTCAGTCAGGCCTTAATAATTAGAGATCTTGGGTTTTGCACAGATCTTACGTTGAACTCAGGATGTCATGAAGTGTCTACTGGTTTTCTCACCCTTAGTTGGCAAGGCAGAGAAATCCACCCTGAAAGCAAGCTGTTGCCGTTTCCAAGTCACCAGGGTGTCATATGAACACACCCTGGGGCAAGTTAGTGCCAGGGCAGCATTAGGGACTTCCCTTGTAGATTTGATTCCTGGTGCTGGTACAGAAAATATGCTGGTTCCAAGGATAGGATCCAAGGTTCCGTAGTGAACTATGGATGTCCGATCAACTGAAGCCTCAGTCTACTAGAATTTCCTACTAAACAAATCTAAAAAAAGGTGCGGAAAACTACATCTGTATAAGAAAATACACATAAGAATTATACCTATTATGGAAATACACCTAAAGAAATTATAAAGGAAATAAACATATTCCATTTAAGTCTTTAGAAATAGTCTAATTGAGTGGGGATAAAATCTGAAGCACAGCTTCAGCCTGCTACATGGTCTTGTAGAGTCTGAAATATGGCTCGCAGCAGTCACGGATCAAAAAATGTCCTTGAGCCAAAAGTCTCTCAAAAGCTGAATCCACTAGTGAGCAACAGTCCACAGCAAAGGGAAGTGTGAGAAAAGGGGCTGCCGAGAGCAAATCAGCCGGCTGGGCAGCTGCTTTTAAGCTTTGGGAGCTGGCTAGAATCTGGTTGGTGTGTGTGTGTGTGTGTGTGTGTGTGTGTGTGTGTGTGTGTTTGTGTGTGTGTGTGTGTGTGTGTGTGTGTAGGACATTCTGTTTCCTGAGGAGTTAAAAACTGAGGGTAAAAAAGGTTAACTAGGGAGAAATAATAAATCAGGGTTGAGAGAATGAAAGGATTTGTAAAGTGGTAAGCAGGGATGGGGGAAGGAAGGATTATATACAATAGACTATATACAACATAGGCAGGCATTATGTAAAATACAGACAGGCATTAGTCAGACATAGAGTTGGTCACCACATACTCACATGCATACATAGACGGGCAATGACAATTAAACCAGAGATTGCAGTTGTAAAACTGTCCCAGGTAGAAGGGTCAGAGTACTTAAGTAATATAAACCTGGCAGGTCATATGGAAAGACTTTTTTTTTTTTTTTAATTTTTATTGTGACCAAAGTGCATTACAAATCTTTCACTGCATCATTTATGGTACATAGTGACAATGAATGAGGGGCATTCCCACCACCAGTGCTGTCCTCTCTCCGCCCCTGTTCCCAGTATGCATCCTATATCTCCCTCCTCTACATCCCAGAATGCTAGTGCAACTGGTCTCCACTTCATAGCTTATTGTAGACTGAGCATCTATTCCACCGTCATTGGAGATAAAAAGGATAAGAAAAAAGACAGAAAAAAATTTGGTGACAACTACCAAAAAAAAGAAAGAAGAGAGAGAAAAAAAAAGAAAGAAAAATGGAAGAAAAAAGAAAAAAAATGGACCCTGAAAATAAAATAAAAATAAATCTCTAAATAATAACCACAAGAGTGAAAAAGAGAGAAAAGTGGAAGAAAAAAGAGAACGAAAATAAAGTCAAAAACTAACAAATCAAAACAAAACAAGAAAAAGTATGGGTGCTGGAGTGGTAGGGTTTGGCGTTCCCCCACTATTTTTTTTTTTTTTTTTTGCATAGGCACAGTAAGCATTGGAGAAGAAAGGGAATTCTCGTGGCCTAAGAGTTTCAGGGTTTCTCCATCCTTGAAGCATACCATCATGGGATCAATCCCTGGCTCCATATATACTCATTACCCCATCCCAAAGGCTTTTTTGTGATGCCAGGAAAGTTTCCTCTAGGTTGTGTGTGAGAAAGTCAAGCCACTGTAGCTAGTGATCTTGGTATGTGCGCAGGTCATAGGTCAGGGTCTAGGATAGAGTCTCTAAGGTTCTAGAGGTTCCTATCCATCATTGTTGTCCTGTTCAGTCTTCTGTAACACTTGCTCCCTGTTTTTGTTCAGTCCCTAAGCCGAAGCCTAGGATATTATGGATCCAAAGGTTCTGCTCAGTCTCTGTTGTCTAAGTTGGACCTCTGCAATAAGACATCTTGTTGTTGTTGTTGTTGTTGTTTTTTATGTGTCCTGGGCTACAGCCTAGGGTAGGGTTTTCCTTATTAGATCCAAGGTAGGCTCTGTTCAGTCACGGTTGTCAAAGTCAGTTTTCTGTTGTTGGTGCTCTTGTTTTTCACAGTTCAGAGGACGATAGCTCTTCTGATTTCCATTTAGTGTTAGGTGATGTGATAGGACAGCCTGGTCTTAGGTCAAGTTTTCCTTTCTTCGTTGTCATATCAAAACTGTCACAAGTTGTGCCAGAGTAGTGTTATAAATCTCCCAATGGAGCTTAGTTCCTGGTGGTGTTGCCCGGTGCTGTATCATTTCTACATCGGGGATCTGGGATTTCAAATTGGACTAACACTGTCCAATCTCCTGGGGACTGGTTGTATCCACATGACACATGTTCAGGATGGGAGGCACCCTTCTGCTAAAAGAGTGAGCTCTTATCCCTAGAAGATAAGATCTTGTTTCTGTGCCTATGGTTTCCCCCTTTTTTACTGTGGCCATACAAAAACTTATGGTGTCATACTGTGTTGCTGGTGCTATTCTGGGTAAGGATGACAGGCTGCACACACAGTCTCTGTCGTCTGGTTTTGTTCTGAGCTTTTATCCCAGTCAAGGCTTTTTGTACCAAGCAGCACCAAAAATGGTAAGGATAGAGAAAAAATGTATATATTAAAATAGAACAAATAAATAAAACTGAGTTAAAAAGAAAAGGTATTCAAATTAAACAAGTGGTGGAGGAGGCTACTTGTATATTTAGGAATACACATCTTAAGATGCATTGTTATACAGTTATTGAGCTTCCATAGGCAATATAAGACTCCCAATTAAGTCTTTTGATATATTCTTGTGGGGAGTAAAAGCCAAGGTACTTTTCGATTCACAGGCCTTGAAATTGAGCTTGAGAGATGCTTTACTGCATTACGGGATCATATAGTGTCTTTGAGCTGGGAGTTTTGCTGAGGCCGATTCCTGTATCGTGGAACAGTCCACGATTTGGTGGGGGTGAGAGGGACCATAAAGCATGACTCAGCAGGCGTGCTGGTTGTAGTTCTTTGCCGAGGCATGAGAACGGGGACCTAGAGGGTGTCTTTCACTGAGGAGCTAGAAGGTGGGCTGTTGGGGCAGGAGGTCAATCTTGGTGCCTACCGAGTTAGGAACTGAGGGTAAAGAGGGTTAAATTAGGGGAAGATAACGGATCTGGATTGGGAGATGAGGGGGTACAAGAAACACAGGGGTAGAGGAGAGGCAATACATGACAGGGGCTATATACAATATATATGAATTGTTTGTTTCGGCTTGGAGTCAGTATGGAAAGTCACGTCCATAAAGACTGACTTTTCAATTCCTAGGCAAATCATCATTTGTGAGGGTAAACAGTGCTGGAGAAAGGCTTCCTGGGTTAGATTGTACATTGAACATTCTTAAAACAACCATAATTTTCAAGTCTAGAATCCTAAGTAATATGGTAATGAGCACTGTAAAAGGAGTCTACACCATAAAGTATTGTCTAAAGGCTCTTGAGCATCCAGTTTTCTTTCCTTAAAGCAAACTGAAAACATGGGCATTACTAGCTTGAATTGAAAAAAATTACAAAAACATACTCAATGTATGAACATTGTAGCAAGAATCTATAGTATGCTGTTGCCTACTCCAGTGGTAGTTGTGGACACAAATATTAAATCATGTTAGCAGCCATAATCAAATGGGAAATTAATAGATTTAATACTTGTTAAGACATCATAATGAGAGACTGTATTTGGAGTCTAATAATATATAACACTGTAATGCAAAACTAGGGCAAACAAGCTCTATTTCCAAGAACGACTGTGAACGAAATGATTAAAAAGTTATTATAGACATTAAAACTAAGACAGTAAAACATTCTTACACTTAGCATGTAGTGGGAGTCCGCAGCTTCCAGATTTATCCTGTACCTGTTTCTGTGGGTAAAACTATTAGACCATTGTTATAGACATCTATAAAGAACAGGTAATTGAACAACTGCTTAATCTAAACAGCAGTATCAGTTACTGCAGGTCTCTGAAGTATAAAAGAGAATATAAACTTTTGTATTTTTCCTGTTCCATTATTACAGTTTCTTTCCTTCTTGTCACTATACTCTGGATCCAATGGTGTTCAAGACGACAATTATTTAGCCCACTGAGTTTCTTCATGTAGTTTTTCACATTTAAATATTCACATATAAATACCATATACATATATACATATATGTATATATAAATATACCACATATAAGTGATACATTCTGTATTTATCCTTCTGGCTTACTTCATTTAACATTATATCTTATAGTTCCATACATGTTGCTACAAATTCCATGATTGCATCATTCTTTATACTTTTGTACATAATACATCTTCACTCATCTCTTGTTGAAAGTGCAGTTTGATTTCAACTCTTAGCTATTTTTTTGAGTGCTGCAATGAATAGCTGTGTGCATACATTCTTTTCGATGGAAGTTTTTCCATTCTGGGGATAGAGACCCAAAACAAGGACTGCTGGTCATACGACAGCTAAATTTTTAGTTTACTGAAAACACTCCCTACTGCTTTCCATAAGGGTTGTGGACCAGGCAACATTCCCAGCAGCTGTGGATGAGAGTTCCTTTCTCACCACATCCCCTATAACAGATTGTTTCCAGTATTTTTGAAATGTGCCATCCTTATTGGTGTAAGATGATACCTCATTGTCTTAATTTAGATTTACCTAATGATAAGTGATGAGCATTTTTTATGTGTCTATTGGCCATCTGTTAGTTTTCCTCAGAGAAGTGTCTGTTCATTTCCTCTCCCCATTTTTTGATGGGAATTTTAGATTCTGTGTAGGTAACCTCTGTGAATGCTTATATATATTAGATATCAAAATATCTGAAGTTTTGAGTGCGAAAATTTTCTCCCATTAAATTATCCATCTTCTAATTTTAGTCGGTTTTTCTGTTGCCATAAAGAAAAATTTTAGCTTGATGTAGTCCCAATTATTTCTGGTTTTATGCTATAGCACTTGCCATTGGCATCCTATCATTGGGAGACTTCTTTGAGTTCTAAGTCTTATAGAGTTCTGCCTATGTTTTCCTCAATGAACTTTATTAATTTGGGTCTAATCTCAAGGTGTTTAATCTACTTTGAATTCACTTTTGTCTAAAGTGTAAGATATATATCAATCTTAAATTTCTTACACGTAGTTAGCCAATTGTTTCAATACTATTTGTTGAAGAGACTGTCTTTCTTCCATTTCAAATTCTGTACTCCTTTGTCAAAGATTAGTTAATCATAAACTTGGGTTTGTCATTAAATATTCTATTCTGACCTACTGGTCTGTCTTTGTTCCAATACCATGCTGTTTTGATCACAATGGCTTTATGGTAGAGTTTCAAATTAGGTAATGAGATGCCTCCCAGTTTCTTGTTTTACAATATGGTTTGGCTACCCTAAGTCTTTTATAGTGCCACACAAACTTTATGACTATTCTAAGTCTTTGAAGAATGTTGTATGAATTTGAATAGAGATTGCATTGAATGTATAGTTGTTTAGGAAAGATGGCCATTTTGATGATGTTGATTATTCTAATCCATGAGCATGGAACCTTCTTCCATTTCCTTAGGTCTTCAGTTTCTTTCTGAAGTGTTTTGAAGTTTTCGTGGTATAGGTCTCTCACATCTCTTGTTAGGTTATTTATTAGATACTTGATAGTTTTGGACAATATTTTAAATGGGTTAGACTCTTAGATCTCTTTCTCCTCCGAGTATTATTTGTATAAAGGAATGCAGCTCTCTTTTGTATATTGACTTTGTAGCCAGCCACTTTGCTGTATTGGCTTATTGTTTCAAGGAGCTTTTCTGTGGACTCTTTAGGGTTGTCAATGTATATCATCATTTCATCTACAAATAGAGATAGTTTTACTTCCTCTTTTCTGACTTGGATTCCTTTTATTTTCTTCTATATCTGCTATTGCTATTACTAAGATCTATAATACTATTTTGGATAAGTGTAGAGACAGTTGGACATTCTTGCCTAGTGCCTGACATTAATGGAAATGATTCAGATTTTCACCATTAAGAATTATGTTGGCTGTGGTTTTTTTTATATAGCTATTACTGTCTTGAAAAAGGTTCTTTCCACACCTGTTTTGCTAAGAGATGTCATTATGAATTGGTGTTAGATTTTGTCAAATGATATCTCTGCATTCATTGATATGATCATGTGATTTTTATCCTTTTACTGAGTTGGAGTATGATGTTGATTTGCATATATTGGACCATCCTTGACTCTCTGGGATGAAACCCACTTGGTCATAATGTATACTTTTTTTGATGTGTTATTGGTTTGTTTTGCTAAGATTTTATGAAGTATTTTTGCATCCATGTTCATTAATGAGATTAGTCCATAGTTTTCTTTCTTGGGAATATCTATGTCAGCTTTGAGAATGAGCATGAAGGTATTAGAGAAGATTCCCATCTTCTTGATATTTTGTAAGAGTCTAAGGATCAATGGTAGTAACTTTTCTTTGAATGTTTGAGAAAAGTCACCCATAAATCGGCCTGGTTTTGGACTTTTATTCTTGGGTAATTTCTTAATTACTGTTTCTTTTTCCTAACTTATGTTTGCTGTTTAGGCTTTCTCCTTCCTCCTCATTCAGTATTGGGAGATGATATTTTTCCAGAAATCTGTCCATTTCTTCTAGGTTCTCTAGCTTAACTGAGTATAGTTGGTCATAATAAATTCTTATTGATGTATTGGATTTCTTGGGGTTCTGTTGTAACCTCTTCGCTTTCATTTCTGATACAATTTATTTAAGTATTTTCCCTTTATTTCTTTGTCAATCTTGCCAGCAGTTTATCTTATTTATTCTTTAAAAATAAACAACTCCTGATCTCATCAATTCTTTGTATTGTTCTCTTTGTATATTGTTGTTTTTTGCTCTGTTTTTTATTATTTCTTTTCGTTTCTTATCTTAATCTACATGTACATGAATACTGTTGCATAATGTGAATATTGATTATTTGAACATTAGGTAATCTCCAGATTCTATAGTCATAATCAGGCAGACCAGACATTCAGCAACTGTGTGAAAAATAATTATTTTATAAGGATATTCCAAAAATGCAATTCAGTATAAACGGCACCTATATAAAGGTACTTCCTTCTGACTCTGCATCCTTGCTTTTGTAATCCTTTCTTACACATAAGCAGGTTGACAGTTGTTTGCAAATTTGCTGCAGTGAACTAATATTTCACCATTGTTCATTTGAGATTAAATAATAATGATACTTAAAAATAATTGAATTTGCTTTCTTTTCTCAAATCTGAAAGTATAGTTTAATTTAGATTTGTCTGCATTTGTAACATTTTTAAGTTGGAATACTTATGTGCTTAATTCAGGTAGTTCTTGAATTTGTAAGGTTGCACTATAGTGCATAGCTCAGAGAATGTTAAGGTCTCTGCTTCTGGGGCTTCCATTTTCCTTCATCTCAGAGTCAGAGCTGTCTCACCAGTGCAAACTGATCCTTACCTCAGGTAATTTAGTTGTAACATATATAACTATTATAAGGATTTATTGAAGATTAATATAATAATTCTATAATAGTATCAGAGGACTGGAAGAAGTAGTGAAACAATCTTGAAGGCTAGCACTTGGTATGATCAAGTTTTAATATATGAATAAATAACTACTGTAAGTATCATGGTTGATTCTAGATTAAGTTACTTTCTCACTTTTACACACACATTTTATAGATATGCAAATGCATATGTATATGCATACATAGATCAGTATGGTTTTGGGGGCATAGCATTGCTTGTGGTTCTTGGGGGCTATGTGCTCAGGAGTTATGCCCAGTGGTGGTTGGTGCTGAGTGAGGTGGGGGCCCTACTGTGATGTGGATGGAACCTTAGGTCTCTGGCATGAAAAGCATGACTTTTAATGAAACCTGCCCTTCAAATGTGAGGCATAAATATAGTTCATTTTTCTTAGAGTAAAATACCCATTTTTAAAATATCAATATATTGCAGCTTTATTGCTTGTAAATAAGCAACAATGGAAAAAACTCATAATCCTAGAACTAATGATAATACAAATTAATATACTTGAGTGTATATTTTTCTTAAAAAATTGTTGGTACTGGTGATTTGTGGAGTCTGAATAGTGCCAGGCAATCTGTCACTCCTATGTCACTCCACTTAATGCTAAATTTTTTTTTTCACAGCATCAATGACCATTTTAATGGAAATATTCAGCCTTTGGAAAAACCTGGAACGTATTATTTAGATTTTACTGGACAGGACAAGTGGGACAAGTGGGATTTGTTTCTTCTAATCCAGTTATCAAAAAGATTAAACCTTTGCCCTCTGCATTCTAATTGTATCTATTTGGAAACAAAGGGTAGTTGTTTGTAGAAGATAGTTGAAAAATGAGGCTTTATGCCAAGGAGAATGTTTCTCAGCTGAAGGAGGTAGCAATCATGGCACACATTTTTTTTTCTTGTGTTGCAGGCATCTGTAGAGGCTTCTGGTGAAATCGAATTATGCAAGACTGGATTTCCTGAAGATGTTTACAGTGCAGTCTTATCGCAGAATGTGCATGAAGGACAGCCTCTCCTCAATGGTACCATCTCAAAAGATATATTTATACAGACACTGTCTATGCTCTTGAAACAAATTAGCCATTAAAAAGTCTCTAAATCATCGCTACTGTATAACAAGTATGAATTTTTCACAATCACTATAATGAGACTGTAGGGACTTTATTTTAGGATTACTGAAGAGCTCATGAATCTCTTATGTACATAATTGGAAGGCTCCTGATCTCTTCAAAACTTCGTATTTCTCCTTTTTGAAATTTACATTAAAACCACTACACAACTAATTTATGGTTTTTCTACATACATTTGACTTACCTTGAGTAATAATATTTACAAAATATTCTAACGATTTAGCAAATTATAGCAAAAACTTCTCCATGGTATTTTAAATTAAATAATAAATATTTGAAAACTGAAAAAACCCTATTTTTAGCTAAATTTCAATGAACAGATAACCAAGTGAAGTCTGAACTAAGGAACATGTATTTTTGTTATGATATTGTTTATAGAAATTAAAAGGTAGATAATTTAATTATGGCTAGTGTGAATTTCAAGTGTATACACAGTTCCTATTACGAATCACATTTATTATAATTATAATGTGAAACTTATTGCCAGTGAGTTTAGATAAAATAAGAACTAAAACTTAAATATCAAAAGCAAACCTAGACGTTTTTTCTTTTATCTTTAATCAAAATTGAACACAATTTTTGATTAGTGGTATTTTCTTGGGCTTATTTATCATTACATGAAATGTCATTGAAATGTGAGAGCAAGAAGAATTGATTAGTAAGTTGTATTTAAATGCTGTTTCCCTGCAAATTGTGCCTATCTTCAAGACTGTTTCAGAGAACTGCTTTTAGAGAATCTATGTAACCTCAGCTAATTAATTTACACAGAGCTTGACCACATAGCCTTAATTGAAGTGTCCTTACAGCACTGAAAAACTGTAATGCTACAACACTTAAGATTACCATAGACAGAAAGCTTTGAAATAAAATAGCTTCTTAACTACTGAGATTCTATTTTCACTTCTACCTGATTTTTCTGAAGCTAAATTTTAATGGAAGATATCCTCTGATCTTAGCCTGATAACATAGTATTTTAATGAGTGAATGTTTAAATTAGTCTGTCTCCACACTGAATTTCTATCTTGCTTTCTGGTAATGATTGGCAACACAAAGTTCCAGGTGAAATAAAAGCTTAGATTTTGCTTAGCTTATTATTGTGTCTTGGAATTCTACACCTTTGTTATTTTCTTTAAATCTGTAAATTATTGTGTTGCATCCTAAGATATGTACAACCTGTAAATATTATTTAAATGCTGAGAATGGTGTTATGGTTCTGTATAGAAGTTCACATAGATAAAAGTTATGATTGGGATTTGTTAAATTTTTTGTTTATTTTGTCTCAGTTTTTGGGGGGATAAATTCTGTGGGGTCACCTCTGGGGGTTCTTGGCAGTCACCAGTGCTAAAGCAGTAGTTCAGCCCGAGGGGATGCTGTCCCAGGAGTTTAGCTCGAGGCCCTCAGCATTTAAGACATGTGCTACTACTATTTGTCTATCTCCTTGGCACCTGAATTGTTGGTATTTTTGAAATGTACTGGTGAGAGTTGTTTTTTAATGGATAATTCCTTCTATATTTTTTTGCCTAAAAGCTAGTTAAAATTTTTTGGTTATAAATAAACACATGGTTTGTCACTAGAGATCATTAGATTTAAGATGAAATTCATTAGCATGTTGAATAATTTTGAACATGAAAGCCTAGTTTCTACTTATTAGACAATGCTGATGATTGGAGAAATTGAACTTAACTATTTGTCAGAGTGCTTTTGGTGTAATTCAGAAACAGAATTTTTGTTAGAATTCTAAGTGTGAAAGATGGAAGGAAATACATTTGACTTTGGTCTCTAGTCATCATTGTGAAGTGTGTGACAGTGTCTATTAGCATGTGTTTAGTTTGGAGGTGCTTAATTGATCATTTTTATGTTAATATTCTTTAAAACTTTTTCATGACACACCATTACCTTTTTCTTTTTTATTCATAGTTTATGATACAGGGCATTTATGTCCATGAATATGTTAAATGGGACATAGGATAATTGAAGTTAAAAATATTCTTTCGTTAGAAAATCCACCATGCCCGATTTTTAAGGAAGAAATTACTTGGTCCTTTGTAAATTACCAAAATTTCTTTTTACAAGAGTACTGGCATCACTTATATTTTCTTTGGAAAATAGTTACTTTAAAGAATCAAATATTTTTACTTTTTAGAGTTTCAGTGGGTTGATAATCCAAAACTGTATGCACTGAATCTAATTTCCATGTTTCTTAATTGTATTCATGAATTCTGTGTACTGCAATACATCTATTTACCATATATACAATGCTTAAAAAGTTCTATTGCTAGAATGATAGCTTTTGCCAGGGCTTTGTGACTTACAGTATTTAAAGTTAGAAGCAACTGAATATACACTATGAAAAGAGTTTTCTAAGGTATTAGCCTCATAGCAAGTTCTACCATATTAAATTGACCTTTGAATGTGAGAACCTGTTGAAATTTTAACTCACATCTCTTGATGCTTTCTTTAGTTTCTTTTTTGTTTTTGTTTTTGGGCCACACCCAGTGGCACTCAGGGGTTACTCCTGGCTCTGTGCTCAGAAGTCGCTCCTGGGGACCATATGGGATGCCTGGGATTCAACCCAGGTCTGTCCCAGGTTATTCACTTGCAAGGCAAATGCCATACCCACTGGCTCCGCCTCACTTTCTTTAAGTTTTTGTTGACGCCATTTGGGGAGAGAATAGCAAGGCTACAACAGTATGCATAGGGGATTTCATAGAATGACTGAATGACCCGTGACATAAGAAAATTTGACCAAAACTTTAATATTTTGTTGTATGCATATTTTAATGTTTTGTGTTTGTTTGTTTCTGTTTTGAAGCCACACCCTGAAGCCCTCAGGGGTTATTCCTGGCTCTGTGATCAGAAATTACTCCTGGCAGGTTTGGTTACCATATGGGGTGTTGGGAAACACCCCAGGTTGGCCACTTTCAAGGCAAATACCCTATTCACTATACTCTCACTCCGATTTCTATAATGCTGTTTGTTATTTTAGCAACTTCAGATTTTGCTTCTATCTTTGCATTTATAGGTTGTTTTAAATGTCTCTTTCATATATAGTGCTAAGGAGATTCTTTTTTTTTTTAACTTATTTTCTCTAATGGTATTTTCTTTGGGCATATATTTAAAAGTAGGATTACTAGGACAAAAAGAAGGTAGTGTATGACTATTTTTTTTACTTTTGTAGGATGTCTTCATAGGGTTGAAAGTATACTGATTCTTTTTTTGGCTTTATATTACCATTCCATTTTTATGATTTTTAAAATTTTGCTGTTTCCCCACAGGTGACAAACATTCCTTTTTATCCTGTAGTGTTCTCTGTATTTGCCTTTGCATGTAAGGATTAATTTTAATGCATGACAGACATTTTTACCTTGAATTTTTCTATTCTGTTTTAAAAGCATTTGTTATCAACCCCTTTATTTATCAGATAATCAAATTGGAGCTCAGAGAGAGATTCAGGCTTTTCTCCAAGATTTATATAGCTTTTTAGATTGTTAGCTGCAAATATGGAATTAGAACTTAGGTTTCCAGCTTCCTAATTTACTTCTCTGCTGATGAAAAAAAAACACAGTTGTATAACCAAGGGAAGAATGAGTGCAAATTGGTGCTAAACTAAATGTTCAAGGGTCTTATAGCCAGTTTATTTTTGAGCAAGCCTTTATTTCCCTAATTAACACCATGTCCTATGTCTTACTAAATTAATTTAGGAATTTATGATCCTAAGGCAAACAAATCTTCCTATAATTAAAAATATGTCTCAATTAGTGTCAATGTTAGTATTCTTGTACATATACATTTATAAGCAAAATATGCAGGCATTGGAAAATGATATTTATTGTTTAGTATTTAACTTACTCTACTAAAATAGAAAAATCTCTGTGGTCGCACATTACTTGAAAATAAAATAACTGCAATCATAAATTTTCATTCTGTCACCAACAGTGTATCTGACACCATGAAATAACAACCAGACTCTGATATTGCAAAGAGAATCTGGGCTGTTTTTAGTGAGGATTTTAGGAGCGTTTTACTGTGTGTTTGCATTGGTGGTCTGATGCTTAGACATTTTACTAAGTAAAGTTCTCCAACTTTGGTCAATATAAATAGAAACCTGCAATTACCATGA
The DNA here is from genome assembly GCF_024139225.1 of Suncus etruscus. Lineage (NCBI taxonomy): Eukaryota > Metazoa > Chordata > Mammalia > Eulipotyphla > Soricidae > Suncus > Suncus etruscus. The sequence goes on along the minus strand of NC_064850.1, from coordinate 156,536,711 downwards.
TTATTTTCAGTAATTCATTCATACTCACTCGCTCTGGGTAGCACATGATGATTTAATCTCCATTAGATTGGATTTTATTTAGATTAGTTTACTGGATGATTGAGGCTTATTCACATTAAGATATTCAGAGAAAGCTGCAGTATGGTATCTTCAGATGTCAGTAGTGAATATTTTATTAGTTTACTAAAAATACCTATACAATATTGCTAATTTTTAAGTCACATGACTACTTCTGCATGATACATATTATTTGCAAAGCTATACAAATTTTAAGCCTTTCATGGAGGTTAATTGGTTATGAAACCTTGACTCTTGCTTAAATTATTATTTTTTAATTTTAGAAAATAATTATTGCTATTGAATGAAGAAATGTTTTTAAATATTTGAAAAGTAGGTCTGTAACCATCTTGTTTGTAAAGTCAGCCAATCCTTTGCGCTTTAGTGGCTTGTGGTTGATTATGGGAAATGACATTGAATTATTGAAATTGTTTTCTTGCATGTTTTTGATTAGCTCTTAAATAGGGTCTTAGGGTTGGAGAATTTATGTGCTATGAGGCAGTATTATAGTTTATAAGATAAAGTAAGTATATAACAGGATCATAAAAACTAAACTATTACATCCTCGTTCCTATCCTGATCATTTAAATTCTAATATGTAGAATTTTTGCACCTTTTGACTTATTATTTTAGGTTTAGTTTTTGTAATAAAATAAAAAAAAACACAAGAAGAAAAATTGGGTAGTTTCTTTTCTTTTCTTTTTAAAATCCTTTGGAAATTATTTAAAGTCTTTAGTATGTTATTATTTAAAGTATTTAGTCTTTTGCATGAAGTGATTTCTGTTTCTTCACAATGTGATAATCAGATCTGCATTCAAGAAAACAACTCACTGTTTTATATCTGCCATATGTATAAAAATATTAGCAAGCAGGTGGAAAAATTGTTTTACTAACATTCACAAAGCATACTATTGTTCTCTGTGCTGCAATCGATGCATATACTCCTGCAATAATTCTATTATATTATTTGAAAAAAATGTTTACTATTTGAACCTCTTTTGATGTTCTTCTTGGGTCTTTAGTAAATATAAAGTAGGGTGTAGAAAGTAAACCCAGAAAATAGATGAAGTATATGATACTATAAAACTTGATTCTGTGTAGAAGATTAAAGTAGTGAAGGGAAATTGTGGAAATATATAGTTCTGCAATTTCAATTCATCAGGGGAAGTATCATTGCATTGGTGCCATCTAAATAGGAAGAGTGATATTGGAGGTGGTCTTAGAGTTTTATATAACTTAGGGAAGGAATATGCAATACAGAGGACACAACAAATGCAGGGGTTTTGGAGTAGGAGTTTGTATGCAATTTTAAGGAGCTGCAAGGAACTTGTGTGACCAGAGAGGAGGAGAAAAAAGGGATGTGCAGGACTGGGATGATAGTTTGGCAGATACGACCCTTCCCTTGCATGCAGCCAGCCTGGGTTTGATTCCCAAGCACCTCAGGAGTAACCCCTGAACTCCAACTTGGGAGTGGTTTCAAAAAACAGTCAAAGAAAAGGAAAACAGCACTGGAGCAGTCTTGGATCACTCCATGGTCCCTTTGGAAAAAGAGACTGAGGTTGAGGTGGCCAGTAGAGGTTTTTTGGGGGGCCAGAGCTGTAGCATAGCAGGTAGGGCATTTGGCTTGAGTGTATAAAGTTGTAACTTTTTTTTTTTTTTTTTAGTTTTTTGGGCCACACCTGGTGGCACTCAAGGGTTACTCCTGCTCTGAACTCAGAAATCACTCCTGGCTTAGAGGACCATATGGTGTACTGGGGATAGACCCTGCATCTGTCCTGGGTCAGCCATTCGGAAGGCAAAATGCCATACTACTGTGCTACCACTTCGGCCCTAAAGACATAACATTTTTATTGGCTTATTAGTTATACACATATATAACTTCACTATATATAATCATAAATTTTCAGTATATAATCATGTATATGGTTTAACTTATATAAACATAACTTTTTATTGACTTATTAGTTTATAGATATTTGTATTTTTTTTGTATTTTACCCTTGTCTTTAGTGCTTATATAAATATGTGTGCAAATATCTATTTTTTGAGTACCTGTTTTCGATTCTCTTGGATATATGTATCTGGTTTTTTAATTACAGAGGTCGTGTGGTGCTTTAGTGTTGTAGCTTATGGGAACTGTTGAACTTTTCAATGAAACCATTTTATAGCTCCACTAGCTTCATACATGGGTACTATATATGCATTCTCATCAATAATAAATTTAACTTTATTTCTTTTTATTATTTTTTATTTAAACAAATTTATTACATACATGATTGTGTTTGGGTTTCAGTCATGTAAAGAACACCACCCATCACCAGTGCAACATTCCCATCACCAATGTCTCAAATCTCCCTCCTCCCCACCCAACCCCCGCCTGTACTCTAGACAGGCTTTCTATTTCCCTTGTACATTCTCATTATTAGGATAGTTCGAAACTTAGTTATTTCTCTAACTAAACTCATCCCTGTTTGTGGTGAGCTTCATGAGGTGAGCTGTAACTTCCAGCTCTTTTCTCTTTTGTGTCTGAAAGTTATTATTGCAAGAATGTCTTTCATTTTTCTTAAAACCCATAGATGAGTGAGACAATTCTGCGTTTCTCTCTCTCTCTCTCTCTCTCTCTCTCTCTCTGACTTATTTCACTCAGCACAATAGATTCCATGTACATCCATGTATAGGAAAATTTCATGACTTCATCTCTCCTGACAGCTGCATAATATTCCATTGTGTATATGTACCACAGTTTCTTTAGCCATTCATCTGTTAAAGGGTATCTTGGCTGCTTTCACTTGCTTGGAGAGTGCAGTTTCCTCTTTGAAGATGCCTTTAGTCTCAATGTCCTGCAGTGTTTTACCTACATATTCTATATATCTTATGGTTTCGGGTCTTATATTGAGGTCTTTCATCCATTTGGATTTACCCTTCGTACATTGTAGTGGCATACAGTTTCTCAAAGTAGTTTCTGATTACCCTTAGGATCTCTGTCATATCAGTAGTGATTTCTCCTTTTTCATTCCTAATATGAGTTATCAAGTTTTTCTCTCTCTCTCTCTTTTTCTTTTTTAGTTTTGCCAGTGGTCTATCAATCTTGTTTATTTTTTCAAAGAACCAACTTCTGCTTTCATTGATCTTTTGGGTTGTTTTTTGGGTTTCCACTTCATTGATTTCTGCTCTCAGCTTTGTTATTTCCTTCTGTCTCCCTATTTTTGGATCCTTTCATTGAGTACTTTCTAATTCTATGAGCTGCATCATTAAGCTATTCAGGTATGCCCCTTCTTTCCTGATGTGTGCTTGCTAAGCTATAAATTTTCCTCTCAGTACCATTTTTGCTGTGTCCCATAGGTTCTGATAGTTTGTGTCTCCATTGTCATTTGTTTCTAGGAAGGTTTTGATTTCCTCTTTGATTTCATCTCAGACCCACTGGTTATTCAGTATTAGGCTGTTTAAATTCCAGGTATTAAAGTTTTTCTTCTGTGTCCCTTTGTGGTTCACATATAATTTCAGGGCCTTGTGGTCCGCGAAGGTAGCCTGCAAAATTTCTATCCTCTTGATATTATGGAGGTATGTTTTATGTGCTAGCATGTAGTCTATCCTGGAGAATGTCCCACGTACATTAGAGAAGAATGTGTATCCGGGCTTCTGGGGGTGGAGTATCCTGTATATATCTACTAGGCCTCTTTCTTCCATTTCTCTTTTCAGGTCTAGTATATTCTTGTTGGGTTTCAGTCTGGTTGACCTGTCAAGTATAGACAATGACATGTTGAGGTCTCCCACAATTATTGTGTTGTTATTGATATTATTTTTCAGATTTGTCAACAATTGTATTAAATATTTTGCTGAACCCTCATTCGATGCATATATGTTTAGGACAGTGATTTCTTCCTGCTGTACGTATCCCTTGATTAATAGAAAATGTCCATCTTTGTCCCTTATAACTTTCCTAAGTATAAAGTTTGCATTATCTGATATTAGTATGGTCACTCCAGCCTTTTTATTGGTGTTGTTTGCTTGGATGATTTTTCTCCAGCTTTTTATTTTGAGTCTATGTTTGTTCTGACTATTCAGGTGCATTTCTTGTAGGCAGCAGATGGTTGGATTGACTTTTTTGTTCCATTTAGTCACTCTGTGTCTCTTAACTGGTGCATTTAGTCCATTGACATTGAGAGAAAGAATTGTCCTGTGAGTTAGTGCTATCTTTATATCGAAGTTTGTTGTATCTGTTGGTCAGTCTTGTTTTAAAGTAGGCTGTTCAGTTTTTCTTTTAAGAATGGTTTGAGTCTGTAAAGTTTCTGAGCTGTTGTTTGTCTGTGAAACCATGTATTGTTCCTTCAAACCTGAAAGTGAGTTTTGCTGGGTGCAGTATTCTAGGCAAAGCATTTATTTCATTGCGTTTTGTCACTATGTCCCACCACTGCCTTCTGGCCTTCAGTGTTTCCAGTGACAGGTCTGCAGTAAATCTCAAGGATGTTCCCTTGAATGTAATTTCTCTTTTCGATCTTGCTGCTTTCAGATCAGTCTCTATCTGGTATTCGTCATTGTGACTAGGATGTGTCTTGGGGTGTTTTTTCTGGCATCTCTTTTAGTTGATATTCTTCGGGCATGCAGGATTTGATCACATGTATTCATTAGCTCTGGTAGTTCCTCTTGACCGTTGATTCTTCCTGGAGATTTTCTTCCTGGGTCTCTGGGACTCCAATGATTCTTAAGTTGTTTCTGTTGAGCTTATCATAGAGTTCTATTTTCATCTGTTCTTATTCTTTGAGTAATTTTTCCATTGTTTGATTGTTTGCTTTAAGGCTTTTTTCCAATTTGTCCTGCTGTATGGAATTGTTATTCATCTCATCTTCCAGTGTACTAATTCTATGCTCAGGTGCTGTTAGCCCGTGGGAAAGCTCAACCATGTTTTTCTTAAATTCATCTACTGAATTTTTCAGACCTGTTATTTGACCTGAAATTTCAGTTTGGAGTTTTCTGATTTCTATCTTCATATTCTCTTGATTCTTATTAGTGTTGTCTTCTATACTTTCTTTGAGTTCTTTGAACATCTTCCATGTTGCGATTCTAAACTCCTTATCTGAGAGATTGACTAGTTGGTTGGTCATGTTCAAGTCATCAGAGTTGCCATCGTCATGGTCGTGAGGAATGACTCAATAATTCAATTTGCTGTAACATGCATTTATCTAAAAAAATATGTTAAATGAAGTAAACCAGAAGAAGAATAAGTACAGGAGGATCTTCCTTTTATGGTATTTAGAAAAACTGCATGAAGAAATGCAATGGAGTTAATGTAGGTTGTCTAGAACATGCCCCAGAGTATAGTAAGGAGAAGGAAAGAAATTGAGTTGAGGAGAGAAAAACAAATATGAAATTATGGTGATAGGAATCAAGGAGTCTCAGTTGCATTGGTGGTTTTAAGAATGGACAAAAATAAATATTCAAGCCAGAATCAACCAGAAGGAAATCATGAGACCCAACATTTTATAGCCAAAATTAAAATGTCTATGTTATGATGACCGGCTAGCATAGGAAGTGGTGACATGGGATGCACTCTGTAAACATTTGTGGAGGGAAGTTTACACTGATGGTGAGTTTGATCCTGAATCATTATATGTCTGAGACTCAACTATGAATAACTTTGTAAATCACAATGATTTAAATAAAAATATTAGTAAAATAAAATAGAAGGAAGTGGAAGCCTGTAATATTTAGAGAGGGATTTGTGGTGCATTGAGAGCATTTTCCAAAGATGAGAGTAATGTGCTTGCATGATATTAACAAAATCTGGATAGCCAGGAGGAAAAGTGATTATGCAGGAGAAGAGATAATTACTAGGACAATACTATGGAGTAGGCTTGAGAAATGAGATCAAGAGGGACTTAGAACTCTGTTTATGTCAAGCTTCACAGATGTTTTCATGTACCTGCATTTGGAAGCACTCTTTTGTTGAGTCATTCCTAAAATAGTTTAAAATTCCTCATTTTAGCCTGATGATTTTTATGTCAGCAGAAGGTTTTCTCTATAGAAATGGCAAATAGGATAAAAATGAAAATCCCTTGTGGTGTGGGATGATGTATACAGTATTTTCTTTGCTGTAAAATTCTTGACAGATGGTTATCCAGTTTCTGCAAGAATACCATTACCACTGCCTCTCCCCATACCAGGAGGAGATCACTCCCTTACAAAGTCTGCTTTATCTTTGGAGAGCTCTCACTGTTAAAAAGCTATTTCTTAAAAAGTTTCTCTGAAGCATATGTTCCTAAAATTTTTATCCACCGATGTCTGTTTCATATTTTGGCACCATACACAGCAAGCATATTCTCTGATGCTTTCAAATCATTCTCTTAGTCATTTTTTCATTCAATGAGAAATTTTAAACATCTGTCATATACAAGGCAAGGAAGAAGGCAAAGGTGGTCAACAAGGCAGACAAAATCCCTGGAGTAGGAACTTATATTTAGAGATCTTCAAATGCCTAACCATAATCACCCCAGCTCCTTATATATCTGCTCAATATCAAGCAAATTCTTCAGTGGGTCAGAGAATTCTGGTTTGTATACCCCTCATACAGAAGAAAGCTCCCTCCTCAACTGCACTCCTATCGTCTGTGTCCTGTCCACACTACAGAGGCCTTTTTGCCTTTCATGTGAATGTGACACTTCTTTCCAAGTCAGCCTAAGGTGGAATTGGCATTGTTTGCTACTGCATCATTCTGTTGGCTCCTGTTAAGATTGTGGTTATTAAAAACTCCTGGGTATTTTTTATACGAACTGCTTGCCATTTTGCACTTGTAAAATTGATTTTGAATTCAAATGTTGGACCTATAGCTTGATTTTTCACAATCTTCAACACCATCTGATGACCTTAGTGATTATCAGAATACATAATAGCATCAGGAATCAAAGATAGACCTGACTTAAGTTCTCATTTGAATGAAGGGCTACAGCATCACATCTGTAAGTTTTAGACACCATAAGAAATTGATATTGAGCTGCATACAAATACCAGCATATACATGTTCTCTTTTAATCATTTTGTTTCAAGTTACAACAACCTTAAGACATATGTAACACTATTATTTCAACTCATGGCCTATATTATTCTTAAAATAGAATTTCTTAATGTAAGGCATTGGAGAAGCAGCTTTTTTCAGATATATGAATGTATAAGTAGATGGGTTGTAAGATTGCCTCAATTCTGTTTCAGATTCCTACTCAAAATGAGTTGTCATTATTATTTCAAGGATTAGTTTTCATTTAGATAAATAGTGATCTCTTTTTTGATAATGCCATATCTTATTAAACTTATATCTAACTATTGAAAAATCTGTATTTCATGTAGGACTTTATTGTATATTATGTCAATAGAGAGCCTATAAACTTGTAAAACATACGAAGAAATCCTCTACAGTGATCAGAAGTATGGATACTGTATTTTTATTAAAAAATATTGCGGTGTGGTTATAGTAACTTTAAGTTTTGAACCCTGTTTACAAGAGTCCAGAATTTGCTCCTTTTCTCCTTTAACTATTTCTTTTTGAATCATTTGTTGACTCACTCTGGTAAGAATCTGCCTGGTTGTAAGAGGGACATTGCTGACACCTTGATCTAGGACTTTTTTTTACTTCTTTAGAAGGATTAGGGTCCTTCTAAGGATGTCTTACTTTGTTATTATTTTTGAAAAAGGTATCTAAAACTTTTTTCCAATTGGAATAATCTTTGATGTTAATATATTTATGGTGTGTTGTGTCAGGAATGATACTAAGATATCAATGAAAGAGGAAGTGATGCATTTTAGACCATGTTATGTCCCCTTTCTGCCCCCCTCAAAGAGGAGCAGGGTTCATTGTGAAAATGCGTAATTTTTTTGTTTGTTTTTGTTTTTTGTTTTTGGGCCACATCCAGCGGTACTCAGGATTACTCCTGGCTGTCTGCTCAGAAATAGCTCCTGGCAGGCACGGGGGACCATATGGGACACTGAGATTTGAACCAACCACCTTTGGTCCTGGATCGGCTGCTTGCAAGGCAAACACCAATGTGCTATCTCTCCAGGCACCTGATTTGTTTTTATGTAAAATTTTTAGTGATATTAGCAAGTATCCTTTTGACATAGGAATTCATTATATTTTAATTGTACTGGCTTAAATTTGACTGTTATATTATGCTGTATTGTTCTTTTCCATACTTTTAAAATCCCTAATATCTCTATTAACAAGTACAGGAAACAACTCTTTAGAGTTATCTTGTTTAACTTCCTTTTATAATCCAGTATCATGGTTTACAGATTTCAGAGTACTTGAGAGTTAACTTGTAATAATGCAGATTCCAGGACTCACACCTTATTTTAATAAGGTAATAAAAATATGCATTTTTTACATGTGAATTCCAAGGAACTCTTTATCAGGGTTGTTTTCAGCCAACCTTGCAGAGGTCACTTTAGCATGCATTTCCAGAACAGAAACATGTCACATTCATTTGTATTTCCTCTAGGTTTATTCAAACCCTGTTAGTACAGATGGAGTTTTAAAGGTATTAATTTTGACGTCATTTGGTGATAGATTTTGTTTAGATCTGAAGCCTAATTATTTGTTCTTATTAGATACTATTATTATTTAAAATACTTTTTAAAATTTTTTTATTTTATTTAAACACCTTGATTACATACATGATTGTGTTTGGGTTTCAGTCATGTAAAGAACACCACCCATCATCAGTGCAACATTCCCATCACCAATGTCCCAAGTCTCCCTCCTCCCCACCCGACCCCCGCCTGTACACTAAACAGGCTCTCCATTTCCCTCATATATTCTCATTATTAGGACAGTTCCAAATGTAGTTATTTCTCTAACTAAACTCATCACTCTTTGTGGTGAGCTTCCTGAGGTGAGCTGGAACTTCCAGCTCTTTTCTCTTTTGTGTCTGAAAATTATTATTGCAAGAATGTCTTTCATTTTTCTTAAAACCCATAGATGAGTGAGACTATTCTGTTTCTCTCTCTCTCTCTCTCTCTCTCTCTCTCTCTCTCTCTCTCTGACTTATTTAACTCAGCATAATAGATTTTGTTTACATCCATGTATAGGAAAATTTCATGACTTCATCTTTCCTTAACACCTGCATAATATTCCATTGTGTATATGTACCACAGTTTCTTTAGCCATTCGTCTGTTGAAGGGCATCTTGGTTGTTTCCAGAGTCTTGCTATGGTAAATAGTGCTGAAATGAATATAGGTGTAAGGGAGGGGTTTTTGTATTGTATTGTTGTGTTCCTAGGGTATATTCCTAGGAATGGTATAGCTGGATTATATGGGAGCTCGATTTCCAATTTTTGGAGGAATCTCCATATCGCTTTCCATAAAGGTTGAACTAGACGGCATTCCCACCAGCAGTGGATAAGAGTTCCTTTCTCTCCAGATCTCCACCAACACTGTTTATTCTCATTCTTTGGGATGTGTGCCATTCTCTGTGGTGTGAGGTGGTATCTCATCATTGTTTTGATTTGCATCTCCCTGATAATTAGTGATGTGGAGCATTTTTTCATTTGTCTTTTGGCCATTTGTATTTCTACTTTGTCAAAGTGTCTGTTCATTTCTTCTCCCCATTTTTTGATGGGATTAGATGTTTTTTTTTTTTCTTGTAAAGTTCTGTCAGTGCCTTGTATATTTTGGAGATTAGCCCCTTATCTGATGGGTATTGGGTGAATAGTTTCTCCCACTCAGTGGATGGCTCTTGTATCCTGGGCACTATTTCCTTTGAGGTGCAGAAGCTTCTCAACTTAATATATTCCCATCTGTTAATCTCAGCTTTCACTTGCGTGGAGAGTGCAGTTTCCTCCTTGAATATGCCTGTAGTCTCAATATCCTGGAGTGTTTTGCCTATGTGTTGTTCTATATATCTTATGGTTTTGGGTCTGATATTGAGGTCTTTAATCCATTTGGATTTTACCTTCGTACATGATGTTAGCTGGGGGTCTAAGTTCTAATTTTTCTCCAGCCTTTTATTTTGAGTCTATGTTTGTTCTGACTATTCAGGTGCATTTCTTGTAGGCAGCAGGAAGTTGGATTGAGCTTTTTGATCCATTTAGCCACTCTGTGTCTCTTAACTGGTGCATTTAGTTCATTGACGTTGAGAGAAAGAATTGTCCTGGGATTTAATGCCATCTTTATATCGAAATTTGGTGTGTCTTTTGGTTAGTCTTGTCTTAAATTAGGTCTTTCAGTTTTTCTCTTAAGACTGGTTTTGAGTCTGTAAAGTTTCTGAGCTGTTTTTTGTCTGTGAAACCATGTATTCTTCTGTCAAACCAGAAAGTGAGTTTTGCTGGGTACAGTATTCATTTCATTCAGTCTTGTCACAATATCCCACCACTGCTTTCTGATATTGAGTGTTTCTGGTGACAGGTCTGCTGTAAATCTCAAGGATGCTTGCTTGAACATAATTTCCCCTTTTGATCTTGCTGTTTTCAGAATTCTGTCTCTATCTGTGGGATTTGTCATTGTGACTTGGATGTGTCTTGGGGTGGTTTTTCTGGGTCTCTTTTGGTTGGTACTCTTCGAGCATGCAGTATTTGATCACATATATTCTTTAGCTCTGGAAGTTTCTCTTTAATGATGTTCTTGGCCGTTGATTCTTCCTGGAAATTTTCTTCCTAGGTCTCTGGGACTCCAATGATTCTTAAGTTGTTTCTGTTGATCTTATCATAGACTTCTATTTTCATCTGTTCCCATTCTTTGACTACTTTTTCCATTGTTTGTTCATTTGCTTTAATTTTTTTTCCAATCTCTCCTGCTGTATGGAATTGTTATGTATCTCATCTTCCACAGCTCCAAGTCTATTCTCAGCTTCTGATACCCTGTCCCAGAGCTTATCCATTTTGTCATTCACTTCGTTTACTGAGTTTTTCAGGCCTGTTAGCTGACATGTTATTTCAGTTTGGAGTTTTGTGATTTCTGTCTTCATATTTTCTTGGTTCTTATTAGTGTTCTGTTCAACTCGATCCATGGTTTCTTTGAGTTCGTTGAGCATCTTCCATATTGCTAGTCTAAAGTCCTTATCTGAGAGGTTGATTAGTTGGTTGGTCATTATCTAGTCATCAGAATTGGTCATTATCTGGTCATCAGAATTGTCATCTTCATTCTCTATGTCTGATGCTGGCCGCGTTGTTTCCCCATTGTCACACTTGTATTGTGGGGTTTTCTATGTGTTGTGGTGGTATTCTTTGGCTATATTATGCAGGCAGCACACTCCTCTGTCTCCGCCCTTTCTGGATGGGCCGACTTGCCCCTAAGGGAGGGGAGTCCTCTGTGGATGAAGCCTCACACAGGATCAAATCTTAGGCTCGAGCATGCAGCAGAGAAGACGGTCCGGAGAGAAATGCTTGCTTCTGTGATCCAGTACAGTTCTTAGTGTGATTTTTTCTTCTTGTAGCGATGGTGTTCTTTTCTTAGAAAGAGCGCATGGCCGCGTAGCAAAGCCAAAGTGCTCTGCTGGAGCCTCTTTTCGGCCCACTCCCAAGAGGTTCACGCAAGAGGACAGTAGACAGTCACACACAGGCAGCACTCACAGTTTTTCACAGTCGGGCCCCACTGAGCAGGCGTATTTTCGTGGATTTTCCCAGCCTGATGTCACAAACAGGGGACCCGGCTTCTGCAAAGCCTAGCTGGTTTTCATGTTATGGAGTCCTGCCCTGGAATTGGCCTCTGTGAGAGCGAGTTTTCTGGAGTCTCTTTCGGCCCACTCCCAAGATGTTCACGCAAGAGGACAGTAGACTGACACACACAGCCCTCTTTAAAATACTTAATGATTGGGCTGAAGAGGTAGCTCAGCCCAGGTAGGCAGGAATGCATTATTTGAATGCAGGGACCCTCCCTGACACCACATGATACATGTCAGTCCCAACACTATACACTGGTTGACATCTCTGACACTACCCTGAGTCTGAGCACTGAATGAAATGGGAGTAACCTTTGTCCATCACCAAAGCAAAAATAAGATGATAATATTATTATTTATAATAAAACAGGAATAAGTTAATATATCAATATATATTAAATAAAGGATTGGCCATACATTATCTGCATTAATAATTATTACATTTCATTTGACTTGCTTTTAAATATCAGGAAATTTTACCAAATAAATATAAAATGGTTAAATAAGGAAACTAGTAAGTTGCTATTACATTTTTCACTCATCTAGTAGTAAAAAAAGAAAAAGAATGGGGACAGAGTTTTGGCACAGGTTTAGAGCATTTGACCTGTATGCCGCCATCTAGGGCATCCCATATGGTCCCCAGGGTTGCCAGGAGTGATTTCTAAGCACAGAAATAGGAGTAACCCTCTGAATGCTGCAGGTGTGGCTCAAAACTAAAACCAAACCAAAACAAAACTATTAGAGCAAAGAAAATCATTCATTTCCCGTTAAATCCAGAAGAATAAGCTCTCCTCTTTTGCTCTGTTTTTCTATTTGCTGATGTATAAGTTCCTTTCTGATAAGGGAAGCATTTTACCCTGACATCAGCTGTCTTCCTGACACATTCAACTTTTGAAGTTTTCTTGAATTAGATATTTTTTTAGCATCTTAAGTAAGGAGCAATTCATTGTTCTTTGACCTTCATTTCACAAACTCTTTAAATTAAATATTCTCAGAAAAGCCGGGATTTTGAATTTTGGATTAAAAAATGTGTTTATTAAAATTCTCAGAACCTAGGAAGTATTGTGTTCTTTACATCTATTCAACAAAATTTTGTTTGCTGTTATGTGTAATGTAGTTACTGGCAATAGCTTGGAAAATAGCAAGGCCCTATTAATAGTTATAAATTATGGAAGTAGAGAAAATAGTTTGAATTTGTGACAGTCATTTAAATCATAATTTTTTCTTTCTAGAATTTCATTGTGCTTTTAAAGGCCCAAAGTATAGCACTACCTTCCTGAACTGATCACGGAAAAAACTCATCAGAACTTTGTGCTCTTTTAATTCCTTTGTGAAATTAAGTCCTACAGAGTTCACATAATGCAAAAATGTAATTATTCCATCAGTCCAGTCACTTAGATCTGCTTTTCTTGACTTGTCATTTATTCAATCTGTACAGAAGACATTTATTAAGGCTTCTTGTTGCATTTATATTGTAGGAAAATGGTCCCTAATGGGATAATCTCACTCTAACTACTCAAACTGATAAAGCCTCAGTATGGTATTGTTGCTCCACTAATGATTAGTAAATTAGTAGATAGAATAAATTCTCAACTGGATTAGTGCCTCATTCTCAGAGGTTTAGTGTTTTGTATTCAAATGTCCTAATTGTTTAACTCCTCTCAAATAATAATTAGAACATTATCTTCCAAGCAACCATTTAAATGAACTTTACACTAGAGAATAGCAGATATAGTCTTTGTCTTGTTGATTATTGATATGTATTGTTTGGTGGACATAAAATGGACACTTTAGCAATGAAACATTGAAGTCTGCTGTACTGGCAGCATTTAAATTCAAGTTGTACTACTATTACATTTTATTTTATTTTAATTTTATTCATTTATTTGCAGTGGTGTGGTATTTGCTCCCCAGTGTGCCTAAGAGACCCTGGAGTCAAGTGATGGAGACTAATGGCAAATTTCAACCAATTTAGCTTCTGATTCTATATGAACTCCTGAAGTTGCATTTCAACCTATGCTCTGCAAAGATAGAGATACCCTAGTCACCTCAGTTATTCTTGAAGGGTCTCTAGAGCCAAATTTGCGGGCTTGAGGGCCCTTTAGGATGCACCCAGAGATGCTGAGGGATCATTTGTTTCCATTGATCAAAGCCACATGCAGACCCTCATTGACCCCTGTACTGTCTTTACAGCCCCACATTTTTACTGTTTAAGAAATTTTAGAAATTTTATTGTGTACTAAAACTATGAGAAATGTTGAAAGTGAAATATGAGGGGCTGGAGCGGTGGCACAGCAGTAGAGCATTTGCCTTGCACGTGACTTACCTAGGATGGACCTCGGCTCAATTCCCCAGTGTCCCAGAAGGTCTCCCAAACCAGGAGTGACTTCTGAATTCATAGCCAGGAGTAACCCCTGAACATCACCGGGTGTGGCACAAAAAAACAAAACAAACAAAAAAAGAAAGTGAAATATAATGATGAAATTAAAATATAATAATCATGCTTCTGCTTCTGTGAATCATAGCTTCTGGCTTATGGGATTTGTTTAAAAGTTTAACTAGAGCTCCAAAGTCTGAACAATGGACAGGACATACCAGGACAGCTCAAGTCTACAAACCTGAGCAAAGGGCAAAACCTAGGCAGCTAAAGCTGTCTTACCCTAGTCATTTATTAACTAGGCATTGTCCTAGGTATACCATGAGACAAAAATGAAAATATTTATAGGGGCCATAAGCAGACATACACAGAATACGGGTCAGATAGGAGAGGATCCTTGTAGTTAAAGTTTGCAGAAAACACTGTTTTAAAGTTGCTGTTTGATGATTTATTGAATGATGTATGTAAAGTTTCATAAACCCTATATAGGTTGTAAGTTAACTAGCACTGGGGTTCTGCAGATCAGCCTACTCCATCAGAAGATTGTGGGACCCCTGGGGTGCCCAGGCATTAATAAAATCCTGAGGGTACTAGCATCACCAATTGGCAATCTCTATCTCTCTAGGTTTGGGGCGATGAGCAACCCTTTAGCTTCTCTGACTCTAACAAGAAAAATACCAAATGGGAGGCGTTTGATATTTTCCCATACACAGAAGTGAAGTGGCTTACTAAATATCATCAGATTCATTAAGTAGCAGAAATGTTCTGGGCACTGTTTTCTAATTTTATGCCCTTGTACATGTATTTTTCTCTTTCTGTTCCATGAGGTCAATTTTTCTTATTAAAGGGTCTTTATAATGAAGCATTTATTCTCTCTCTATCTCAAGCCCTACTGTCAGTACTTATTTTGTGTTTTAAACTATATGTTTCAGCTAAATATATGTTAATTCTATCATATTAATTTTCTAGCATCATTACTCTACCTTTCTACATGGGTCATCAGCTGTAGGATGTTGAACTTAAGGGATGGTGCATGCTCTACCACATGGATGTTTTCTCCTTTTCTGTTTTAATTTTACTCTAATCAACTTATGTTCTACTGTTGTTACGACTAGTGGAGACTGGAAATTTCACAGTTACGCTTGGTTGTTGTCTCCTTTCTTTTGGTTTTGTGTTGTACTAGAGATAGTACACTTGGTTGCAATGGCAATATTTCACAGGGCAGAATCTCCAGGGTCTTATTTGATGCACACAGGTGACATTGGAGATTTTAGCTAGCGTTCTCATGCTTACAAAGCCAGTTCTTTGCCATTTTAATATTTGCAAGGCTCCCACCATGAATGTTTTTCACTTGAAATTTAGAAATCTATTTCTGTAGATAATAATGGAAGATGTATGTAATCTTGTTTGTACCCAAAAAACTTTCTAAATAGAGCTCTAGAAGGAGAGTATTGGAAAAAAGAATGAAAATGAGATATTGTAAGATTCAAGGATGATAATAATGTTTTTAATTGATAAAGTGACTATTAATACACTTTCTATAAGAAGTTCTTTCCTCTGGGAACAGAATGATAGTATAACAAGTAAAGTTTGCACTTGAACCAGCTTGATCCTTGGCATTCTATATGGTGCCCTCAACAAATAGCCAGAAATAAACCCTGAACACCTTCAGTTATGGCCCAAAAACCAAAAATAAAAAAAAAAAAAGAAGACCGTGAGAAATTGTGAGTGCTGCCTGTGTGTGTCTGATTCCTGTCCTGTCGCCTGAAACTGTTGGGAGTGGGCCGAAAAGAGGCTCCAGCAGAGCATGGCCACTCCGCTTCGCTATGCAGCCATGCACTCTTTCTAAGGAAAGAACGCCATTGCAACAAGAAGAAAAAAATCCCAATAAAACTGTGCTGCATTACTGAAGCCCAGCATTTCTCCCCAGACTGTCTTCTCTGCTGTATGCTTGGGCCTAAGATTTGATCCTGTGTGAAGCTTCATCCATGGAGGACACCCCTTCCTTGGAGGCAAGTCAACCCACCCATAAAGGGCGGAGCCAGAGGAGCTTGTCCACTTATATCATTTGGCCAATGAATATCACCACAACATGTAGAAAAATCCACAATACAAGTGTGACAATGGGGATACAACGCAGGCCAGCATCAGACATAGAGAATGAAGATGACAGTTCTGATGACCAGAACATGACCAACCAACTAATCAATCTCTCAGATAAGGAGTTTAGACAAGCAATATGGAAGATGCTCAAAGAACTCAAAGAAACCATGGATCAAGTTGAACAGAACACTAATAAGAACCAAGAAAATATGAAGACAGAAATCACAAAACTCCAAACTGAAATAAAAGGTCAAATAACAGGCCTGAAAAAATCAGTAAAAGAATTGAATGACAAAATGGATAAGCTCTACACCAGGGTAAAAGAAGCTGAGAATAGAATTGGTGATGTGGAAGATGAGATAAATAACAACTCCATACAGCGGGAGAGATTGGAAAAAAAATTAAAGCAAATGAACTGATAATGGAAAAATTAGTCAAAGAATGGTAACAGATGAAAATGGAAGTTTATGATAAGCTCAACAGAAACAGCTTAAGAATCATTAGAGTACAGAAGCACAGGAAGAAAATTTCCAGGAAGAATCAACGGTCAAGAACATTATTAAAGAGAAACTTCCAGAGCTAAAGAATATATATGATCAAATCGTGCATGCCTGAAGAGTACCAACCAAAAGAGACCCCAGTAAAAATATCCCAAGACACATCCTAGTCACAATGACGAATCCCACAGATAGAGACAGAATTCTGAAATCAGCAAGATAAAAAAGGGAAATTACATTCAAGGGAGCATGCTTGAGATTTACAGCAGACTTGTCACCAGAAACTCTCAAGGCCAGAAAGCAGTGGTGGGACATAGTGACAGAACTCAATTTAATGAATGTTTCACCTAGAATACTGTACCCAGCAAAAGTCACATTCAGGTTTGATGGAAGAATACATGGTTTCACAGACAAAAAACAGCTCAGAAACTTACAGACTCAAAACCAGTCTTAAGAGAAAAAACTGAAAGACCTAATTTAAGACAAGACTGACCAAAAGACACAACAAATTTTGATATAAAGAAGGCATTAAATCCCAGGACAATTTTTTTCTCTCAATGTCAATGGACTAAATGCACCTGTTAAGAGACAGAGTGGCTAAATGGATCAAAAAACTCAATCCAACCTTCTGATGCCTACAAAAAACACACCTGAATAGTCAGAACAAATATAGACTCAAAATAAAAGGCTGGAAGAACATTATAAAAAAGCTGGAGTGGCCATACTAATATCAGATAATGCAAACTTACTACTCAGGAAGGTTGTAAGGGACAAAGATGGACATTTTATATTAATCAAGGGTTATGTAGAGCAGGAAGAAATCACTCTCCTGAATATATATGCACAGAATGAGGGGCCAGCAAAATATTTAATACAATTGTTACAAATCTGTAAAATAATATCAATAACAACACAATAATTGTGGGGGACCTCAACACGACTTTGTCAATACTGGATAGGTTAACCAGACTGAAACCCAGCAAGAATATACTAGACCTGAAAAGAGAAATGGAAGAAAGAAGCCTAGTGGATATATATAAGACACTCCATCCCCAGAAACCTGGATACACATTCTTCTCCAGTGTCCATGGGACATTCTCCAGGATAGACTACATGATAGCACATAAAACATACCTCCATAATATCAAGAGTATAGAAATTTTGCAGGCTACCTTCACTGACCACAAGGCTCTGAAATTATATGTGAATTCCAAAGGGACATAGAAGAAAAACTTTAACACCTGGAAGTTAAACAGGCTTATACTTAATATCCAGTGGGTCCGATATGAAATCAAAGAAGGAATCAAAACTTTTTTGGAAATAAATGATAATAAAGACACAAACTATCGGAACTTATGGGACACAGCAAAAGCAGTACTGAGAGAAAAATTTATAGCTATGCAAGCACACATCAGGAAGGAAGAAGGAGCTTACCTGAGTAGCTTAATGACACAGCTAATAGAACTAGAAAGTGCTCAACAAAAGGTACCAAAAATAGGGAGATAGAAGGAAATAACAAAGCTGAGAGCAGAAATCAATGAAGTGGAACCCAAATATAACCCGAAAGATCAAGCAGAAGTTGGTTCTTTGAAAAAAAAAAAAACAAACAAGATTGATAGACCACTGGCAAAACTAACAAAGAAACAGAGAGAGAGAGACAGAAACTTGATAACTCATATTAGGAATGAAAAAGGAGAAATCACTACTGATATGACAAAGATTCAAAGGGTAATCTGAAATTACTTTTAAAAACTCTATGCCACTAAGAATGAGAACCTGGAAGAAATGGATAAATTCTTGGACTCATAATCTTCCATGGTTGAATGAAGAGGATGTAGCATATCTAAACACCCCCGTCACTATTGATAAAATTAAAACAGTAATCAAATGGCTGCTCAAAAACAAAAGCCCAGGCCCAGATGGATGAAGCCAACATCACCTTGATACCTAAACCAGACAAAGATCCCACGAAAAAAGAAAATTAAAGACCAATATTGCTGATGAATGCAGTTGCAAAGATCCTCAACAAAATCCTGGCAAATAGGATTCAATGCCTCATTAAGAAGATCATCCACTACGATCAAGTAGGTTTCATTCCAGGTATGCAAAGATGTTTTAATATCTGTAAATCTATCAACATAATACACAACAAGAAGAAAAATAAAAATCACATGATCATATCAATAGATGGAGAGAAAGTGTTTGATAAGGTCCAACACCCATTTTTGATCAAAACTCTCAGCAAGATGGGAATGAAAAGAACCTTTCTCAATATAGTTAAGGCCATGTACCACAAGCCAGTGGCAAATATTATCCTCAGTGGAGAAAAACTAAAAGCCTTCCCTCTAAATTCTGGCACAAGACAAGGCTGTCCTCTCTCACCACTCCTATTCCACATAGCACTGGAAGTACTTGCTATAGCGATTAGGCAAGAAAAAGATATCAAGGGAATCCAGATAGGAAAGGAAGAAGTCAAGCTCTCGATGTTTGCAGATGACATGATACTCTACTTAGAAAACCCTAAATACTACCAAAATCTTCTAGAAACAATAGACTCATATAGCAAGGTGGCAGGCTACAAAATTAACACACAAAAATCAATGGCCTTTCTATACACCAATAGTAATAAGGAAGAAATGGACATTAAAAAAATAACCCCATTCAGAATAGCGCCACACAAACTAAAGTATCTTGGAATCTACTTGACTAAAAATGTGAAGGACCTATACAAAGAAAACTATAAAACTCTGCTCCAAGAAATAAGAGAGGACATGCGGAAATGGAAACACATACCCTGTTCATGGATTGGCAGGATTAACATCATCAAAATGGCAATACTCCCCAAGGCATTATACAGATTTAATGCTATCCCTCTAAAGATACCCATGACATTCTTCAAAGAAGTGGATCAGGCACTTTTGAAATTCGTTTGGAACAATAAACACCCTAGAATAGCTAATGCAATCAATGGGAAATGAATATGGAAGGCATTACTTTCCCCAACTTTAAACTTTACTACAAAACAATAGTTATCAAAAGAGCATGGTATTGGAATAAAGGCAGGCCCTCAGATCAGGGGAATAGGCTTGAATACTCAGAAAATATTCCCCAGACATACAATCACCTTATTTTTGATAAAGGAGCAAGGAATCCTAAATGGAGCAACAAAAGCCTCTTCACAAGTGGTGTTGGCACAACTGGCTGGCCACTTGCAAAAAATTGAACTTAGACCCACAGCTAACATCATGTACAATGGTTAAATCCAAATGGATTAAAGACCTCGATATCAGTCCTGAAACCATAAGATATATAGAACAAAATGTAGGCAAAACATTCTAGGACATTGAGACTACAGGCATATTTAAGAGGAAACTGCACTCTCCAAGCAAGTGAAAGCAGAGATTAACAGATGGGAATATATATATATATATATTATATGTATATATAATATATTATATATATTGGAATATATTGAGAAGCTTCTGCACCTCAAAGGAAATAGCGGCCAGGATACAAGAGCCACCCACTGAGTGGGAGAAACTCTTCATCCAATACCGATCAGATAACGGGCTAATCTCCAAAATATACAAGGCACTGACAGAGCTTTACAAGAAAAAAAATCTAATCCCATCAAAAAATGGGGAGAAGAAATGGACAGATACTTTGACAAAGAAGAAATACAAATGGCCTAAAGACCCATGAAAAAATGCTCCACATCACTAATCATCAGGGAGATGCAAATCAAAACAACTATGAGATACCACCTCACACCACAGAGATTGGCACACATCACAAAGAATGAGAACACAAAGAATGAGAACAAACAGTGTTGGCGGGGATGTGGAGAGAAAGGAAGTCTTATCCTCTCCTGGTGGGAATGCTGTCTAGTTCAACCTTTATGGAAAGCAATATGAAGATTCCTCCAAAAACTGGAAATTGAGCTCCCATATGATCCAGCTATACCACTCCTAGGAATATACCCTAGGATCACAAAAATACAATACAAAACCCCTTCCTTACACCTATATTCATCGCAGTACTATTTTCCATAGCAAGACTCTGGAAACAACCAAGATGCCCTTCAACAAATGAATGGCTAAAGAAACTGTGGTATATATACACAATGGAATATTATGCAGCTGTCAGGAGAGATGAAGTCATGAATTTTTCCTATACATGGATGTACATGGAATCTTTTATGCTGAGGGAAATAAGTCAGAGAGATAGAAAGACACAGAATGGTCTCACTCATCTATGAGTTTTAAGAAAAATGAAAGACATTCTTGCAATAATAATTTTCAGATACAAAAGAGAAAAGTGCTGGAAGTTACAGCTCACCTCATGAAACTCACCACAAAGAGTGATGAGTTTAGTTAGAGAAATAACTACATTTTGAACTGTCCTAATAATGAGAATGTATGAGGGAAATAGAAATCCTGTCTAGAGTACAGGCGTGGGTGAGTGGTGAGAAGGGAGATTTGGAACATTGGTGATGGGAATGTTGCACTGGTGATGGGTGGTGTTCTTTACATGACTGAAACCCAAACACAATCATATATGTAATCAAGGTGTTTAAATAAAATTAAATATATTTAAAAAAAAAGAAAGGTGTGTTAAAAAAAAAAGAAAAAGAAATACTTTTAAAATTAAAAAAAAAGATTTTCCTATGAAAACACATCTGGTGAAAGTGTTACTTGTTACAAGTAAGGAAATTCAGTTGTAAATAGTTTTTAGTGATTTAGGGAATTGCCTTTGGCATAGCATTAGCAATTGACTGCAAAATAAGTTGAATGCAAGCCTGTATATCCATTCTTGTTCTTTTCCTAATAGTCCAAAATGTCTCCATAGACTATGTCTAACAATTCAGTTTCATTAGCGATTTTTCACTTCAAAGACTAGATTGAGGAAGAGAGTTGGAGTTAAATGGTGGAATATCATGTTGAGATAAAGAAATGTTTACTGGCATTAGTTTCCCAAGATTGAAGATACTGATTCTGGCATATCTTCAAGTGCCAGAGTGAGTGAGTGATTGATTTCAATAATATTGTAGAAATCACATAGATTTGAGGAGAATTTAGCAATTATAGATTTTGGAAGGAACAGTATGGATGAAGCGAATTTTATTATTTTATTTTCTTACCTGTTTAAAACTTCTACTACATAGAAGAGTCTGAGCCCCATGAAGGTAACTTTAAACTAAACAGTAAATGAATATACTCTGTGTGAAATCAGTAGCAGGGCATTGAGGGAGGTTAACTCTGAGATCTCGTTTTTGAATTTTCCTTGGGTCATATCTACTTCTACGATGGCCTGCAATTCAATTTCAATAAGTCTGATTTTAGGAAGAGGCATCATCCTTCTAGACCTCTGACTATAAAGAATTTTTTTGGATTCATATGGTCCCATTTAGAGAACATGCATTTTCTGAACCTTTGGCCTCATATTTCTTAATTCCCTCTTCTCTCCTCTCTTCCTCTTTCCCTCTGTGGCTCTGTTCCTTCATAAATGGGGACAGTGAAACAAGTAAGCTCAAGGTAGATGGATGGATCTAGAGTATTAAGCTGATTGAGATAAGTTAGAGAAAGAGGGCCAGATATAGAATGATCTCACTCATATGTGGATTATAAAGAAACATAGTAGGGGAATAAATAATGCCCAAAGGCAGTAGATAGGAAGATCTGGAGACCTTTGTAGGAATATTCTTAGTAAGAAGTCCTTAGTAGGAAGGTTGCGTGTGGGATGTGAGTCAGTGAGTGATGTGAGGTCAAGAAAGCCTCTACTATGACAATGAGAGGAAAGTGATCACTCTGCACCAGAAATTGATGTTGAAAGGAGGTAAAGTGATGTGCATGATACCCCATAGGTAATAATATTGTAAACTACAGTGCTTGTCAGGGATAAAATGAAAAAAAAAAAAAGAAAAATACGCCTATCATAAGAGGCATACTTGTGGAGGTGGAGGGGGGAAACTAAGAGCATTTATGGAGGGAAGTAGAACTGGTGAAGGGACTGGTATTAGGACATTGGTGCTGAAACTCAATCATGAATAACCTTGTAATTTATGATTCAATAACTTCCTTAAAAAAGAGTTATTGTCAGTCATCTACCTCCAGGCAGGGTGGAGACAATGAAAGAAATTGGCTCCTCATGAAATTACTGAAGAATTGAATTAATATAATTCACAGTTTTTCCTATCCGAGACCGGCTTGTTCATGTTAGCTGATAAGCCTATCGTTGTTGTAAGGTAGCATGCTGTGTCTGATATGTGTAGTGATTTAGTTCCACCCTAGCCGATAGTGGGGCCCTATGAGAACAAATATGTACGCTTTATAGATTCAGAGGAACAAGAACTGCTTTCTTTGGTTATTGCCCAAAACGGAGAAAATCAAAGGGAAGTTTGAAGTTTGGAGACTTGCATGGGCATGCCAACTGGACCGGAAGATCAGTGCCAGGGTTCCAGGTTGCAGTACTACTGTTTGCCAGACTCAACAGTGCCAGGAATTAACCAGGTATCACGATGATCGTGTTTCAGGGTGGCTGCTAGGGCTGCTACATCTGGTAGTGTTCAGGGGCTCTACATCGATGAACAACTTAACCTCTCTACTATCTCTCTTGATTTGAAGTCTGAACATTGCTCTGAACCTAAGAGCCAATTCTATGAGATAGTGACTGAGCCCCGTCCTTTCCCATACCTTCAATGATGAGATAGTGCCTGCCAAATCCTCTCCTTAAAGCCAGGTTGGCAAATGAATACATTGTGAACAACAGTTTAATGATTTACTGAAATATAAACCCAATCACAATTATGTTTGTAATCAAGGTGTTTAAGTAAAGATATAAAAAAAAAGGAAATATAAGAAGATGAGGGCAGTCAGGGTTTTATTTATTAGAGGGGATTGTATGGAAATTAAAAGAAACTGGATAGTAGTTTAAACTATTAAAATGTGAATTATGTCTTGGTAGAAAGTAAAGGTAAGCCAAATTGTAAAGTTGTGTTTTATTAGGCCACAAAAGTGCATGATTGGGCGTATATGTGTGCACGCACTCACATACACATACACTTTGGGAACAATTTCTTTTCTGTATTTTCTTGTTCTTTTTCCTCTAAGACCACCAATATTTTTAAAGATATCTTTCTAAATATTTTATAAGAATAAATTATAAGAGAGAACAGGAAGAAAATTTAAAGGCTTTTTCTAGGTCAGCTCCTAACTGAAAATCACCATGGTAGTGATTGATGTGCTATGTGATGATTCTATCAAAGTACTCCTGTAACTTGCCTCCATGTGAAGTAAGATGTTATCATGAAAAACCCACAGTGTGCTTGCATAAGGATCTCGCTATGATCATTTTTATTCCTGTGGCCTCTTTTCTTTCAAAGTCGATACATAAAAGTCATTCTGACTGCTAACTTTTTTTTAAAAAGTGACTTGAAAATTTAGTCTAAGAATTATTTTTTCTCTAGTTCTGTCTTAGCATGTTATGGATGCTGTACTAGAATACCATAAATTGAATGGCTTTTAAACAATAGAAATTTATTGTTCTAGAGACTGAAGTTCTATATCTGGACTCAGTGAACACTTGCATCCTACTTCATGGCCAGTTGATTTCTTTTTTGTGTCTCTGTTGAAAGGGTTTGATTTCTCTTTTTATTTTGTTTGAGAACAATAAATCCATCTTGTTAGATTTAAGAAACAGTCACCTACTAAATGCCATACTTCCAGATACTGTCACATAGGGAAATAGTTTAAAAGAGTTGGAGGGAGTTGCACACAAAAATTCAGTCTATACAAATAGAAAACTGAAAATTTAGCTTTTTAATTAGAAAAATTGTGAAAAAGAGAGAGAAAACATAACTGAAGATTACTATTTAGAAAAATTGACAGAACTTAGAATATCTAACCCCGTTTGTTATTCTTTCAGTGGCAACTGAGTCCTCTGATCTAGTACTTTTTTTGCTTAAATGTCATTTTATCTGAGGAAATGCTATAAAAACCTTTTTAGAGGCAAAGTGATAGTACAAGACTTAAGGCAAGTCCACTGCATGTTGCTACTTTGGTTGTGACCCTGGTTTGATCCCTGGCACAACAAATGGTCTGATGAGAACTGCCAGGAGTCATTTATAAGCATAGAGCCAGAAATAACCTCTGAGCACTGACTGATATGGACCAAATAGCCTCCAAATTGTCATTGTTTTTTTTATTTGTTTTTTTTTTTAAGAATTGTGTTTCTTAAAATGAAGATTCTCGAGTGTTTATCTGCTCACACATGTATTTGATTCTAAATTTTTAATGAACTCATAAGGAGTTAATTATTTTTGCATCAACATTTGGGATTACAGAGTTTTTAATTTTTCATGGAAATGTAATTCTTTTACTACTCTAGACTGCTTTAAAGATAGTTATTGCTCTCACAATCACTCCACTCTGAAAAAATTTGGCATCCTTACAGCTCTCTGCCCCAAAGGAGGTAACATAATTTTGGATTTCAGTCTCTTAGGATAGAGCCCAAATCCTCCCTCCAGGGATCCCTGAAGAAGGCCTGTTATCCTCACATCTTGCTGCTCTGCTATGTTCATATCTTGTTGCTCTCCATTTTCTAAGCCAATTAAATCTTTTCTTTAGACCCCACCTAGGCTTGGGGTGATTACATCACAGTTGTCCTACTTGCAGTGAGCATATCCCCTGGTCTTTTGGAACAGTAACTGTCAAATAGTTGAGACTGACTGATACGCATTTTTACATAAATAAATATTGCATCTTAATCCAATGGTTTACACACACATACACACAAAACAACACACCACATTCACATTTTATAGATGAGATGCTTACCCTTGATTGGGATGTAATCCGTTTTCCACTACAAGCTGTACTGCTCTTTGAAAAGCTTTGTCTTTGCCCTGCTCTCCTGGGTGAAGGCAGTGTACAACCTCCTAAGTAAATTTTTGTCTTTTCTCCAGCAGAAACGGAACTTTGATGACTAGTCGAACAGAGGCCATTGACCAGTTCTGTTTTTCTGGTCACTTCCTTAGTGTTTATTCAATTACATAATGGCATTAGTGCTATAATTTTTCTTTTATTAAACCCTGTATTTCTTGTAAAGAGTTCTATAGGAATTAGCACCTGTATACTTTGTAGTCAACTGTTAGGCATAAGTACTATTATTTTGTTTCCACTTTATAAGTGAGAAGACAGGTAATTATTCAGCTAAGGTAATAGCAGGGTAGGAGGGACTCTAGGCTCAAAGTAATCTTATTCCCAATATTCTGCTTTTTGACATCAGACTTTTCTAATGCAATTCTATATTTTCTAAAACTAGGTAATATGAATATATAAATGATGATTTTTGCGTAGAGAGGGTGATTCTTCTTCATTTTTTACATATTGGTAACTTATATTTCTAAGATGTGATGAGTATCAGGGTATAATTGATATTCATCTCTTTTATAAATCATAAT
This sequence comes from Suncus etruscus, assembly GCF_024139225.1. Lineage (NCBI taxonomy): Eukaryota > Metazoa > Chordata > Mammalia > Eulipotyphla > Soricidae > Suncus > Suncus etruscus. The sequence goes on along the minus strand of NC_064850.1, from coordinate 156,510,575 downwards.
CTGAATTTTTACTTAATGTTTCAAAATTTTACTATTTATGTTTACCAAAGACATCCAGATATATTTGTTTTAGGGGTCGGGGTGTTAAGAGATTAAAGCACTTGCCTTGAAAACGGCTGACTCAAATTTGATTTCAGGCACAACATATAGTTTCTTGAGTACTGCCTGGAGTAGCTCTGGTCCATAGAGCCAGGAATAAGCCCTGGGCACTACTGGTCTGGATCTAAAAATAATATGTTCTGGTAATTTACACAATTAAAACATTTGCTGAAGCTGTAGTTAGAAATGTTACCTAAAAAAAAGGTTACTAAAAAAAATGTTACCTGCAGGTTTACATGTTTTGGGTTTAAAATAGCTCCAATTAAAAATATTGAACATAAATAAACATTTTTAGAGAAAGATAAGAGTTTTTGGAATATGTCCACTTTTGTCTCAGAAATGTTTGGAAAGGTAAATAATCATCATCCTTGGAGTAGCAGTTAATCTGATCACACAAAGGTAATTCTAAGAACTGTTTGAGCACAAGGGGACTAAAATTCACAAAATGTATGATGACTTACTTGTTCTGAGAGTACTGGTAAACATCTCAAGCCTATATGGAGAGAGGTCTGATATTACTATAGATTACAGGTATAGCTTGTTGCATCCGAAATTTATTTATAAACTTACTTTAAATATAAGGTAAACTGGGATTAGAGTGATGGTACAGATGATAATTGTTGCCTTTAATTCTGCTGACTCAGATTTAATCTCGACCATTCCAGATGTCCCCCTCATCCCTCCCCTGGACCCCTAGAAGCAGTTTCTGAGCACAGAGCCAGGAATAAGCTTTGTACACTGCTGGATGTGGTCCCAGAGGCAATAGATAAATAAAAGCTAAATAGCATTTTATATATAAAATATATTTCATATTTTATTTCATCCATGAAATAGTATGGACACTAGGGTATTGAAACTAAACTCATTGAATTTACTGTGTTTTTATGACATACTGTGAAAGTGTCATTAATAATGGAGTTGATACTAAACCTCATTCAGTTAGATCCTTAATTTATGACTGCCATGTAATATTCTATACTGAAAGTATTATAGTCTAGTCGTCACACTACTTTGAAGGGTAGTAACTATAAGAAATAAATGTATATAAATTTTATACTTTAGCTGCATTTTTATACACAGTAGTATTAATAAATTAACACTTATAAGTGATAATATTATGGGTATTAAGATTTTATATACTGATAAGATTCCAGTTACAACCATTGGTGTAGTTTATTAATTTTCTTTAATTTTACATTTGATTATGGGTGATCCAAATTAAAAACTGAGATTTTTTAATTTTTGGTACTTTATAGATTTTTTATAGATTTATACTTTATTTATAGATTCATTTCCTTCTACTTCCTTGTACATACACATAATCTCCTATACCACCAACAAAGAATCCCCAAATCCTAGTATTCAACAGTAAAACAAAACAAAATAAAAAACTTAAACATAGTATTTTTTAATAGCAATTAAGAATTTCTAATGCAGACTTAGGTTGCTAAATGTGACTTCAGAAAAATAACAAAGACATTCTTCATATGGAAGAGTTTAAAATATGTTCAATAAATAATAAGAATTCTTAGGTGTATTAAAAGTGTGAAGACTCCAGGATGTGGCTCAAATATTAAAGTACATTTGTAAGTTTGACGTCTGGTTTTGATTGTAGTCACTTATTTCCTGGACAAGTCAGTTCCCTAAACCACCCCAGAATCCCCCAAAATGCTCTTCAGTGGTAACAATAGCAACAAGATCAGTGTTTATGAGTTGTTTAAACTCCACTTAGATTTTAGAAGCATTGTGATTATTTCTTTTGATTATTCCTTGAATATATCATCTGGGAGTTGGAATTTTCCCAAGATATAATTCATCTGGTCATCAATCAATTTTATCACTTTATTTCTTATCTAAAATATTTGTCATCGAGCATTTTTTTGTAATTCTAAATGAAAAGGAAACAGTTTGGCTTTATGAAAGTTGAGTTCCATCAGCCTTTCCTAACATCTCTTTGTTGCTGCCACAGAAAGAGCTTCATATGATGACCATACAGTCCGACTTTATGTTCATATATAATTAAAGAGGTAGTGGAATATATTTGTTGCTTTATGGACAAATTTTCATATTAATTTTCTGTTAAGAGACTTGCACGGTTTGATAAATTAGAAAAACTATACTTCCAGCAATAATAAACTCTCTCTGTATATATTATTTTTGGGTCACACCCGGTAACACTCAGAGATTACTCCTGGTTGTGCTCTCAAAAATAGCTCTGGGCTTGGGGTACCACATGGGATGCTGGCGGATCGAACCAAAGTCCATTCTGGGTTAGCCGTGTGCAAGGCAAATCCCCTACCACTGCACCATCACTCCAGCCCTGATAGTAAACTTTATTTTTTTTTCAGAACTTATTGGAATATATTTCATGCATCATACTTGTCTCTTTGACATAGTTTCAATAGTGTATTGCACCTGGCTTGGTAATATGTCAATAGACTATTATATTTATTCAAAAGTAGAATAATCATTATTTATAAGTAAAGTGGTACAATTATAAATGGATTTTTGAACTATCCTAATAATGAGAATGTATGGGGGAAATAGAAAGCCTGTCTAGAGTACAAGCAGGGGTTGGGTAGGGAGGAGGGAGATTTGGAACATTGGTGATGAGAATGTTGCACTGGTGATGGGTGGTGTTCTTTACATGACTGAAACCCAAACACAATCATTTATGTAATCAAGGTGTTTAAATAAAATATATAAAACAAAACAAAAAATAAATGGATTTTGGTTAAAAATTTATTTGACTACTTTATAGTAATTTCTTCATCTCAAGATGATAATTGATTCCCATATTACATATTGTGTTATATCGTTATGGCTGTTAGAATTTGAATTTATTCCTATTGGCAGGAGATTATAAATTCCCAAGCTATTCAGAAGTTAAATTCATCAACTAAGACATGAGCTCCTCTTTAGGGGAACAAAAGGGGGAATCTTGTAAGCTTCAGCATAATATTTCCCAGATTGTATTGATGGTTTGAATTGTTGATACAATATCTTTGTTTATGTTTTTGTTTTTGGCCTCACAGGTAGTACTTAGCCCCAGAGCCAATTCTAGAGATCCCCAGACAACCAGGCTTGGGGATTGCAAAGTTAGAGCCCAAGAATTTAATGCTCATTCAGCACTGTGGTGCATATATCCTTTCAGGACTGCACCCTTGGTACTGGGGTGGATATAAAGTGCAAGATAAAAAGTGTGAATTACTAACTCCCTAATAATTCATAGCCCCTTTTAATTCTTATTTGTTTTCTGGAGGACAAACTCTACCTCAGTGCTTAGGAATCACTCCTGATGCAACTCCTGGGACCATATATATTACTTGATATTGAACTTCGGTTTTGCAAGGCAAAAAAGTGCCTAATATTTCCTGATTTTTTTTTGTACTGGCAATTCCTCCTCATATCTATCTTTCTAACTCTTATTTTATTGAAACAAAAACGGATCATTTATTAAGATGTACAGTTACTTATTTTTCAGTAATACAGTTCCTTTCCAAACTGTCTTTCACACCTTTATTGGAATTTTTTATACTAAGCATATTTAAAAAATGTGAATTTTTGACAACCTCATTTTAATGAAATGTTTCTCTGTTTTTCTTTAACTGTAAACCATTACCCTGTCAGTCTTCAAGCAATTCAAAGTGCGAGACAATGCAGTTTACCATAAACTCCATTTTCATTCTGTTCAGGTTCTTTATTGGGGGGGGGCACACCTAGCAATATTCAGGTTTTCTTTGGGCATCAAACCTGGGTCGGCCTCATACAAGCAAGCACCTTAGCTCCATCTTAGGCTCCTTAGGTTCATCTTTACATTTTTAAATGTTAATACTACCATAAGTTTAGAATTAAGAAAATTATTTAAAACTCGTTAAGTATAAATTTATGTCCTTTGTATATTGTAGTCAGGAGCTACAGAATGTAGGTCACAAACAATACTTGGGATCTTGTTTCTTTTCATTTAGAATACTGAAGGTGAATAATATCAGTCATGATATTATTTGTCTGCTAGGATATGTTAATGTGTAGTACACAGCAGAGTAAATGTGAAATAAATCTTCATTAGAATAAATTAGAGCTTATTTTTTCTAAAAACATTTTCACAAGAAGGATTTTCAGAAATCAAGTTTATTTACAAGGAGAATAAATATATTTAACAAATATATCTGGATAGATGTACCCATTCTTCTTTTTTTATACCCATTTTTAAAAGTATTTGGATTCAGTTTCTTTATTTCTTATCCCACATCTTTCCACTTAAATTTTTACTGTGTTCCTAAGAAGAAAATGAATTAGTTTCTTTGAAGAATAGAGAGATTATATAATTGAAAGGGCACTTGCCTGGTTTGGGCTCCTTATCTCAACCCAGGTGGTCCTCAAAAAGCACAACTATTTACTAAAAGGTAGCACTACCTAATCTGTACTTGCTAAACCATGATTTAGATTGCATTTATGTTACCAGTTCATGTATCTCCCAGCCTGCCTACAATTCTGAACTGCAAACAATTTCTTTATTTTTTGGATGAGTCATACTTTATTCATTATTAACAGTGAAAAGACTTAAGAAATATTAGAAATATTAATACAGTGATTTAGTGATAAATCATTATCTCCTTCTCTTTCATAAACTAAAATATTGGATAGTAATGGTTGAGTAGTAGTGAGTAAATATTGTAGTGGTAATGGATCTTAATACTTAACCTTTTTGACTTTGAAAGGAACTGTGGAAAGGCTTTTAGGAAATAGTCACTTGGCTAATATTTAAATTGATTTTTCTGAGGAGTTTTTGTGCTCCAACTAAGTTTTCCTTGCCTTGAAATCAAGAACTCTTGGGTGAAAGAGAATTTAGAAATTAAGGCATTTTCCTTACATGTTACTGACTCTGGTTTTATTCCTGATACACATGGTTTTCAGTCTCCACCAGGTATATCCTACTACATCTTTCCCCCAACCCTCCTAAAACAAAAATCAAGAAGTCTTTGAAAGTATGTAAAGATGGGGAAAGGGGACAGGGAGAAAGTTTGTAAAGATAGGAACTAACAAAATTTAGGAATGATCATTTTATCTGTTTTGGAAATCAGGGTAAATAATTTGAATTTATTTAAAAGAATAAAATGTTTATGTATGTATTTTTCTACAATTAAAGCCCACTGTAAATTTGGCAGCAATGTTTTATTGTATTGTGAACAGTTCGTAGCATATTCAGACCTGCACTGGATGAAAATTGAGTTTGACTAAAGAAAATCATATCCTTCTAAATGAAAATGAGCAGATGTACAAAATGAACCTTAAAATTAATCTTGGATTTACCCTTTCCTGCATGCATCATTTCACAATTATATTGAGAGTGACAAGAGGAGGGAAAAGCTGTTGCATATTTAGAGTTGAAAAAAATGACTGCGGACATGGTTGGGAGGGAGGGTTGAAGGAGCAATTATATTAAGGAGACAAATTGCTTTTCTGCTTAGAAATAAGAAATGATTCCTCCTTTTAAATCCTTTTTTTTACCTTTGACTCATCATCATGCCATTTTAAAAAATAAGAAATAATTAAATTTAGCACAAGTTTTATCTCTCTGTCCGTTCTCTTAACTGAATGCTGTCTATTATTTTAATCATGTTCATCTACTACTCCGTATAAAATGCTGCTCTGTGGCTGCCCAAGAACAAAAGTGCTTTCAGTTCTTTGTTCTTGAGTGAACCAGCCCTCACATCATGCTCAGTCCTGCAAACAGTTAGGGGTTTAATACAAGCTGATCAATACATTCAGAACCTTTTATTTAGTGAGATCAATATAGTGTAATGAAGTCTGTTCCAGTTCCCTTCCCTGAATCACTGCTGGGGTAGGAAGGTGTCTGTTTTTCTGTTCTAAAGTGCAGTCAAAATTATGTTTGAGACTTTTCCTTATTGCTCAGATGGAGAAGTGATTTTGTGACCCTTTGCAAAGAGCTCAACAAAATTAACTCTGGGCTCGGTCTGGACATGTGCTCTGGAATCATGAAGAGTGAAGAGAAATCATGTGATTCAGCAGAGAAAAATTAAGTATTAGTAAAATACTGTTTCAGTTAATTAATTTGAGTGAATTATATAAGATGATTGTTATTAAATGATGTCAAGTAAAATTTCTTCTTCTTAGAAAATTATGCCCAGAGGTTAGTTCTGTACTTCTGTAATGTTTTGAAAAACATTAGTAACAGAGAGGTTATCTGCTGAATCTAATTTTCATATAGATAAATCTCTGCTTAATGAACAAAACAAATTATATATGTATTATACTTTCTTTAATTTTTTAATACTTTGTTTAGTACTAAGTGATACTTTAAGCTCTTTTTATCAATTTCAAAATAATTAGTTTTCGATAGATATTGATTCATATATTAGAGTATCTGTGGTTTCTGTTTTTGCATAAAGTTTGGTAAAAAATGTAAGCCTAAAATTATCCTATTATGTGGAGTACTCAAATACAATTTTTACCTTTTTGTCTCTTTATATCTTTGACCTAACATTTCCTGATTTTTTTGTATTGAAAATTCCTTCTCATAAATATTTTCTTAAATACTAAATTTAGTTATTTAATATAGCAACATTAAATAATATAAAGAATAATTACTATGGGGCCAGAGTGGTGGCACAAGTGGTAAAGCCTTGTGCATTCTAGCTGAGGATGGACTGCATTTCGATATCCCGGCATCCTATATAGTCCCCAAGCCAGGAGTGATTTCTGAGCGCATAGCCAGGAATAACCCCTAGAGACACCAGGTATGGCTGAAAGAAAACAAAACAAAACAAACAAAAAGTAATAATTAATACAGGGCATACTTAATTTGAAAATTTTCTATTTTTATTTTTTATAGCTTTATATTCTTGGGCAGGAATGAAATATCATTTCCCTATAGTATATTTATTTAAGCACCATGATTACAAACATGTTTGTAGTTGGGTTTCAGTTATAGAAAAGTATACCCCCCTTCATCAGGTCAACATTCCCACACCAATGCCACCTGTCTCTCTCCTCCCTCCCACCATCTTTATTCCAGACAGGCATTCTATTTCTTTCACTCATTATCATTGTCATGATAATTGCTGTGGTTAGTTCTCTAACTGCACTCACCACTTTTATTGATAAGTTTCATATCATGGGCCCATCATTCTATCCCTTATCTCTATTGTTTCTGTGTATTATTACAATACTGTCTTTTATATTTCTTAAATTTCATAGATGAGAGAGACTATTCTGTGTCTGTCTCTCTCTCTGACTTATTTCAATCAGAATAATAGTTTCCAAGTCCATCCATATATAGGAAAATTTCATGACTTCATTTCTCCTGATGCTGAACAGTATTTCATTGTGTATATGTACCATAGTTTCTTTAACCACTCATTTGTTGTCAGGCATCTGGTTGTTTCCAGATGCTGGCTATTGTAAATAAGCTGCAATGATTATGCAATGGCATTCCCACCAGTATTGAATGAGAGTTCCTTTCTCCCTATATCCCCACCAGCACTGGTTTTTTTTTGTGTATGTGTGTGTGTGTGTGTGTGTGTTGTGTGCCAGTCTCTGTGGCATGAGATGGTACCTCATTGTTGTTTTGATTTGAATCTCTATGATGATTAGTGATGTGGAGCATTTTTTCATGTACCTTTTGGCTATTTGTATTTCTTCTTCTTCTTCTTCTTTTTTTTTTTTTTGTAAGACACTGTCTTAATTTTTTTCTTTATTTGAAGACAAAGATGCAAAGAAAGAACAAGGTGAAGTTACAGTAGGAAGGTAATCACCCATAAACAGAATTCTCAAAAGAAATCCCCTTGATGACACTTTAATTTTGAATTTTCAGCCAAATAAAACAAAACACATGCACATTTACTTTGTCCCTCAAGTTCCCAGATTGTAGTACATAATAACATTTCTTAGTAGTATACAAAGCTGTCTAAAGCCACGAAATTTATGTAACTCCTTTACCATTAAAAGCTACAGTATTGTTGACACAGTTAATCATAATACATTATTTCATTGTATTTCTTCTAGGAGGAATTGTCTGTTCTTTTCTTCTCCCCACTTTTTCATGGAGTTAGATGAAGATTTTTTGTCTTGACTTCTATAAGAGTGTGTGTTTAAGAAAGTTTGGAGAAAGTGAGCCAGAGAATTATTACAGGATAACGTGGTTGCTTTGCATGCAATTTATTTGATTCAATCCCTGATACTATAAATTGACCTCACCCCACTAGTAATGACCCCTGAATATAGAGCCAAGATTAAGCACTTAGCACATTGAGTGTGGCTATAAACTCCCTGCCTCCTCGAATAAAGTGTGGAGAAATTACTTAAGTATTGATTTAAAGTTTGTTTCTGTGCTTTATAATTAGAAGTATAAATACTGTCTTTAATTAGACATCTTTTATGAGCCAGCATTTTGAAGAGCAGAATTCTAGAGTTGGAAGGAATTTTTCAGATGGTCTGTGATTCCTCTCTTTCCATAAAGTGCATTCACTGAGAAATTAAAAAACCTAGCTAACAATTTATGCTGACTTGGTTAATAGAATAAAGGAAGATTATCTAAATTTGCCAGTCATAAGAGCTTCTATAACGATGAGTAGGCAAAAACCTACTTGGATTAAAAGGCAGACATTGGGGTACCTGTCATATGCAAATATTGGAGTATACATAAAAATAGAAATATATGGCAGGAAGATCATACCAGGTTTGATCACTGCATATGGTCATCTGTTTTTGTCAAGAGTGACCCTGAATGCACAGGTGGGAGTAAAAACTGAACAATGTTGGTTGTGGCCTAAAACAAACTGAAAGGATATGGATAGTCTTGTTTTCTGTGATTGTTTTTGCTAAATAGTGGAGGTAAATAATAGTAGTAAAACTATTCAAGGGTCCTTGAGAAGTGACTTTTATTTGAGGTAGAGCTTGGAATAAGTTTTTTGAATACTTGGCATATGAGTTTTGACTGACATGGATTCATACATTAGATGAAAGCAGTTCTGATTTTCAACTTGGCATTTGTTGATTATGGGGTGCCAGAAAGAGAAGGAAACCTGATACTGTACTTTAAATATTTAAATATAAGAAGTGAAAAGATTACTGGTACTTTTCATTGACATAGGAAGCATCAAGACCAGACCTCATTTCAGGAGTGAAAAGGGGAGGTTATTCTTCAGTTTTAGTTCTAGTTCTACGGTCCCAGACTTTCTATAGCTATGCACCTTTGCACATATTACTGTCTCTTGTACATCTTTCCCTCCCACTCTTCCCTGTTCATGTCTTTGCTTGTGAGTTTTTACAAAATCTGGGTCAAGTGTGGAGCTTTGTGCACAAACACCTGTGTATGTGCTCTCATATTCACAGTTAAACTTTTTATGATCTATCACAATGTTGTGAGTATGGTTCTTTTATATGGCATAGTTGTTGCCCTGTTTTACTTGCTCACCTAGTCTAATACTAGTCAGAACTCTGCTGTCGATTTCTGTTGGATTATGAAATAGGATAAAGACTGTTGCAAGTATAACTAAGGACAGTCAGCAGTCATGAACCAGTGTGGAGGTTAGAGTTGGTGCTTTGAATCTCCAAACGAGACAATAATGCCAAAGATTAACATGTGGAACTCAAATGTGCAGCTGAAGGAGGTTAGTAGAGAATTCAGTACCATATAAATCCAGGACAAAGGAAATCTCAAGAATTAAGGAGTGACCAAGGAGCTGAAAAACCATCGGGAGGCCAGGAGAAATGAAACATAATGAAAAGGTTGCATTTGGTGAATGAGGCGTCTTTGAGGCCCTTGAGAATAGTTTAAACAGAGTGGTTAAGATAAAAATATATGTTTCTTTAAGAAAACATTCATATGTTTTCACATGCCATTTATAATGATGTGCTGGACAATTTAGTTTATTTAGGTGTGTTCTATTGACCCTTGACCCCTCAGTAATTTGCAAGCTAAGGATTTCTTGTGGTTATATTTTAGTTGATTGAGAACTGACTGTTGGGTAAAACATATTCTAAATAGTATTTAGATAGTGTTTCACTGGTTTCCATGGAGTCCTTTTTTTTTTTTTTTGACTTCGAATGAGCCTGTTTGCTGTAATCTGTGACAGTGTCTATGCTTAGAGTAAGTTACACTACTGTGCAGTGGAGCTTTCTTTTGAGAAAGGCTGAAGTCATTGCCAAAAAAAATATACATTTTTCAACCATAGAAGTATGTTTAAAAGAAATAAAAACAAGAAAACTTCTTGATAGTATGAACATATGTTTCTTAAAATTACCCAAATGTGAGAATTATGAAATGAAATGAAAATTTATGAAATGAAAAATTATGAAAATGAAAATTAAGTGAGAATATGTCCTCAGTATATTTTCATTTACATATCATGGTTTAGGATAGAAAAGTATAGGGTTGATGCACTTCCATAGGGAATCTGTCTGACTTGGAAATAATATAAATAATTACATTTATCTCTTTTTTTTTTGGTTTTTGGGGCCACACCCGTTTGATGCTCAGGGGCACTCCTGGCTAAGCATTCAGAAATTGCCCCTGACTTGGAGGGACCATATGGGACGCCGGGGTATCAGACCGCGGTCCTTCCTTGGCTAGCACTTATAAGGCAGACACCTTACCTCTAGCGCCACCTCACCAGCCCCATATTTATCATTTTTATATTACTTCTCTTTCTTTTATTTTGAGTATGTGTACTAAATAAAATAAATTTAGTATGTGTACTAAATAAAAACAGGATTTACATCCATAACCTATTGGTGAAATATAATATTATTTGTGTGCAGGCATATATTTGTCTTTTATCAGTGGCTGTTATAGAACAACTTTTTAGAGAAATTTAAGTGGCATTCAACTTATTCTATATAATATATAGAGCATATGTTTTATCTTTTCTGTTATTTGTGCTATTCTAATTTATCTTCTTAATTATTAACTAGTAATTGGTTGTTCAGCATTATCCACAGATTCTTAGATTCTGATCCTAGTTCCATGCTTGGCGATTACTCTTGGATTAGATGTTCATGTATTCTAGGAATCGAGCTGATAGCTCCAGTATTGTAAAGCAGATCTGTCCTTTTGTAGTATCTTTTCAGCTTTCATCTGGTCATTATATTAAACATCCAAATTCAAATAAGTTTATCAACAATAGTGCAATTTAAGAATGGAGGAGGCAGAGAAAATGAAAATAGATTGAAACACTTGCCTTCATGCAATACCATATGTTTTCCTGATCACTGCCAAGAGTGATCTCTGAGCACAAAGTCAGGAATAAGACCTGACCATTGCCAGGTATAGCCCCACATCTTAATAAATATTATTGGAAGGATGGGCATAGAGAAGATATAGGATTAAACAATTAGATCCTCTAAGGTACTCTGTTGTACTCACCACTACATGGTCCATCATGCACATCAGAAAGCTGTTTCTGCATGTCAGGGGCACAGGAATGGTCTCAGAGTATCACTGGGTATAGCCCTAAGTCCCCAAAATACACACAAGGAGGAAATATTGTGGGCCTTTAAAATTATGAAGACCTATACATATCTACATGCATATAGATCCACGTGTGAGACAAACAGTAAAACATATACACAGACACACAGACACACACACAGACACACACACACATATATATATATTGTCCCAGTTTCTTTGTGTGTGTGTGTGCGTGTGTACGTGTATGCATGTGTGCTTGTGTGTGTGTGTGTGTGTGTGTGTGTGTGTGTGTGTGTGTGTGTGTAAGAGTGAGGCTCATGAGGGAGAGGAAGAAAAGGACAGGAGAGTTTAATCAAAATATTTAAGAATAATTAGAGCCAGTAGGTTTTGTTCACTTTGTTTATGAATAAAATAAGATATATATTTGACTGTGAAACAGGAGCAAGAAATAAAGTTAGCAAGAAAGAAGTTTATTTCTTTCACATGTAATTATTTTGAAGCTGGCAATCAGAGAAGGTTGATGGCTTTGCTCCATGATGTCAAGTCAGAATTCAGGCTTCTTAGCTGTTTTGTTTTTTCAGAGTTTTTGTCCTCACTTTCAGGTTATAGAATGTCTAGAAGTAAGGATCCTTGTCCAAAAGGTTGTCTTAAAGTTATAACTACTATTTCTTGGCTTCTCACTGGCCACATATTTAAGAATTGGTTGAAGCATACAAAACCTTGAAGGAAACAAGGAATTGTATAATAGTTAGAAATTCTTTGATTTTGGAAGATAAAAATTAATGTTAAGTTACTGCTTCTGTCCCAATCACAGTGGGTTTGGGCTATGTAGGGAGAAGAAATATCCCTTTTTGTATTATCATTATTTTAGTTTTTTATTGAATATACTCAAATTGTTTAATACTAAGATATTGATTATTTTATAAATTATGAATAAGACTTCTCTTCAATTGGAAGTTCCTAGTAATAGGTGCATTTGTTGCCTAGCACTTAGAAATGTTCTTCTTTGATTAACTTAGAAATATTGCTCTGCAAATTAATTCATTTTACTTCCTGCATTTAAAAAACATTTTTTTCTAATTTTGGGTCATACCTGGCAATGCTCAGGCCCCTGGAAGTCTTGAGGGACCATTTGGGTTGCAGGTAATCTAACCAAGGTTTGTCGGGGTTGGCTGCGTGTAAGGCAAAAAAAACCCTACTGCTGTGATATCCCTCAGGTCCCGACTTCCTTCCTGCACTTTTAAAGGCATATAATGTTTCCCCACCAATCCCCACCAGCACTCTAAAGTCCTACCACTCGTACTCCTGTATGCTGTCACCGTCCACTCTTCCAAACAATATCCTCATGTCTCGTACTGCCTTGATAGACACACTAAAGTTCTTTGCTTTCAGCTTAGATCTCATGTTCTTAATGCTGTTGAATCTGTGCTTTGAACATATAGCTATACTACTCTCCCTGTGCCCAATATAATCAACTCCCAGACACCTATTCCCCCATTACTTTCCTCTCTCATTATCTTCCTTCCTGTCTTGATTTCTTTTTATGTCACTTCTTTTATGGAAAAAGAAGGTGAAAATAGTGCTCAGAGGCCCAAGACCACACCCTTTGATACTTTACTAAAGGACAAATAGTCATTACTTGGGCTGAGTTACAACAGTGCTACTCCAGTGGTTCTCAGCTGGCCTCCAAGGCCACATCTGATAGTACTTAGTGGCCGCCAGAGTTATAATCAGCAGTGTTTGGGGGACCATGTGGTACCAAACTTCAAACTTGGATTCAGGAGCAGGCTTCGCTGAGAGATTTTCCTGGCATCTAAACTTTTAAGTGGAAGTACTGTTGGCAAGCACTACATAGGATATGAAGTGAATGAGACAGAAAGTGTAGAAATAATGCTTTTATAGTTGTATATTTATTCCTGTGAAAAGTAATTGTGACTGTACCTGGTGAACATCACAGGAAAAAATGTACTGAAAGTTATTTTTATTTTCATTCACTTGGAATTTGCTTCTACCATATTTCCTAAATATGGTCTACATTAGGTACTGTTAGCTACATGTCGCTTGGAACTTTTTTCTGCTCTGAAGTTCCGAGGTATTATAAATTGCCACCCACCCCACTCCACTAGTCAATTGGTAATATTGTGATAATGGAAAGTAATTTAACTTATGACTATCTAATGAATACTTTGGGCAAATTGAAAAATATTTTTAAAACATAGTGAAATATAATTACTTTACAAACATTCACATTTTCTCCATTCCTAAGAAAAAATTGTTGTTATTGTGGGCACATACAGTGCAATGAAGCTGACTCACATACTGTCCCCTGAGCACAGCCTAGGGGTGGGAGAAAGGGAAGGAGGAAGGACAAAAGGAATGAGAGAAGAAGAAAGTAGAGGCTGTCTTTTATTAATACACAGTACTCAGCTTAAAATCAGTTTGAAGTTTGTTATAAAATCACACAGGTAGCAAACCATGGTATTGCTTTATACTGCTCAAAACTGCACACAAACATATACATATACACACACTATCTCTCTTAAAGAAAAAAACACTCATCAAGGCTTAATTACATTTATAACAACAAATGAAGCACTTAGGTTAGATTATATGAAAACTCTTAAATTTATTCTTCTGGTTATGCATGTTACTTAGAAGATAGAAAGCCTAATTTTTTAAAAAGTGCAATAGCATAGCAACTAGGAACTAGATTTCAGGGCCAGCTCAGCTGCTGCTTTCAGTCTAACCTTAATAGAACATGTGGGGCCAGAGTGATAGTGCAGCAGTAGGGCGTTTGCTTGCACAAGGCTGACCCAGGACAGATGCTGGTTTAATCCCCACTATCCCATATGGTCCCCCAAGCCAGGAGCAATTTTTGAGCACATAGCCAGGAGTAACTCCTGAGTGTCACTTTGTGTGGCCTCAAACCCCAAAAAACCAACCAACCAACCAACCAAACAAACAAACAAACAAAAAAAAAACCAGATATATAAGACTGCTGAATGTCTAGTTTCTCATTTGTCAAACACAGGGCTTGCAAATATAATTACTAAGATTCCTCTTAGGTCTGTGTTGATAATTTTTTTGGTACTTAGATACTAAAGAACATAAAATAAAACAAGCTTCAAATAAAATTTGAAGAACCGTATTCATATTCATCTTAAAGCAACAACCTCTTGGTCATTTAAAGTTTTTACAAATAAATTTTGTAAACTAATGACATTAAGTTCTAGTTCATAGATTATAACACCTAAATTCCTTGTACTATATTTTACAGTCCTTACAGGAAATCTTATTGAGTTGGTTCATAACCAAAGCTGTTGGTGTGAATTTAGTGTGGGCAGCCCTGAACATGTGGTGTATTTCCTCTGTGGGTGAGAGAGCAGGTGGCCCATGGGAAAGAATATCCCTGACCTGCTGTTTGTGAACATTTGCCCCAGTCATATATTTTGTGAGCCATATTCCCGTAGGAACACAAATCTGGCCATATGGATTTAGTTTACTTAATTTGAGTTCAGTATGTCCAATTTCACTTAATCTGATTTAGAACAGTTTGGCTTTTGTAAGTAGGCGAATGGATTTCTTTTCATGTGTCATTACTTTTTCTTTTGATAGTGACAACCAATTTTAATTCGAAAGGAGTATTAAATGCCAATATTCAAATAAAAAGAGTAAGATAAACCACCCACATTTTAGAGTTCAAAAGTTAAGAGGATTTATTTCAAACATTATAATATGTGTGTGAGAGAGCATAAAAACCACTGTGGGCACAGTTGTAGGAGATGGAGCTGCTTAATGAATCTGATCCCGCCTACAAAATTTTGAATAATCTAGTTTTTAAAAAAAGATAAAATACTGTTTCTTCTCTTCTATTCTAAAACAGATATTTTAAATATAATTTTTATTTTAATCATAGTGGCTTACATATCATTGACAATAATATTTTAGGTACATATTAACTTAAAATCATGGGAATTCCCATCACTGAATTGTCCTCCCTCCACCTCCGTTCCCGTCCTACCTCCCATATCCTCTTCCCTCACTCCTGGTGCTGCTAGAGTAAGTGGTCCCCTCTGGGCCTAGCTTACTACTTAGTGGTCTTACACCTGTAAAACAGATATTTTTTATGAAAAATAATCAGATGTTTGTTGGGAGTTCCTTCTTTCAGTGACATATTTGAATCCAGTAAGATCTTTGGTTCACACAGTTGAGTCACTCTAAAGTTGTATCACATTGATTTAGTGCCTAAGATCTAGGACAAACAGGGCAATAACACGAATACTAGTAACACATGATGGAAGTGTTTGGAAAAGTGTAAAACAGTTGCGTTATTGATTGGCTTTATAGAGAAACCTTCAATATTGAATGACCTTTTGGTACTATCTTTTGGAAACTCTTTGTAAAATAGGCATAGGTTTGGTCAGTTGCCATGCACTTAAATTCTTACAGTGCTTAGAAATTTAATTCCTGTGGAGATCATTATTTCTTTTGTATTATACAAATCTGAAATCCTTTTATTGCACAGGTGCATGGGTGGGAGGTCTTGGGCACTTCAGTGATGTCGAGGTGAGGTAAATGTCAAGCATAACCATAAATACCAATACCACTGGGCACACAGTACATCAACTATGATTTAAGAATATTTCTTTAATTCTGTCATGTCACTGAAATGTTCACAAAAAGATATCCATATAATATTAGTTTTCATGAGAAAATGTTAAAGCTCTCAGTAAAATTAAGACATTCAATGCATCACTTTTTACTACTTTCATTATTATAAGTGTTCAGATTGATTTCTTTTTTTAGTCTTGGGCCATACTTGGCAATGGTTGGGACTTGCTCCTTGCTTTGTGCTTAGGGAGGACTCTTGGCAGAGGTGAGGATACTCTATGGGGCAGGGAATTGAAATTGGGCTGCCAGCATACAAAGTACAAGCTTAGTACATTATTTCTCCAGCCCAGATACTCAGATTAAACTTTATTTGTTCAAAAGGTTTTAATTTATAAACTCTGCCAACCAGTGGTCTCTCCCTAACAAAGTATCCTTTTTAACCTTGCCATTACAGTTCATTTCAGTTAAAAAGAAACTAGAATTCAAAACTATTTAAAAACATGCCTAGTTAGGACATTAAACTTAGGGTTCTCAACCTCAGTACTATTGACATTTCAGGCCAGATAATTCTTTGCTGTGTGGGATGGTCCTGGCATTGTAAATGTTATGAAATGCCCTTGAACTTTACCCATTATCTGTTCCAGTTAGAAATAGATCCAAAGATTGCCAGATATTACCTGGAGGGCAGGTTCTCACACACGGATAAGAACTACAATATTATTGTCATTATTTCACACTAGAAATGTCAGAATAAAGGGCATGTTTTTAAAAAAAATGTCTCCTATATTTCTCAAGGAGGACAGGGTGGGGAACTTTGGTTGACCTAATACAAGTGTAATATTAAAATTTTGTGAGATTTGTTGAGTTTACTTGTTTTTGTGATACATGTTTGACAGATCTAGACCAGATAGTACAAGGTGAAATGGAGTTTAGATGTCACGTGTTCTGCTCCTCACAAAAAACCTTTTGTAAAAATACTTATTCTTTAGCTTGCTTGCATAAGTGAAAGAATCTGAATTCATTTTTAAACTTGGACTATTCTGGGAAAGGTACAAAGCTTGTCAACTAATTGGTTGCAGTGGTCTGGGTGTGGATCTAATGAGGGTTACTAGTTGCTCTCTATTGATCATCAAGATTGTATAATCTGGGTACCTGATGGGCATCAGGATATGCTTAAGACAGAAGGCCAGGGACTGGTGCAAAGTTTTGGTATGAGCCATTTGGAAATCCTGATTTCTGTTTGAATTCACTTATTTATTTCTTCTTTGAATCACTGATGGGTGTTGAAAATTTCAGCCCAGAGCACAGTGATTCACTCTGGGGACATTCCTACTTCTTTGCTTACAGGGTCTGACAAATAAGGGTAGGAATGAAAACAACCTGATTTGTTGTTGCCCCTGTCCCACATAACACTTCCTGTGAAATAATTGCTGTGGCACCTTGGAGAGTGGGAAAGCAGATGGATCTTTGTCAGGAATATAGGTTATAGAATCTTTCATTTATACTTTCTGCCCAGCAGGTAGCCCCTCAGAGTAAAATCTTAGTTCTTGCCAGAGTTAGACTCCAGACTTTAAAGACTAAAAATCACCATTTCTATGTTTATTGTTGATTGCATTTGATTGTCAATAAAATTTTTTCAGAAGTCAATAAAATTTTTTCCAGAGAAGGGGTCATGTCATCTCCCTCTTTTAAATCTTAGAATAACCACATAGGGCTTCAAATGACAGATCATATTTCTTGGAAGGGTGGGTTAGGAAGATGGTTGAGAACCACAGTGCCTAAACTTTTTTGACAGCAGAAGTTAAATACTATTACAGTTGTAAATGGATTTTTGAATATTGATATATTGAAGGCAAACCTATTTTTGCTTAGGGTTTACTTATCATTCATGATCAGGGATTACTCCTGGCTGAGCTCAAGGGACTATCTAATGTGTGGGGGTTTGGACACAGGGAAGATGCATGGAAGCATTCTGTCTCTTGATCCCCCAATTTTTATTTTCCACGGTGGAATCAGTTTCTATTTGAGACAGATAATATATTGACTTTTAACATAAAATGATGCACTGATTATATAAAGTATTATAATATTCCTAATGTCATTCTAATAAACATGGATCAGTATTTTATTAACATTTTGATTTCAATTCTCAGATATTAGAGATGCTGAAACAAAAGTTTCTAATGACATTTTAGCCTTAGTGTTATGTTATAATCCATATAATGACAACATTGAACTATAGGTTGGCTGAGGAAATATTAAAAACCATCTTTAGTAACTTCATAGAATAGAAGTTAAAGTAGAAGAACACAATTGAAGAAACAGACCCTTTTTTATTATTGTTCATAAATTGTCAGTTAAATTTCAAAATAAATTTGATAAAATTTTAATCCAAATGTAAATATTTAATTACTTTTTTCTTCCTGAACATGTTTTTTGCATTAGTTGTTTATATATATATATATATGGCACAGAATAAACTGAAAATAGTTTAAAATCCCTAACATTTCAATTGTTTTAGTGGAGGATAAGATTACTGAGTACTCTGAAATTTTTTTTTTCAAATGATTGATCTTGGTCTTTTAAACTTCAAGATACTATTCATTTTCCTTTTATTTTAATAACACAAATGCTTTTATTGTAACTTATTGGAGTTTGCATTATTTTTTCAGTATTTTATGAGGATATATATATATATATATATATATATATATATATATACACACACACACTTGGAAGCGTCAATGAACCTATAGCAGTAGTATTTTATATATTCTATGTTATGTGCATAAATTATTTTTATTATCTCTTTTTGTAATATTTTTGAAAATTTTGCAATATTCTGAATAAAATTCTGCATAAATGCCTACAGTAGAAATATTTCAGTCCAGATAGTTATGAAGCACTTTTTAATTCTAAATTTAAATTACTTGTATTTGATCATTCTCAACTCTGTATTGTCTTACCTTTTCTTCTCATGTGAGAGGGAATATTTATGACAAATATTTAATGTTTATATTTTTATCATCTTTTCCACTATTTTCCTAATTAAAACAATACTTTATACTATATTCTAGACAATTATTAGTATACAATATTCTGTTTAATGTAGTGGATATTGAACACAATTTAGAATTTAGAAAATTGCAAACATTGGGGCTGGAGCAATAGCACAGCACTATGGCCTTGGCCTTTCACGTGGCTGACCTAGGAGAGACCTTGATTCTATCCCCGGTATCCTATATGGTCCCCCAACCAAGGAGCAATTTCTGAGCACATAGCCAGGAGTAATCCCTGAGCATCACTAGGTATAGCCCCAAAACCAAAAACTAAATAAATAAATAAGTAAAAGATATTTACAAACATAAAAAATGGTTGTATTGGGACATATTTGGTTAGACAAACTACTAACATTATTTTCACACTTTTTGATTCTGATTTTTTTGGGGGCCACATCTGGCAGTATTTAGGGATCAAACCTGGATAAACCACATGGAAGGCAAGCAAACACATTGCCAGCTATACTATATACCCATTACCATTCTTTTTTAAATTTTTGCTCTTTAACTGTTTACTGGGAATTTAAAAAAGTTATATACCTAGTTAGATACTTTCTCTCAGTAGTAAAACATTAAATTCTATATAGTTTGTCAGCTTTCTATAATAACCCAGATTAAGTTTTTTCTTATGGCTTCATTAATATAAATTATGTTGAAATTTCTCTAAGTTCATATTCTCTGACCATTTCTGTACTTTTATCTACGCCATGAAACTTTTTAAGTTCAACAAAAATGTATAGATTTAATTTCCCCCCATATATTTGGCTTTTTGATTTTCTTCTGCATGTTGTCTCTGTGCCATTGACTTTTCTTAAGAAAAACCACTGGACAATGTTTCAGTGGCCAAGCATCATTTGCTTGCCAATTCTTAGTGATACGAGTGTGAGATTTGATATGCATATTTGAATTCTTCTTCCCCCTTATATGCTCTCTTGAGTTTATAAACCTCCTTCTTTAATGTGAAAAGGGATTCTCACGAAGTTTTCTTTTTTTTTTTTTTCTTAAATCTCTTAAAAATAAGTGTTGAGGACCAATTGGCGGACATTTGTAAGAGGTCATATGCTTTATATATCAAGAAAGTTAAGGTCATTGGATATTAAAACTGACCAAATGAGCACTACAAAGTTATCTTAAACTATCCACCCACAAACAACCAAAATTGCCTTTTAATCTCTTTTTACAGTCTTTGAAACTTGAGCGAAATTTTATGTAGCTTTCACAGGCTTCTGTTGAATCCATCACCTTAGTGCCTCCTTGAAAGGAATTTGGCTCTGACCTTTTCACTGGCCATTTGTGTTACCCTCTGCCCAGAGAAGCCCTGAGTGATTTTCTGTTCATTAAGATCACAGTGTGAAATTCTGCAGGCAAAGACATCACTAACCCATTTGAGGACAGTGAATGCAGAAAGTCAGAAGGTTTTATTTTGGATCAGTGAATTTGTCTGACTGTGGAGCTGAAATATGAAGCAAACCAGCTCTGGAGACTTGGTGTCTTGCATTTATAGTAGAAGAGATTAGATGAGTGGTTGGTGGTGATACAGACATGATTCATGCTCTCTCTACTGGTAAGGAAACTTTCCAAATACTTTCAATGCACTGATAGGACATTTCTTAAGTGCTAAATATACCTAACTGTTAGCAACTAATTGTCTGTCAGGCTTCTTATCTGCTACCTTTATATGCTAAGGTCAAACTGTCCTAGTTGTGTGGATACAAAATACATATGTGTGGCAGAGGCTAGTATACTCTTAGAAACAGCTTTAAATTTTGAAAGAAGTCAATGTAATTTCTTTTAGGCTATTTACATTTTATTTGTGCCATTTATTGCAGCTTAATTTGGGAAAGAATCATAGAACTTTATCATAGATAAAGAATCATGTAATTTTCATAGATCTTGGAAAAATCCTTCAGATTTTTGGAGAACCCATATTTTATACTGACTTGGAATCTACAACTAGCTTTGTCCTGTTTAGTCAAGTTTGATCTGTTTCAGTTGCTACAGTCATAGACACCTTTCTCTTTTGAGATTTCCTTAGAGATCAACTATTTCAAGCTCTTAATCTTTCTATGTTGTCTATTAGTAAAATGTTCTAATGGGAAAAATGGCTTTTTCCAGTACTTATTGATAGCATGTGATAGACCCAAATTGAGTCCCTGCAATTTTATGTTTAATAACTTGCCTGCCTGTTCTTGGCTTTTGTCCCTTAAGAAGTTTTGGGTAGTATTGGAGAGATGTCTCATAGACCGGGAGTTTGTGCACATGGGAGTCCCTGCTGTTTGTCACCTACATTACCCCCCAGATTTTCTCGCAACTCTACTTTTTCTCAGATGAAACCAAGACATATTTTTTTTTAATTCCAAGGAAACAACACCTGGCTCTCTGAGACGCATTTATTTATGAAATTTTTTATTTATGAAATGATAGGTCTCGATTATGGCTAGACAGTTCCTAACATCCTTTTCATTTATACACATTACAGTACAGAAATTTTTTTCTTTTTTTTTTTTAATGAAAACAGTGGTTTTTTTTTTTTTTTGCCTCTATTACATATGTTTTTAATCTTTTAAGGAATGGCTTTATTTCAAGGTTGTGTTAAATAGGGATCAAAATCCAGATGGAAACATGGAGAAGGAAGAGTGTGAAAACCTGGGGTGCAGGGCAGTGGGCACACTTTCACAGGAAGTATCCATCATCTCTGTCACTGGGCTAGTGTCAGGAGAAAGGGGAAGGCTGAGATCCAGCTGCTGAAACTTGGGAGATTTGGAGATTTGATCATTTTCTTCTTTGCTATTATTTTCTTGCCTACTTCCTAGCTGTAAATAGATCAAGGCTAGCCATTGAAGGTCAGATTTGGCAACTGTTAGGAAAGTTGTTAAGAACAAATTTGATTTTGCTTGCACTCGCTTCCTCTCTGACTCTACAGACTGGTGATGAGTATATTTGGGGAGCCCATTCTTTTTTTTTTTTTGAGGGTTCTCTTAAAGAAGAGCTCTTCAGTTTTTATCTTCTAACAATCTACTTCGGTTTGCATAATCTAAGCCCCTTTGTCTCAAAGAAATTGGACTATGGAGACAGTACATGGTGAAGAGAACCCATAATTTAAACTATATTGACTTGGAGTCTACAACCAGCTTTGTCCTGTGCAGTTGAATAACCTAGGTCAAGTTTAATCTATTTCAATTGTAGCATGCATAGTCATAGGCACTTTCTCCTTTGAACTCTCACTGAAGTAAATAACACATTCACTAGCATTTATGTCATGGATTTACCATTTTCTTTGTCACTTTTTTTTTTTTTGCTACAGAAAGACATCCCCAGTTTCCCTTTAGGTCCTCAGTAACGTGTATATTATTATCTCTCTCCTGATAACTCCTATTACTGCTTAGTGGGTAGGCTTGCAGACCTGTCATTATTTCAGATTTGGGGAATAAAGGCAAAGGGTTATATTCTCACAAGAAATAGATGCAGTGAAAAAATGTGGCTGAGAGTCTCTTGAAGGGAAATGCTGTTTTATGCTCCTCTTTAACTGGCACTGCAGCACTGCAGAATAAAACGGAAGACAGAGTAGTCAGTATTGATAACAGCAGAAGTGTTGGTATGTAGTTAACACCTAGTGCATATGCCTTTATTTTATATGATAACACAGTCAATACTTAGGATGTAATGAGAAAGAGGGTAAATTTTTTAACTGTCGTCATATTCATTGCATTTTACCTCTTATTTCAAGAAAGGACACCATATGCCCTATATTTGTTTACTTTTGTCATAACAATTTCTTCTGTCAAAAATGATTTTCTCCAGAAGTCAGAAGCAGAGTATGGAAAATTTTTGGCTATTCAGAGAGAAAAGAAGGAAAGAACATTTGCTTTCTCGTTAAAATATTATTTAGGCATTTTAATAAAGAAATAGTTCTAGTAAGTGTGTTATTTATATTAGATAATTTAAAATAAGCATGAAGGACTAGATAAATAATAGTGGGGGAAGGGCCTGCCCTACATGCAGCCGACCACAGCCCCAACAGGAATAATCCCTGAACATAGCCAGGAGTAAGCCCAGAGCATTTCTGGGTGCCCCCCTACAACTAACAACATCAACAAGAATGAATTATATAAACATTTAAAAAAATGTCCTCATCTTCCAATGATACAAGCATGACTCTTTTGGGTTTGTTGGTTTTTTATTTTTATTTTTATTTTTATTTTTTTGTTTTTGTAGGCAAAAGTAATACAGGATTAAAGGGACTCTTATTTGTGGCACATTCTTAAAACTGACTTGATTTGTTTACTTGAAGAATATTGAAATTTGCTATAGCTCATCACATCATTATGGAAAATCAGTGCCCAGAGTGGGCTATCTGGCTATTCTCTTTCCGCTCATCATATTGCTTTTGTTTGCAATTATTGTACTTAGGAGGATATATGCCGAAGAACTCCACCTTTAGTTTTCATTTTGCTCAATGGACTTTTCTCCTTAAATCTTACTTAATGAACTGTGTACCAAGGAGGAAAGCATTATTCTGTTTCTAATTTTTATTTTTGTTTGGTGGTGTCACATAATGTTGAGATTATCTTTGTTTCTAAGATGTATAGGTTTTAACTCAGTACAATTCCACACCTCTTCAAAAGGTAGAGGAACATAATATCTTACCACCAAAGTGCCAATGTAGCTCCACCACAGTAAGAAACATCAACCTCCTCTTCTTGACCTTTCAACCCACATGCCCCATTGCTTTGGCAACTGCAATTCTGTGATCAGGGAGTAAGGGTTTGCTTTCTTTAACCCTTGTCTGTTTTTCCTTACATCACACATGAATGAGATTACTGCTGCTTGTTTCTCTTTTGAATTAGTTCACTTACACAATTCCCTTTGCCTCCTGTTTCATCCGTGTTCACAAATGGCAAAAAATGCACCTTTTCTTATTCAAATAATGGTCCAAGGTGTATATATATCACCGTTTCTTTTATATTCATCTCTTGCTGGAAGCAAGATCTGAGCTATTTTAAATAGTTCTGCTGTGAACATCTATCTTTGGGTTGTGTTTTTGTTTGGGGAGAGTCATAGGAGTAGACTTGCTGTATCAGATGGTAGGTTTATTTTTGTCATCTTGAGAAACCTCCATGCTGCTTTCCTTAGAAGATGGACCAATTTATATTACTACCAACAGAGAATAAGTGTTCCTTTGTTTCCACACCCCTTCAAACAATTTTTCTTTTTTATATAAGTCATCCTCGTAGAGGAGGATAAATAAAGAATAAAGAATTTTTTAAATTAAATCACCATGAGCTACAGTTGAAAAGTTGTTGATAATTGAGTTTTTCAGTCATACAATGTTCTAACACCCATCTCTTCACCAGTGTTCATTTTCTACCACCAATTTCTCCAGTTGTCATTTTTATTTGCACTTCATCTTATAATAAGTGATAATGAGCATATTTATATACCACAGACTACATAGATTAATGCATTTTGATTTAGGTCTCTGGTGCTTAAATGGTATGATAGAAAAGTTATGTTAATATGTAAAGAACTTACAACATAAAATTAAGATACCATTTAATTATAAACAGGAAAGTTCCTTCACTATATTTTTATTATTTCTACTCTTTATTTCCCTAATATAATTTTCCAAAAAGGTAGGCAATTAAGAGTTTGTTAGCCACTTAAAATTGATGGTATTTCATTTAAATTTTTTTTACTTATTTTTTCTTATTGGTGTCAGTAATAGGGTTTTGTAGAACCAATATTTATGTCATTTTATTAGTAGTTTTATTCTTCCAACTCACAGGGGCCATGCTTAACATGCTGGTTTAAGAATATTTATACTACTTTAGTACTGGGAAAGAGACTGTCATGTTTTCATTGTGTTTTTAGATTTTTAGATGAACAAATGCTAGACTTCAGTTTTATTATTTTGCTTTTCTGGACTAGTCAGGTAAATAGAATTCTACAGACAAATAATAAAGAAAAGTATTTTTATTTATGTATACTTTACTTCTGCTTTTAGTAAAGGTTAATATAATTTGGAAGGAGTAACTGGAGTGACAGCACAGAACCTTGTATATAATAGACCTGTGTTTGATCCCCAGCATCTCATATACTTCCCTGAATGCCCTCTACAGGAGTAACCCTGAGTGCAGAGCCAGGAGTAAGCCTTGTGCACCACAGGGTACATCCCCCATAAAAGATAAAAATTGGAGAGCTAGAGAATCAGAACACTTCTAGGTTTCTAACCCCACAACCCCCCCCCACACACACACACACAAAATTGAGGGCAGCTGTACTTTTCCAACAGACCTTGTTTTGTTGTTGTTGTTTTTAAATTTAAAGGTTCTCTATAAGGTTTTTATATCAACAGAAAACTACTAATTACTAATTTTTGATCGAAAAAAACCACCCAAAACACTTTGCTTTCCTGAATTTTCATTTTTCACAAGTGGAGTTTGACTGTTAAAGAGAAACTAATTGTGTCTTTGAGCAGCTGCTTAATTAAAAGCTGAACTCTGGTCTGTCAAGGTGAGTTACAATTGGCCAAGAGTCAGAAATTTGTGATTGCATTTGATTTATTTGCTAGTTTCACAGCCAGATAGATTTTTTTTTTTTAGATTCGTAGTTTGTCCTTCAATAATGACTAGATATATACCATTGGTATTGGATTCTGTTGAGCAGAAAGAGTTAATGATGCTTTTCAGTAGAACGTTATGTTTCCCATAGTAGTTTTTAAATTTATGGATCAAATAAGCAGGGGAGAGTTTTCAGCACTTTTTCAGATGTTTGAAAGTTGTTCCAAAGCATGATCCAAGAAAAATGAGGCCATTTATCTTTCCAGGGGTTTCCGTGCCCTCTCAACACCTATGTGTTAATGGGATAAGTCAGAGTGGTTTTCACTCCTTGAAACTTGCAGGGTATCAGATGGAGAGAGTTATAAAGAGTAAGGTTTCTGCATCCCCTGTCTACCAGGTTTTATTATGGAAACTGTTCACTGGATAATTGGGTTTAATTTGTAACAGAATGGAAGATTTGTTGTAAACAAGAAAGTCTTTGAAGATAAATCTTGTCTGTAGTTGCTGTAAGGATGCTGGTGGAAACCTTGATTTCTTTCTTTTTTTAAAAAAAAATAGTATGGATAGAGAGGGTGTATTCTTTCTTTCCATTTTTTTTTCTTAACTTTCTTCCGTTTTGCCAGACTCTAAAGTGTTAGTGGGGCTAGAAGGTGATAATTAGTAGTCTTCACCTGATTTTTTGTATGTTAGCTGGCTAATTAAAATGCATACAATCTTTCACTTTATTTCCCCAAAGGAAAACATACTTCCTTTGACAGCTGCTTTTCTGACCTTCTGCAACACGCAGTTGCCACAGTCTTTGCTTTACTGAGTGCATCTTAGACAGCTGAGAAAGAAGAACTCTAACGTGCTTATCTGTAATGCTTAAATACTAGGGACATGAGTCCTACTTGTAAGTTCAAGGTTTGTATCAATATTTATTAGTTCTGAAGGGTGCATAGTATATTTCTTTGAAGTCATTTATTTAGTTTTTATTTATATTAACTTTTTTCTTATTCAATCTTATAGTAAATGGCCTAGATAAGTGCTCTTACCTTTCTACAGTACCATATACCATCAATTCAAGAATCACTTTTTTGTTGTTATTGTCTTGTTTGTTTGTTTGTTTGTTGGCCACATCCAGTGATGCTCAGGGGTTTCTCCTGGTTATGCACCCAGAAATCGCTCCTGGCTTGGGGGACCCTATGGGACGCCAGGGATCGAAACCAGGTCCTTCCTGGGTCAGCTGCATGCAAGGCAAAGGCCCTACTGCTGTGCTATCACTCAGCCCCAAGAATCATTGTTTTTATATGCCTACTGTCTTATTCCAAACTTTATCATCACTCCAAAAATAAACTATGTTTTCAACAATAAAACACTGGATCATCAAGTATTCAGTATGGGGTATTATACCACCAGATTCATATTTAGCCTCAGGTATTTTATTAATTTAATAGGCTCGATGAACTTTGATTCTATAGCCTGAAATGCTACTAGGTTTTTATGAGGAATATAAATATCAAATGTACTTTTATAATGCAGTCTAATTTTGCATGCTTTTAGTTGTGAAATATGTGGAGTTTTAAAATCTATCTGTATCAAGTTTTGCATCATATAAAGAGATATTTTTCATAGAATTGGTAATGAATGTGTGTTTTCTATGAAGTGTCATATTGAGCTGCTTCTTTACACATAATTTAGACATGTGTTTATATCCCAAATAATTATAGCTGAACAATTGTGTATCTAAACTATAAAAAAATGACCGCATGCTACCTGTGATATAAACAATGCAATTAGAGATAAGATGATAATTCAGAATTATTATTTTGCACTTGAATTTGTTTTAATAATTCTGATGTAAAGTAGATATCATATAGAATAAAACAATTTCTTAATAATTGAGTTTAGATGGGAGCCAGAGAGATAGCACAATGGTAAGGCATATTTGCCTTGGGCGCAACTGAACCATGATGGATGGTGGTTCGAATCCTGACATCCCATATGCAAGGAGTGATTTCTGAGCACAGAGCCAGGAGTAATCCCTGAGCACCTCCAGGTGTGACCCCCAAAACTGAGTTTAGATAGAAACAAGAGTCTATTTATTGAGACAAATGCTCTAAACACAGAAACATATTAGTAGCTTATCTTATGGATTTTTCTGCTATCTAATATTACTTTTTAACATTATTTGAAAAATCAAATCTATAATAAATTTATGACCTTAGTGAATTATTTCCATAGATATATTTCTTTCTCAGGTAAAGAAAAGCAGTTTATATCATCTGTCTAAGAGGGAAAAAATAACTCAAGCTGATGCCTTAGCTACTTAACACTTTCCCACCTTGCTATGGTGACAGGCAAGAAATTAAATAGTTCAGGAATCTCACATTCCAAATTTTAGATTAGAGAACTTAGGATTCGTCATTGTCACTAAAGTATGTCCAGAGTATATAGTTTAAGATCAAGTATTTTACTCATTCCCATCTATTTATTTGAACTTCTAGTTATTGTTTAAGAAGTAAGCTATGGGTGAAT
This sequence comes from Suncus etruscus, assembly GCF_024139225.1. Lineage (NCBI taxonomy): Eukaryota > Metazoa > Chordata > Mammalia > Eulipotyphla > Soricidae > Suncus > Suncus etruscus. Next base: position 156,482,292 of record NC_064850.1, on the reverse strand, counting down.
GAAAGCACATAGTCAAGAGTTTGCTTTCTTTGGTTAAGACAAGGAAGGATTAACTAGGAACAATTTATGTTCAAACATTTTTATTTATTTATTTTTGCTTAATTTTGTTTCATTTATAAGGCCACCCTACCCTACAAAAATTAATTTTTAGGGCCTAAAAGATTGTGCAGGAGGTCATTTACTTGTGTTGTATGTGGCTATAGTAACCATAACCCTGGTTGGAATCCCAGTCACTCATACAGCCTTCTAAGCTAATGATCACCTAAGTGGGAGTAACTGCTTAGCCTGAATGGGTATATCCCCAGCTCCCAATAAGTAGATAGTTATAGCAATTCTGTGGACCCAGTGACTTAAACCTGTGATAGTTGGCCCATCATGTAATCCTGATGGTTTGGTACCAGGGACAACCACATCTATACCGTGAGGTGCTTAGGAGGCATTATATGGTGCCAGGAATTATCAAGCAATCTAGCCCTTTGGTTCAAACTTTATTTTTAAATCTGTGAAATGCATAAAGATACAAAGGCTATTACAGTGCCATTAGCTAGCATGATTATTACTTTTCATTGAACCTATATATTTATGTGGGGATATTTTCCTGAATATAAATTTTTGATTATAATTCTGCATTCCATGCTTCAGAATTTAGTTAAGAAAAAAACATGGTGTGTTGAATGACTAATAAAATTTTGTTGATTTCAAATTGAACATTTCTTCTAAGAGTAGAGTAAAAAGTAATTTTAAGACTTTAAATGTATCTAATTGGTGGGTTCCTAATAATTAAGATTTAACTGGATTTTCTATGTAAAGTATTTTTTTGAAAGGATGGAAAGAATTTAGAAGTATTCCAGAACTCTAAAATGCATACTTATAATTTGCTTCATTCAGATTTATTTTGATTGACACACGATTCCTATGTTGTGTTCTGAAATATCCAAAATCACAACATCTTGATGGGATATGCTCTATTTTTGAATTATTTTAAATAGTAACTTTAAAATTTGCATTAACTGAAAAGTACCTTGTCATAACATTTGCTTTGTGTCATGAAAGGTTATCTATATTTGGAAGTAACATTTTGGTAAAAGGAAGATTATGGAATATTTATGAACATTCTCACAGATTCATGGGTTATTAGAACCGGATGGAACTTTAGAGCTATTCAGTCACAATCTTTCGGGTTTACAGTTGAAGGAAATGAGGTGCAGAGAGACTAAATGACTTGCCTGATGACACAGAGCTGAAGAATAGTCTAAGAACAGCCTAATAGTGAACTCTTTCAATCACTTGGGATTTAATTTTTTATTTGATAAAATTAAAGATAAGTTTTCACTAAAATCACCTTTTTTGTGTTTTTTTTTTTTGGGGGGGGGAGGGGATTGGGATGGGGAGGCCACACCAGTGACACACAGGGATTACTCCTGGCTATGTGCTCAGAAATCACTCCTGAATTGGGCGACCATATGGGAGGGACACCAGGGATTGAATTGAGGTCTGTTCCCAATCAGCCACGTGCAAAGACAAGCGCCTACAGCTGTGCTATTGTTCTGTCCCCTAAAATCACCTTTTGATGATTGCCACTCTTTTTATTTTTTTTCTGCCTAGGTAAAAAGTAGGGCCCAGGCCAATTTCCTAATAGAAATAGCATCTGATCCTATGACAAAGTTGCTGTAGTTGTGGGCATGTTTTTAGATGCCCGTGGAGAATGCCCTGTGTCAGTTTCATACTATGCACATTCATCACTGCTTCTATTATTCAGCAGTTTGAGGAATAAAAAGAGACAATCATGGCAGTGGTGAAAAGATGTTTGAGAAAAACTTAATTATCTGTTTAAGTGGCTAATTTTGGCTTTAATAGGATGTTCATTATGACCAAAGTAGTGGACCTTTGTAGGGTGAGGTCATTCTCTATAGTGTATTTGGGATTCTTCTGAAAACACTTAGGGGAGCTAGAAGCCCTTTGATGCTTATGGCAGTTTTTTATAATGCTTTAAGTTGCACACTTTAATCTCCCAAGTTCCAGGAAGTTTCTTCTTGTCCTTTAATCAATTTTTCTCTGTTAAAACCTCTGAATCCCCACAAGCTGCTATTTCCGGGAAACATAACATCTTATTTAAATTAAATTGCATTTAGGTATTAAATACGATGGGAGAGATTAAATTCCCAAATGTGTTATGGTGTATTTGTTTATAAATCACAGGTGTTTTTACAGTCAAGACTCCAGGTGGCTTTTGGAGAAATATACGTTAATAGGGTGCTATTAAAAAAGCACATACAGGTGCAGATGACTTTGAAAGACAAGAAAATTTACCACTAGGCTCATTATGATGGATAGAATTTTAAGTTTTATATAGTGAGGAGGACCATATAAATAGCTTCAGGGGTTAGATGAGGTATTAGTTATAGGTGTAGTTAAAATTGTAGAACCAATAACCGAAGCTCTATAATAGCCACAAACAAAAGTTTGGCTATGTGACATGTTAAGTGATTTGAGAGACCACTATTGATTATATTCTGAAGTCATGTCACTAGATGCTTTGTTCTTCAGTAAGAGGTTTTAGAATGTGTGTGTGTGTGTGTGTGTGTGTGTGTGTGTGTGTGTAGATCATATATAAAGAGTTGTATCTAGTGATTCTAGTACTTAGTAGCACAATATAACAGAGTGTCTTTGTTATTGAGTTAGCCTGAATGCATTTCATATGATCTTCTTGATATTCTTAGGCTCATGGACTGCATTCAGAAATTCTTACCCAGTGGGACAGATGGGTAAAGTTCTAATGAGTTGTCATGCTACTGTCAAGTATGACCAATCTAGAGTTGTTTTCATTGTACTGCTAAAATAATTGAGAGCGATTGAGGATCTAATAGAGTTGTTTAATTTTAACAACAATTAAATAGGCCTTTTTATATGTATATAAATTTATAGTTTATAAATTATATTTATATTAATTTATGTATATTTATAGTCCTTTTTATACATTTTCTTTTCCTTGAAACAGTTACACTCAGTGTTGCTCAGGTTTACTTCTGTTTCTGTGCTCAGGGATCACTCCTGATAGGACTGAGATACCATATGGGCTGTTGAGGACTGAACCTGGGTCAGCCATAAGACTCCCTACTTATTGTACTATCTCTCCAGTTCCTGGTATTTGTTTTATAAATTTCTTATAACATTTGAATTATTTATATGTGAATGACTTTGGGCATGGTCCAGGTTTGGAGAAACTCGGGACCACGGTGACTTCTCATGACAATCTAGAGAAATATGTGAGTAAACAGTTCTTTAAAGCAATAGAATTACCCGGGAAATGGATATAGATGGGTGTTAGTCGTGCCATATAATTTATTTTAAGGAATAAGCTCGCGTGATTATGAAAGTGAATTATTCTCAAAACATGTAGGTTGAGTTGGCAATCTGAAGACTATGAAGTGTCATGGTGTAGTGCTACTTTGAAGGCTGTCACGTTCAAGACCAAGGAAGTGTGGATGAGGACATGATATGCCTAGGGAAAGATGCATTTTTGTTCTTTTCAGTACATCAGTAGATTGAATGAAGTCTTCCCACTTTAGAGAGATTAATTTCATCAAAGTTTCAGTCTAATTCTAAAAATCTCCCACAGAAAAACTTAATGTTTGATGAAATACCCAAGTAGTCAAGTTGACACATAAATTTAGTCATTACATATGTGTCTGTAAAGGTGCCCAAGATAGTACTTAACAAAAGCAGTGATCAATAAATGGATGTATGAATGAGGTAAATGAATAAATGTTGATCTTGAGTGATACATTTAAACTATTTAAATTTGAAATACTTTATTTTTTATAGTGGAGAACTCATTTTTTTAATTAATTTATTTAAGCACCATGGCTACAAAAATGTTCACTGTTGGTTTTCAGTCAGTGTACACCATTTACCATCCTTCACCAGTAGTGCACTCTTCCCACCACCTATGTCCCTGTTTCCCTTCCATTCCCCATTCCCATCTATGCTTAAGGCAGGTTAATTACACACACACACACACACACACACACACACCCCTTCCTTTTGACACTGTGGTCTGCACTATTGTCAATGGAGGGGTGCCTTGTGTGTCACCAGGGAGCAATTCCAGGGATGTTCAGAGTTTACTTCTGACTTCCTATACTTAGAAATTCCCTCCTGGTGAGTCTATGGAACCCTGTAAGATGCTAGGGATCAAACCTTAATTAACCATTTGCAAATAAAGTGCCCTACCATCTGTGCTATCTCTGACAAATTACTTAAGCATTTATTATTATTATTATTATTATTATTATTATTATTATTATTATTATTATTAAAAAGTAGGATGCTCACATATCTTTAGCTGAAATAAATTACCTTTTTATATAACAGATAGGACAAGTTGAAGTTTATGCCTTACTCTGAATGTAATTAAAGTTACTCAAAAGAATCTAAGATATTTCTCTCCTTTGAAATTTTGTATCTTTTTTAATTTGTCTCATATCACTGTTCCTCTTGATTTTTATAATATTTTCATCACTTTTTTACTTATTCCTGTGGTATTTAATGTTTACACTTATTTTTGCCATTATTTATTTTTTATATATCTTAAAATTATCTTTTTGTCATCCTAGTTCAATTGGGTTTGTGTTCATTTTACTCTGTATGAATTTAAATCAAGTGATTTCTTGAAAAATGTCTTTGTGCTGTATAGATAATAATTTTTCAGAATTCAACTTAGGAAAATATGAAAATACATTTCTTATAAGTGTATCTGCATGACTCTAAATAAAAGTGAAATGGAAATTCATTATTTAAAACAAATTAATGATATATTCTTAATTTGAGTTTATTTTATTTTAATCTAGTGTTTTCACTACAAAGTTATGAAGATCTCTTGACATACATTTTTAAAATTTCTATGAGTTGACACTATCCTTCTGTAGAGGACAAATTGCGATGTTAGTAAGTATTTAATGTTTTAAAATATGGAAGCAAATCACGAGGCTCTTAAAATATGATGGAGCACCACCATATTAAGAATCTATTTTTAGGGCCCGGAGAGATAGCACAGTGGTATTTGCCTTGCAAGCAGCCGATCCAGGACCTAAGGTGGTTGGTTCGAATCCTGGTGTCCCATATGGTCCCCCGTGCCTGCTAGGAGCTATTTCTGAGCAGACAGCCAGGAGTAACCCCTGAGCACCGCTGGGTGTGGCCCAAAAACCAAAAAAAAAAAATCTATTTTAGTTCTTTCCCTGTTACCAACAGGTTATTGTGTTGAAACTGTAGATTTGACTACACAGTCATGTTGTTTTCTAAACAAATGAAGCATACTAAGTTTACTTTGGAACAGCAAATGAGCAAAATGATGTAAATCAGTTCTGCCTCCAACAGATCTACTCCAAACCACCAGGAAATACTCCTGTTTCTCTATCAGTTATATCTACCCACTTTCTCCTAGGATTGTATATATGTACAGCTAATTCTCATTTTTCTTTAATTTCATATTTGTAAAATCACTTCATCCTAAATATAATTCTCTGTCAACTTAAAATTAGAACTTGATATTTTTTTGGTGATTGTCAGGTATGTGCAGAGGGAAAATAAATTGCATCCTGAGGACCAAGGATGTGAGTCAGTGGTAGAGAGAAGAAGGGAGGAAATAAAGAAGGGAGGAAAGGAGGGAGAGACGGAGGGAGGGAGGAGGAAAGACTGATGTCACCAGACATACATCTTCTTAGCAGAGATGTTACAAACAGCACCTCTTTCTGCTTTCAGTTCTAATAGTCTGAACCAGCATTCTTTTTGCAGTCTAGTTAGTGCTAAGCATTCACATATTTGTGCATTTTTATTGGTGATATTATTCTTTCAATTAGCCACAGACACAGGATTAAAATGCTATCTAGTGTTCCTAAGTTCAAGACTGTTATATGCTTTTGTGGAAAATGCATGGTTGCCAAGGTTTTCAACTACTTTTCCATGCACTGGTGACTCATCTACAGAAATCACTGGTTGGATAGTGAAAAGGATGCTTAACTCTCAATATTTTTGTCAATGTTCTGTCCATGTAAAAATGTCAAAAAACATTCTGAATAAGCTGTTTTCAGAGATGAGCTATAGAGAGTTGACTGTGTTCAGTATAGTTGTATAGTTCAGTATAGTTGACAATAGGGACTGGAGTGGTAGCACAGTGATAGGGTGTTTGCCTTGCACGTGGCTGACCCAGGATGGACTCGGGTTAGATCCCTGGTATCCCATATGGTCCCCAAGTCAGGAGTGATATCTGAGTGCAGAGCCAGGAATACCCCCTTAGTGCCAATTGTTGTGGCCCAAAGACAAAAACAAAACGAAGTATTAAATAAGGCATTAATGTATTAAATAAGGTAGTTATAAATAGAAATACAGAAAAAAACGATTGTATTGTCTGATAACCAGATGTTTGAAGTGATCCTACTTTGTATTTCTTTTAGGAGCAATATTTAAGTATTTGCTCAGTCAATATCTCACTGAACTTTTAGTATGTAACTACTAGGAATAATGAATCATCAACAATATTATTTTCAAAAACTGAGTTCTGCCCTTGTGTTTGTATATTTTCTCTTATTGTATATTCTGAGTTATTTCTTGTGCCAATTACATGCCTAACATCTCCTTAATGTCTTTGTACCACACAAGTATGCTGTTAATTTATTTAATAAAGCATTACTATTAAGGGGCCAGAGCTATAGCACAGTGATAGGGCATTTGTGTTGCATGTGACCAAATCTAGGATGGACCTTGGTTCAATCTCCCAGCGTCCCATATGGTCCCGGAGCCAGGATATGGTCCCGGAGCCAGGAGCAATTTCTGAGCGCATAGACAGGAGTAACCCCTGAGCATCATAGGATGTGGCCCAAAAAACAAACAACCCTCCAAAAAACCTACATTACTTTTAAAACATTGTAAGACATTACTAGCACCCCAAGTTTTTGTTCTTAAAGGCAGTTCTGGAATAAACATTTCTGTAGCTTAATTAATTATTGTACTCGTAATTATTTCATTGGACTAATTTTTCTGCACATGAAATTTTTGTAACACAAGTTATGTCAAGTTAGACTTTTGCTTTTTTGTATGATTCATTTGTGATCTTTATAATATGTTATTTTCCTGGATAAATGAAGATTAGCAGAAAACAGTGACTTTTAATAAAAATTAAACTTATTTAGAATTTTGAGCCACACTTGGTTATACTCCAGAGCTACTCTGACTCTGTGCTCAGGAATTACTCAAGAGGTACTTATGGCACTACATGTAGAACTGGGACTGAACTTGGATTAGTTACATGCAAGGCAAATATCTAAACTCCTATATTATTTCTCCTATCTATACTTTTTTTTAATACTTAAATGGCATAGCTTTAATTTTGTAAATAATGCAACACATTGGCCTTGAAGAGAAGTCTGACTTGTTCCAGCCTCCCTTTGATTTCTTTATTGTAGCATTGTTTCAGATGTCTAAATTCAGAAAACATGAATCACATATCTATTATTTGTAGACAGTTGCAGAAGTGAAGGTGAACCACTCCCTGCCATCTGGCAAGTCAGAGTGGGAATACATAGATTTTCTGTTACAAGGGAGATCCTGATTAATGACTCAGGAGGAATATAAGGCAAATGCACTGGAAATACTGAGGTTGTAGTAAATATTACTTTCAGCTGTGAGAATTGGTGGCTGAAAAAGGCATATATGTGCTAGACATTGAAGGATGACTTATGTTCACGGGAAAAATTATCTAATGCTATAAATTTGTATGCTTCTATTACAGTGGCAGATTTTTAATTTTGCATATGGTCTTTCTTGTGTAGGAGCATGTCTAACATCATTTATTTTAAGCATTGCTGCTTATAAAAAAGCAAATGTTGATTTACCCTCCTTAGATATTATTTACAAAGTCCATGTGGCATTTTATAGTTTCTACACTTCCTCATAAGTTTTCTATTTTGCTTATTCAGTATCCTTATTATAATAAATTATTGATGCATTATATTAGATGTATTCAGACATTTTAATTGAATGTTTTTTATTAATAAGATCATTTTATATTTTATCCCAATTTTGCTTATTTCAGATAAAGGTAAGAAAATTAACATGGTGTTGATTTTGTTTTTTAATTATTTTTTTTCAATAGAGCATGCATTCCCAGGAATGGAATTAGGTGTGTATTTTTATATTACTTTGCAAAAAGTTTGTTTTAATTAATAGTATTCCCTATCATAGTTGTTATAGCATTATGTAACTTAAAAAAAACTCCTTGCTTTCTAGGCAAACATAAAATGATACATTCAGATTATTTTAATTTATAGACAGCAGGGCTTCATATAACTTACTTCATTCAATTTTAATTATATTTTAAGATTGGTGAGGAAAATCAGCAATGCTAATTGAAGAGCTTGTTTTGTTGGATGTTTTTGAAAGTCACTTTTCCCAAGAACTTATCAGTGATTGTTAAGCGAAGACTTTCTGTATTATAATTCGAAAGGATTGGTCTTCTTTTAATATTAAAACCTTGTCTTATATAAAATAATTGTTCATAATTTTTACTTAATTACTCAACTAAAAGAGTCTTTATTTTAATATTGAGGTCAGACATTCCTTATGGATATATTTCAAGTTAAACATACTTTTATGTACATGCAAGTTAACGTTTTTAAACATGTACCTTTATATACAAAGGAGTATAAAATATATAGAACTGCCTGCTTCTGGGTTGTTAATTATATCTAGACATGTTAAGGTAACAAAATATTTGTGACTCCCTCATAAAGGAAGCTGCGATACTAAAAATTAATATTTCTCAAAATCGTTCATTTTCTGACATTGAAATACAAGTAATAAACTTTTGAGCCTCATACCAATTCATTCATTTCTTTTCTTTGTTGATATTGTACCTTGTATATGCTCTCCTTTGTGAGTTTTAATGACAGCTCTTAATAACTTTTTTCATGTGGCCATTTTCTCTCTTCTGCATGTTTCCTGAGGAGTGGAAAACCATAATAAGATTCTTCTAAATCCTCAAGCTAACACAGAGCAGTCCTTACTACTAATTTGTTCAAGTGTTCCCCAAGCATTTATTTGATACAAGAGGGCTACCTTTAACTGTTGTTGGATAAAACGTTTATATAAAAATGAAAAATATTGTGGCACTTTAAGTCTGGCTAGATCATTTATGGGGTTTGAGTTGGGGAAACCATGGGTCCAGGGTGTGAAGTTTATTTTAAAGTTTAGAATGGCTATTAAGCTCTAAAAGTGTAATTAAAAGACATTTTCAAAGTAACAGTTATCTGGAAAATCTGTAATTGCATATTAAAATAGCAGAAGGTTATTTTCCTAATATATCACACTCTATGTATTGTAATTTAAATTGGCCTAGCTTCCGACAAATACATATCTAATTTGTGGAAAACTTTCAAGTCTCAGAAATGTAGTATTTAGAGCTGGTGGAGACCTAGAAATTATCTATTTTAAATTTATTTTTATAATTAGGGAAACCAAACCCCAAAACATGTGGCTTTCCCTAACTTAGTGGCGTTTTCCAAAAAGAAATTGTTTTTAAAATATAACAGATATTTATATAGAGATATGATAAATGAATGCGCCTTTTTCACATTTGAGGTTAAGCATTTTTAATCAGATCCAAAAATAATTGACATTTACCCAGATAGTTTTCAAGACAGTGTGTCCATGTGGCCTTGAGGAGCCTACACCATCCCACTTCTCTTTTTTTTATTTTTAATTTTTAATTTTTACTTAGAAAAAGGTTTCATGTATCAGGGAATTGTTCTATTTTTTGTTTGTTTTGGGGCCTCGCCCAGTGGCACTTAGGGGTTACTCCTAGATTTGCACTCAGAAATTGCTCCTGGCAGGGTCCGGGGACCATATGGGATTTCGGGAATTAAACCCGGTCCATCCTGAGTCGGCACCTGCAAGGCAAATGCCTTACTGCTATGCTATCTCTCTGGCTCCAGAATTGTGCTATTTAAGTTCAATGTTCTTTTTTTAAAAAGGGAAGATTCAAATATACTTCTGAGATTTCAACAGATTATCTTTGTGATGAAGACATGTACAAATTCCTCCTGGGTTTAAGTTAGAGGTTTTTAGTTTGATATATAATATGTAAAGAAATGAAATAGAATTTGTTAAGGGCATTATATTAATCATGCACCTGGCTGACAGTAATTGCGTTTTGTTCAGTGTTTTTTCTGTACTTTATGGTCAAGTGTTTTATTGTTTTTGAGAACCCAGTGTTTTTTTTTTTTTCTTTACTATGCTTAGACTTGAAAAGGTATAATTTATCTTAATCACACTAAACAAATCAAACATAGTGGATTCTAGATGAAATCCAAAGGTCAGGAAGGAACCTTTGAAACTCTAAAATATCTGTTCATTAGGCTCTAAAAACAAGTAAAAATTCTCAATTTTTAATTTTATTACATTTCATCAGTATTAGGTTTTGAGTACTTTTTTAGGGGAGCACTTGGTTTTTCTAAAATATAAAATGTTACGCGTATGTGTGCTACCCTCTTCATTTTCTTTGGAGAATGGGGCCTCTGTTTCATCTATTGTGTTCTCAAAGGTATTTCTGATGAAGAGAAGCTTTAAACTAGAATGCTGTACCTTAGATTGTGGTAATTTATGAAATGACAAATTTAATTTTACTATCTTTTTGAAGAAGTCCACCAGAATGATAGAAGAGATAATTTAGTGTAACCTACATTTGTGATTTGACCAATCCTATGAGAAATATACAACTTTATTGGTCCCATGAAAGCACATATATTTTAAATATTTCAGTGTGAAGTAGGCTGACTATTGACTGGTTTGCTTGTTTGGCAATAATATTTGTTTTTAGAGTGTTCATGCCATTTTTTTTTCTTTTGAACACTATTTTTTCCCTTTTTGAGTTAAATTGTTGAAAGAATTTGATAATTTAATTGAGTGAGTCCAGTAACCAAAATTTATATGATAGCTATTTCTTTTTAAAATAATAATTTCAAAAATATACACAAAAGTGATCATTTTTCAATAAAATAAGCTGATGTTAGACCACAACAAATCACTCCTCTACCATGACAATGAAGATAAAGAAACAATTTAAACTGAGAAAATTAAATGCAATCATTCAGAACTGAAATGTTAAATTAGTGGAGATTATATAAACTAGATTAGTGTCCCCAAATTCCATGTCAAAATCTTAAATTCGGACCAGAGTTATGTATAACGGGTTATCGTGCCTACCTTGCATGTGGCTGACCTTGTTTATTTCCCCAGTACTGCATGGTCCCTGGACAATGCCAGGAATAATTCTGAATACAGAACTGGAAGTAATGACTGAGCACTGCTGGGTGTATCTCAGAAACAAATACTCACATTTAAAAAGCCCTATCTCAAAGTATGAGTGCTTTTAGAGATAGAGTAATTAACCCAAATGGAGATCATTGACTGAACCTAATCCAACATGATCTAGGTACTTGTAGATTTTAGATCCTGAAAAAAACCTGTGAAGAAACAGGAAGAACATGACCATCTGTAAACTAAGGGAGAGTCCTACAAATAAACTAATCCTGCCCATATCTTGACTGCAGACTTTTAGTCTTATTATGAGAAGTGAATTCTAGTTTAAGCATCAAGAATCTGCTTCATAATAGCAAGCCAGATTAACTAATTTGGGAACCTTGTTTAACGAGTTATTAAAATTGTTCAGTCAATTGAAAAAAATTATTACTTTTCTTTGGACAAAAAGGTTTTGTGTCAATTCCTCATAATCTTTCTGAGGGTAAAGCCATCAGTGTTTTATTAATTAACTTTCCTGTGGCAGCATCTACAAGTGAAGGTCAGTAGCTTCTTTTTTGGGGGGGGCAATGGGGGGAAGCATTCGGAGGTGCTCAGGAGCTATTCCTGGCTCTCTGCTCAGAAATCACTGCTGGCAGGGTCAGGGATCATATGGGATGCCGGGGATCTAACCGAGGTCCATCCAGGGTCTGCTGTATGTAAGACAAATGCCGTATTGCTATGCTATCACTCTGATCCTAGAAACTTGTTCTTAAAGTATCTTTTGCTATGAAGTTTCAAGAAACCTGGATTTTGAAAAATACTTGAGTTAATCATTTGGATTAATTTCTTTATTTCTGTTAAAATATTGTTTCATATCTTTGATGGTAAGAAAAATTAATGATTTTTTCTACCACTTTACAAAAATATATTGACATAATTGTGAAATATTTTCCAGGCCAACTGAAGGACCAGACCTTCTGGGTAGAGAATTAGCCCCAATTAATTATAAAAGTTAGTGAAAGTGTCAGGAGGATATTTCATTTACTTGGTGTTTCTTAACGTAATTTTATAACAAGAAATAAATAAGAAAAAGAGAAGAAAATTTAATTTTTTCACCTTCCTACCAGTTTGGTTTATGATACTTAAAGGCAATTGTACTTTCTTTTTTTTTTTTTTTTTTTTTGGTTTTTGGGCCACACCTGGCGGTGCTCAGGAGTTACTCCTGGCTGTCTGCTCAGAAACAGCTCCTGGCAGGCACAGGGGACCAAATGGGACACCAGGATTCGAACCAACCACCTTAGGTCCTGGATTGGCTGCTTGCAAGGCAAACACCACTGTGCTATCTCTCCGGGCCCAATTGTACTTTCCTTTAAGAAAGACACACAACTGTCTGTAATTATGTATTACAGAAACAGTATTCACAAGTCTCCTTTGTTATTTTGACTTATCTATGAAATTAAATGTAAAATCAATGTAAACTGCCCAAAGGACTAACATCCTCTTTTCCAGTCCTCTTGTGGTTCTGCCACTATAGATACAGAAATTTAAGGCTTACTCTCTACTAACTCTGTGTTCTAAAAGAAAGGGTGAAAAGGACTTTTCTTTCTCTCCCGTACAAGAAATATACATGTTACATTAGAAATATTATACTAACATCTGGGTATTTCTAGGTCATAATAGATACTATCGTATCTTTACTACAAGTAAGGAAATATGTCTTTTTTTTTCCGAAGTTATATTTTGGATTTTGATACTTTTATCTGTCATATTGGAAGGAGGATTTTTTGATTGCATTTCCAAAAGTTAGTTAAAATGCTTTAAAAAGGCTTTAATAAAAGTGCATTGTTCCCTTTTGAAAACTTTAGGTGGAGCAGTATAATTTTTTGGAAAAACATTGCTGGTTGTATATAAGTAGATGTTTGTAAATATATCATTTCAACAGAAATAAGGGAACCTGTGTTGTCAAGTCATCTTTATTGCAAGCTAGTGCATAACCTTGGGGAAATGTTTCAGTCATTCCTGACCTTCATTATACTTTAACAATGGACGAAGAAGATGACACAAATATTGGCTTTTATTATTTTTAAAGGGTCTAATATTGACCCAATACGCAAGCCTATAGTTAATAATACAGATTCATCGCAATTCCAATTAACTCAGACATTAGTGAGATTAATGTAATCTGTATGCTTAAAGGCAGACTGAACTGAAAGAACTTCTTTATGCATTATCTTAGACAACAGATATTAAAAAGATGTACTTACTAATATCTAGAAGGGAGTTCACAGAGATTTTTGTTGTACAGTTTTATTTTGTTTAGAAAGCCGTCCTTGTATTCGAAGATGATATGGATAATTAGATTCGATTTCTAACACCTTACAGCTATGGCAATTTTTTCCCTTTTTTTTTTTTCCTTTTTGAAGCATTTAACTGCCCTTAATTTCTTAATAAAATAAAAATAAAAATAAAAATAAAAAAATAAAAAATAAAAAATAAAATAAAAACTTTTAATGAAAATTAAAAAAAATTTGGGGGGGCAGACTACAGTCAGTGTTGCTCAAGGCTTACTTCTGACTCTAAAATTAGAGATCGCTCCTGGCAGGTATGCTGGAGATTGGTCAGGCACTTGCTAGGCTAACCTTACCTGCTATACTACTTATTCCAGCCCCCGAATTGTTTTAAGTACATTTTACAATGGTTATTCAAGTTTCTTTGTCTTCTGAAATTGCAAATGAGGAAAGTTTGATCATAATTAAAATAATCACTATCTTGTTTCCTTCTGTTTCTCAAAAACTTTTGATATAACTTAATATCTATGTCAATAAATGGTTACTGCCAAATACCTCTATCCCAACAAGGCCTCATAAGAGCATTAATCATGTTCCAGTTCCCCTTCTTTTCTTTAAACATTCTTTAAAAAATATATTTTCTGGGGTTGGAGCGATAAATCAAGTGGAATGGCATTTGCCTTGCACACTGAGAACATGAGTTAGATCACTGATACCCTATAAAGCCCCCAAGCACCACCAGGCGTAATTCCTTAGAGAGCCCAGAGTAACACCCAAGTATTGCTGTGTATGGTCCACAAAACAAAAAAAAATGATAAAATAAAATAAAAATATATAAAACAACAATTTCTTTTTAAGAAACTAATAGAATTTATTTAACCATATAGGAATACAAGAAGTAGATAAAGCCACTGGATTTAGAAAAGATCATTGCTCAGGTAAAAAAATAACATTTGAAATGTTTATAAATTATATTCAACCAGATGATACTTAAAGTATGACAGTCAACTTATATGCAACTTTTGAGAAAAAGATTATAGAACTAAGAAACTTTTATGTAAACATAATTGTTTTTAAATGTCCTTGTATTTAGGAAATGCTAGTCACTAGAATAAAGCAATAATTTGCTGTGAAGAAATATAATAAATTTATTATCCTAACTGAACTTTCTTTGACTTGTTTGTTGTAGGGTTTTTTTTAATTGTTATTTAGCTAATATAGTTCATTCATATGGTTTTAACCAAGACTTTTTGACTTTTGGTGCTTGGAGACTCTGTGGTGCCAGGGATAGAATCTGGATTCCTCCTTTCACATGTACTCAGCTCATTGAACTACCTCTTCCCCCTGTGTTTATGTTTTTGGTTTTTTAGTTTTTTGGTTTTTGGGTCTCACCCAGCAGCCCTCAGAGTTACTCCTGGCTCTACACTCAGAAATCACTCCTGGCAGACTCAGGGGACCATATGGGAATGGAATTCAAACCATTGTTCTTCTGCATCCAAGGCAAACACTTTACCTCCATGCTATCTCTCCGGCCCCTATGTTTTTGGTTTTAAAATACAAAATTACTGCGCCTTTACCATGCCTTTGGTAATTGTTACCTGGAAGAACTTTCATTTCTTGAGACTTTTATTTGATGCATTGAAATAATTATTTTGCTAAATATATATATCAGATTAAACTATGCTAATATGGCAGAATCAGAGAAGTTTATTGGAAATTAGACTCTTACGAATTTTGTTATTAGCTTGTTTCATGACAGTGATGTGAAGTGCCTTCTAAAGTCTTGATAGCTTAATGTCATGTAACAGTATACTCTTTGTGCTTTATAAGTACTTTTTCTTTTTTTCTTTTTTTTCTTGTTTTGATTGAGGCCAATGTAAATTAAAAGTCTTTCATAGTTAAGTTTAAGGCACATAGTGCCAGTGATTTGGGCAATTCCCACCACTGATGTTGCCCACTCGCCTCCCTTATTCCTAGCATGCATCTTGTACCTCCACCCTTAGCCCCCTGGAAGGCCAGCTTAACAGGTCCCTTTTGCTTATAGCTTGTTGTGGTTTGGGTCTCTTGATTCCATTGTCCTTGACAAGTGTTTTTCTTTTATATGTAAATTCAAATATGATAATAAATAGAGACAAATTAAAACATAGTTATAGTTTTTTTTCTATTGAACTCTTAGATTGGCATTTTGTAGTAAATAATAATTTGTATAATTTTTTAATGTCAGTTTTGGCTTTCTTTTGAATATGTACTATAATCTTTACCTGATACATAACTGAGTATTTATGATTTCTTTTATGCTATTCAGTACCTGCTTCTTTTCAGTTTGCACTTGCATTGTTTTGTGTGCTCGTTATCTCTGCCAAGTACAGCCAGTCCTCAATTTAGAAACTCTTGACCTAATAGGAAGGTAGCTGCTGACAAATATACTGAATTGTGTAGATCTTCTTCCTACCACCAGGTGTGATTGGAGCTGATGGCACTGAAAACCAAACTCTTTAAGAATCAGCTATATCTTAGTCATTTCTACCCATACCACACAGAGACTGTGTGCTTTACAACTACATGAAATGGAAGACAGGCTAGGAGATTCTGTCTGTTATTGATTCACTATAATCTAGGATTGAAAGGAATCTATGATCTACGTGCTGTTCTAGGATTTTCAGTTTAGAAAAATATTGTTCAAGTGCTAGCTATATGAACAACTAATCAATCTTGTTTGCTTGTTTAGACTTCATATATCTGTCATATCTGCTTCTTTATTCTGCACTATGTACTAGTATAGTTGAATAAACAAGTTTACAGTGTTATGAACTCATTATTTTTTTGAAAACCAGTCTACCCGCATTCCCCAATATGATCATACTTTATTCTAAAATGAATAGTGTCTTTTTCATTAAACATATATTATTTTAGGATTGAAAATTGGATTCTTATTATTCATTAAGTTTAAACAATCAAGTAGAGTTTTAATTTCCTCTGACTTACTGCCTAGATTAATATTTTTGTAAAGCAGCCTAGAAACCTAGTAATTTTTCCATTATCACAAGACATATCACAAGGTATATCTGTTGAAATGCTTGCATTTGCAAATCTTATGTTTTATTCTCTCTGATGGGGAGGAAGAATATGGAAACCAACAATAAAACTTCAAGTATCTGTCTTATGTATTTGGTTTTATTCTGTGTAACACAGCTATAATTTCTGTGTTCCACAGTTCCTGTAATGAGAGTTTGGTCAGTATTATTTTTGTTTTATTTCCAAAATTGGAACAGAGCAGAATATGTATTTCAGATGATGACACTCCCGTAGTCTGCCCACAAACATTTTTTGTAATATAAAAATAGTCTATCAAAGAACACTGTATTGAGGTCCTTGACCTGTAGAGGCAAGAATTACTCTTTTCTTCTAAGCACAATATAATCAGAAGTTTGGATGAATACAATCCCAGGAGAAAAATCCAGCTTCTTGAAATGGTATCATTACAGGAGGACTTCAGGCCAGTTGTGTTCTGATTCTGTGGTTTGTTAGTGTTGGCATGTGTAGAAGGCAGTTTAAAATACTGCATGTGAGAGAGCGAGAAGATGCTTGCAGTACTCTAACCCAGTGACTGTTAAAACATGTGCTTTTGCTCTCTTTAGGCAGACTTCTGTTTACACCATTCCAATTTTGTCCTCCTCCTGGCATGGAAAGAGCTGCTTTATGCTTTATCATGCTTCCCTTCATACAGATGCACAGCTCTTTGTGCTCTTTGCATCAAACTTGTCTTTTATTCCGTTTTTTGTATCTTTTCCAAGGAAATTGATCTCACAAAGAATGCTATCAAATTCATCAACTGGCAAAATATAGCATTTCAAAGTTAGGGAAGAGACATTAAAAAGATGCAATCGTAAGCTTGACTGTTTCAACAGAGTTGCTTAGCAGAAAATATTAAATTTGCCTGCATGCCATTAAATCATTCTGGGCCATAACTAGCCAAAGAATTTCACAATGTGGATAACCTCCAGCCCTCTGACTGTATGCAAAGTAGGAGGCCTGAATAAGAGCATTGTGTTATAAAACCTTAGGCTTGAAGGGAAGGAAGAAGTCCAATCTCCCTGGTTATTTTGGACATTCAAATGCTGTCTAAGAGAAAAGAACTCATTATGACTCAGTTCCGTTAATTAGACGTAAATTACCATCTTTTGTCTGATACAAAGGAAGGTAAAGGGAACTGCAAAACCAGAGGATACTGAAATTCTAATGAGATGAGAGCAAGGGCTGGGAAAAGGACTGAATACAAGGAGCCATTCAACTGAAGGCAAACCCCTAGTGTGACTTGTGTCTGAGCAAAAAAGTGAAAACATACATTTGTAATTGTCTAGATTCATATGTTTTTGAGAACACAGCCACTGTCCCCACATAACTCAGTGAGTCTTGATTTTGACAGGATGTGATGTTGATCCAGGAAATTTGTTCTTTATATTCCTGATTACACTCTGAAAAATTTTGTTATGTACACAGGCTGTTCTCAGTGGGATATGAAAGGCCACAGAAAATGTCTGGATGATAAATAAGTGACTTTTTACTTAAAAACATTAAAAGTTTAATAAAAAAAAATAAGACATTGTCAGAGCCTGACCTGGAGACTTAAAGAATCAGATGGTAGTAGGTTAACTGTTTAAGTATGACTGTAGAGTTATGGAATTTTGATTTTGGAAAAGTACTTCTGGGCTTGAAAATCTAGTTCATTAGACTTAACAAAATAGTAATGTCATTAATCCTTTACTTAGAAATGTGTAAAACACATTTTCTTAATTGCAACTTCTCTATTGTAAAACAGGTTGTTCCAGAGTAAATTTAACCTCATTTTTTTTCCTGCCTGTTGGAAAGCTGAATTTCTCTCTTGTGTTAGGCAGAAATTAACATGGTCTCACAGGTCTTAAATTCTGGTCATGTAATGTCATTAACTTATAAAATAAGTTTCTAATACAGGAGTATATATGCTTCTAGGAGAGTAGAGGGGTTGGTGAAATAAGAGGTTCTAACTAGTTTAAAATATACAGCTTTAACTGTTACGTTATTGGTTTATGTACTCAGACACTTGTGCTTTTTCTTTTTTTAGTGTGATTTTTGGGATTGGGCTCTATGACCATACTTGATATCTAGAAGTTTCTTCCATTCTTTGCTTTGTGGAAGGTCATTCCCCATAGTGGTGGGGCTTGGGGTCAGCGGACCATCCACTGACCATGCAGTGTCAGGGATTTATTAAGGGCTGACCACATGCAAGCAAATACCATAACCCCAGTATAGTCTCTCATACATACTAATTATTTTCTAAATCCTAAATACATTCTTATCCATTAGACACTCAAGGATTATCATGACCCTTGAGTCATGTTAGGTGTTGAGTAAAGAGAATACAAAATCACTTAGATGAAAATTCTGTCATATATTTAACTTTGAGATACACAATAGTCAGCAATAGGAAACAATTTCTCACAACGTTCCAAAGATTAGACGTTAAGACTGGACTAACAGATCCAACTCAAAAATCTGGAGAGTTGTTTGTTCATACCATAAAGTAGTAGATGAAATCATTCAATGATTAAGAAGAACCACCATGACATAAAATTGATGCTCCAGTAAATTAATATTTAAGGGTCAGGAAGAAAAGTATGAGACTGAGATTAAAAAAATAACGTTTTAGAGATGTAAGGTGAAATAAGTGGAATAGAATGTTGTTTTTGCAACCCGGAGGGGGGAGTGGCTATTTTTGATATATTTGATTTGGGGTTGTCTATTATTAATAATTTGTGTGGAGGGGCAGGAAGTAGATGTGATGGAGAGTGTGTGTGAAGAGACTGTCTGGAAGTATCTTAAGACAAGTAATGTGAAACCTGTTTTTAATTAAGATAATGACTTATATACAGGGGGAAGGATAGAGAGGAAGACAGAAAATAAATTGGCAGATGGTGGTTTATGCCACAAAATAGGCAGTGTCAAAGACACAACTAAAGGCTAGTTGCAAATAGGTAAAAAAACAAAAACAAACAAAAAAAAAAACCTCTAGACTCCTGGCATTAGGAGTAGATGGATTGGATTCTTAGATTGTAGAGTGAAGAACTAAGTTTTGACTTTGGTTTATGACCTTTCTCTTCCAGGAGGGATCTGCAATCAGATACTTATAGGCTAGACTCGAGTCTAGTGATGATTCAGATGAACCCTTTAGTGAAAAAGGAATTAAGTTTACCAACAGCAATTAAACTGACTATGACAATTAGTTATCTACAGCATGCATAGAAGAGCCTTAAGAATTTTCTTTAGGGGCTGGAGTGATAGCTGAGCAGTAGAGCATTTGCCTTGCACATGGCTGACCCAGGAAGGACCTGGGTTCGATCCCCTTAGTGTCCTACATGGTCCCCCAAGTCAGGAGCGATTTCTGAGCGCATAGTCAGGAGTAATCCCTGAGAGTCACCAAGTGTGGCCCTAAAAAATTACTTTAGAAACTGTTTCCTGCCTCTGTGTGAGAGATAATGGTTTTCCCTATTGATGGTAGTTTGGGGAGTGTTTTGGCTAGATTATCTTGGAAGATCAGGTAATTGGAACAAACTTTTGTTTAGCTGGTCTATAAGCCAGCGAGGATAGCCTGAAGCTTAGATATGTAGACCAATATATATATTGGTCAGGAGGTTATGTCTGGCTATCTGCTCAGAAATCGCTCATGACTTGGGGGACCATATGGGACACCTGGATCAAACCCAGTTCCGTTCTGGGTACAGGCACACACCCTACCTACCACTGCCTGATCGCTCAGGCCCTGTAGACCAAATTGTGTGTGTGGAAGGGGTTGGTGGGTGTTTGGGTGTTTGGGTGTTTGGTGTATTGAGCCGCCCCACTGTTTTCTAGCACCTTTCCTTCTCTAATACATGTTAAAACTGGCTTTCTTAGCCATGTAGCTTCAAGAAACAAAGTAACATGGTGATCCTGCTTATTTTTCAGATGATTGCTGTTACATGAAGAAAAAAACAACAAAAAACATCTTCTAGAAAGTGGCAATTTTACTAGGATTTTCTATTAATAGAAAATAAAGAAAACAACAAAACCAGAGATGACTTTAATTTAGTAAACTAGTTACTTTTTTTTTCTTTTTAATTTCTTGCCCCTTTGGCATCACTATAACTTAGGGATTGAATTTTATCTTGGCATTACAGTCTGATTTTCAGGCATCATTGAAAATAGCAAATACTTTATCTGAGTGATATTTGTAATAGCTCAAAGGGTGATAGGTATATAGAAAATTAAGTAAACATAATCCAACACTGAGTCATGGCTTGTTGGCATTTGGTAACTTGAATTTGTCAGACAAAAGTCTTTATGGCTGATTTGCTTACTGGCGACCTATGACGGTCTGCAGATTAGGTATGAGTCAAGCCACAGGCAGCTCTCTAAGCTCTGTAAAGTTGCTTTC
This sequence comes from Suncus etruscus, assembly GCF_024139225.1. NCBI lineage: Eukaryota > Metazoa > Chordata > Mammalia > Eulipotyphla > Soricidae > Suncus > Suncus etruscus. Next base: position 156,461,265 of record NC_064850.1, on the reverse strand, counting down.
TACTGAAATCTACAAGGCAAATATAGAAATAACTAAAGAAAATTAAAATCCTTCCCACTCAATCTTGTGTGTTCTCACTGTCCTAAATTTAGGACAGCAGTTATTTCTTCTACCTTTGACATGCATGGGGACTTTATAGTGTGGTTCAGTGCCAAGCCTGTCTCTATTTGCTTCAACAGGAAAAAATGGTTTCATTCATTTGACTATAGTATGCCTATGCATATTTCCGATCAGACTTTAAGTGGCATAATTTGTAGGATAAGAGAACATGACATTAAAATCAAATGTCTATCGAGTGTGTGAAATTGGTGGGTAAATATTGGCCTGTATTTCTCATAATAAAGTAACTAGCCTAACTCCTTTGGTCTTTTTTTTTCCAGTTAGGACATAATCTTTAAGGCCTTTTCCTGCTCTCAATAATTCCCAATTTTTTGAATTTTCTTTGAAAGATTTAAAAAAAAACTATCTTTTTCCCCCCACCAACTTATATTTTAAGTTGGTGTGGTCTAGCATTTCTCCTAACACAACACAACAATGATAGATTATGCAGGTTTCTGTATCTGAATTTAAGCCTTTCCTTTTCACACATTAAAAAATGTTCAATGTAATGGTCGGCTATTTGGCTGTTCATTAGCACCTCCAGCAGAGGGTGGACAGGGACAATAAAATAGGAAGAAGTTCAGACAAGGTAGTGCTAGTCTTGGTACTAATGATGTAAAGGAGTTTCTTGGGGGATGTTATCTTTAGTAACTTAATTATAGTATCCATATCTCCTGGAGCTAATTCAGGGAATGACTTAGAAAACAGACCAATAGCAGCAACAAACATGTTTTATCAAATCTTCTATCTCACCCTTAAAAGTACTTAGGCATGCAATTATATATCATAATTCTTTGTGTTCAATTGGCACAAATATTGCTTGTTTTTAGATTTCTCCTACAGTATTTTCAGACCCCTGTAATTTGATTCATTGTATTGAAGAATAACACAAGCCCACTTTGTTGTCATACAACTGTGGTAAAGAACTTTAGAGTTGGTGAGACAATCCCTATCAGTCATGGCATATTATATTAAAGAAAATTGTTCTTTAGGGTGGTATATTTTTTTCTGTTCTTTTACCTTCTGTCCTAAATAATGAAATATTTAAAGTGTGTTTTTGTTAGATTCTTAAGCACAATTAAGAAAACAGACATTTAAGGAACAGCCATGGTGGCCGTAAATGGCATATGTAACATTATTTTATAATTAGTAAAAGATAGGATTAATGAGATGATAAGAATTGTTTTGTGAATCTTTCAGCAATTTATAGGAAAATAACTACATTAATTTTTAGATTGCATTGCCTATTAAAATTTGTCAGGTGACAAAATTGTTACTAGTAATTTGATACACTTTGGCTAGTCTGGGCAAATGCATGATGGGTCTATGAATTGAAAATTGTTAGGTGGCTGTTATCCTTATAATAAATAAAGAATATAAATGTATTATTTGAGTATATATGTAGTTATTTGTTTATATATGCCTGAACTTCATATGCTATTGGAAATGCTGATATAGATATAAAAATATGCTATTCTAGCAATGAGAATAAATAAAATGCAAAATTCTGTTTCTTACATACATTACTTATTCTGATTTAATGAAGTATCTCCTTTTAAAATTATTTCCCTTTGCCAAGCATTATTTATTTTATATTTATTTCATTACCATAATGCTGAATTATATGTGAGATTTGACAGGCATTAAACTAACCACTTTAACCTTGTTGACATGTGCTGTAAGCTTGTAGCATAGGAAATAATTAATATTTACAAAGACAACATAATCATTTTTTAGGAGAGAGTGATAAACAGTCCCAAAACATAATGATATTTCCCTCATGAAGCATTGTGTTACAAATGATAGGTGAAATAGTATAATCAATGTTGTGTTTACTCAGTAATGGACAAAATTTGCTGTGAATTTGCTTCTGAGTGGGAACTTAAAGAGTTATAACATTGAGACTTAATACACTCATAACGTCTTGCAGCTAGTTTTTTAAAAAAATAAACTTAAAAATTAGCTCACTTTGTTGCTCGCTTCGGGAGTACATAGAACTAAAAAATGAATGATATAGAGAAGATTAACCAAGCCCCTGCGCAAGGATGATATGTAAAAATAGTCCACTTTGGGCCAGAAGTATCATTAGAGATTCAAGCACCGCCCTTATATGTGGCAAACCTTCATTTGATCCCTGGTATGTATGGTCCCCAAATACCCACTGTTATTATTGAGCCAGAATATCCCTTGAACACATCTGCATGTTGCCAACTCCTCCCAAAATAAATAAAGTATTTCTAAAAGTTAACTTTAATGTAATTATTATTCATATTAAATCCATTTTCAATGGTTCTATGGAAGACTTTAATGGATATTTGACAAGCAAGTTTCGAGGGTATTTTTGGATTTAAGGTACTATCCTAAAGGGATAAATGAATTATGCAAGATACTTGCAGAAGGTATTTTGTGCACTGTGGTAACTGAGCTTTGTCTTGATCTCAAAACTGGTCAGTAAGCTGGCATCTAGGTATAAGAAGATGTTGAAGGTGGAAGAAATGCTTGAAAAAAGTCCTAGGCAAGCACAGTTATGTATTCCAGGAATTAGTAGGTGAGGAACTTATAGAAAATTTGGGTATTGCAGAAATAATGGTTTCAGAACAAAACATGGATCTGTTTTTTTTTTATATATATTTTATTTAAACACCTTGATTACATATATGATTGTGTTTGGGTTTTAGTCATGTAAAGAACACCACCCATCACCAGTGCAACATTCCCATCACCAATGTCCCAAATCTCCCTCCTCCCCACCCAACCCCCACATGTACTATAGACAGGCTTTCCATTTCCCTCATACATTCTCAATATTAGGACAGTTTAGAATGTAGTTATTTCTCTAACTAAACTCATCCCTGTTTGTGGTGAGCTTCATGAGGTGAGCTGTAACTTCCAGCCCTTCTCTCTTTTGTGTCTGAAAATTATTATTGCAAGAATGTCTTTCATTTTTCTTAAAACCCATAGATGAGTGAGACCGTTCTGTGTTTTTCTCTCTCTCTGACTTATTTCACTCAGCATAATAGATTCCATGTACATCCATGTATAGGAAAATTTCATGACTTCATCTCTCCTGACAGCTGCATAATATTCCATTGTGTATATGTACCACAGTTTCTTTAGCCATTCGTCTGTTGAAGGGCATCTTGGTTGTTTCCAGAGTCTTGCTATGGTAAATAGTGCTCCAATGAATATAGGTGTAAGGAAGGGATTTTTGTATTGTATTTTTGTGTTCCTAGGGTATATTCCTAGGAGTGGTATAGCTGGATCGTATGGGAGCTCGATTTCCAGTTTTTGGAGGAATCTCCATATCACTTTCCATAAAGGTTGAACTAGACGGCATTCCCACCAGCAGTGGATAAGAGTTCCTTTCTCTCCACGTACCCTTGACTAAAAATGTGAAGGACCTATACAAAGAAAACTATAAAACTATAAAACTCTGCTTTAAGAAATAAGAGAGGACATGCAGAAATGGAAACCCATACCCTGCTCATGGATTGGCAGTATTAACATCATCAAAATGGCAATACTCCCCAAAGCATTGTAACAGATTTAAAGCGATCCTCTAAAGATACCCATGACATTCTTCAAAGAAGTGGATCAGGCACTTTTGACATTCATTTGGAATAATAAATACCCTAGAATAGCTAAAGTAATCATTGGGAAAAAGAATATGGGAGGAATTACTTTCCCCAACTTTAAACTGTACTACAAAGCAATAGTTATCAAAACAACATGGTATTGGAATAAAGACAGGCCCTTAGATCAGTGGAATAGGCTTGAATACTCAGAAAATGTTCCCCAGACATACAATCACCTAATTTTTGATAAAGGAGCAAGAAATCGTAAATGGAGCAACAAGTGGTGTTGGCACAACTGGCTAGCCACTTGCAAAAAATTGAACTTAGACCCCCAGTTAACATCATGTACGAAGGTAAAATCCAAATGGATTAAAGACCTCGATATCAGACCTGAAACCATAAGATATATAGAATAACACGTAGGCAAAATACTCCAGGACATTGAGACTACAGGCATATTCAAAGAGGAAACTGCACTCTCCAAGCAAGTGAAAGCAGAAATTAACAGATGGAAATATATTAAGCTGAGTAGCTTCTGCACCTCAAAGGAAATAGTGCCCAGGATACAAGAGCCACACACTGAGTGGGAGAAACTACCCAATACCCATCAGATAAGGGGCTAATCTCCAAAATATACAAGGCACTAACAGAACTTTACAGGAAAAAAACACCTAATCCTATCAAAAAATGTGGAGTAGAAATGGACAGACACTTTGACAAAGAAGAAATACAAATAGCCAAAAGGCACATGAAAAAATGCTTCACATCACTATTCATCAGGGAGATGCAAATCAAAACAACTATGAGGTACCACCTCACACCACAGAGATTGGCACACATCACAAAGAGTGAGAACAGTGTTGGCGGGGATGTGGAGAGAATATGGATCTTTTTGAGTAATGTTTAATGCTTTCCCTAGATTCCCAATATTAAAAGATTTTGACTATCATGTTCTCAGTAATATTAGCTGAGCAAGTAAAGGAGAATTGTATATTTCTGAACTTACTATAGAATATTTAAATTATACTGGTTCTTAGGATAAAAATATTAGGGTGAACATAGTTTCATATATTAACAAGATTATTTGAAATGTTTACATTTTTTCAACCATATGAAGATCAAAAATTTCATGTTTCAATTAAGTATTTATTTTCCTCTGTTCTTTTGCTCTCTGCTAATTTTTGAGAATTACTTATTTTATTGTATGGATTATCTTCTCTAAGAACTTAAATATTGAGAAAAGGAAACCTTTCTGTAGCAAAAACCAACCAATTTGAAGTGGAAACTTGCATTTTAATATAATTTAATTATATTAATATAATATAATTTATGTAGCATTTATATATTTGGAGGAAGTAGGAATAGGCTTATATGTATATAAGCTTTGCCCTATTACTATATTCTGGTGTAATCAGAGACTTCTGGCTTGTGTTAGAGTAGTGACCTTTGATATTCTTTGCTGTTATTTCTCCTGGCCTGAGAACCTGTGTCATTTTCTATTTGCTTTGTCCTCAAGACTTGACTTTTTCCACCTTCTGCTGAATTAATTAACAGAATACTCTTTCTGTTTTGAATATCATTCCTGTGGATGATATTATTCATCTCAAAATCTTGGGGCTCTGTCATTAGTCATTGAGAACTCTTTAGGATCTTGAAATCCGACTAAGAAATATTCTTTCTAGACAATTTCAGTACATGTGTTAGACAGAGGAAAACATTTTTCTTATCTCTTATTTTCTTTTACTAAATTTTGTAGGTTTTATTGCTTATAAAAACAATGGATCTCTTTGTAGGGAGACATTTTTTACTTTTCAAAACTGTTCTCCATTCTTTGCTAGAATGAAAATCTCCTTCTCTGGGCCTGGTATAACAACATAGCAATGGCTGTAAATGTCTCTTTCTTTTAGAGTAGCTCACTTGCCACTGATAGCAATGTCTTTTATGCTTTCTCACTACTTTCAGTAAATTGTATCTACAGACTAAACATTGTTTGGGATTGTGGATTTATAGCTATGATTATTTAAAACAAGGATTTATATCAAGGGGGAATCAACAATAGAAAACAAATGATTGGAGAGACCAAATTCAGTTAACATATATATGTTTGACTCTATACCAACAAGATTCAAACCCACTGAAAACTGTAACTAATAGAAATCTTCCCCTTTGTCTAGTAAAATATTATTTTCTGGATATATTGCCATTTTCTAATAATATGAGAAACAAAGAAATGCAATAACAAAGTTTTTTTGGGGTGGGAATTTGGGCTACAGCCCTAACAGTACTCAGGGAGTACTCCTGCCTCTGTGCTCTGGGATTACTCCTGGTTGTGCTTCGGGCAAAATTTCAGGTGCCAGGATCTGACTGAGGCTAGCTGCATATAAGGCAAGTACATGAACACCTGAGTATTTCTCTGGCCCCACAATGTTCTTTAATTATAAAAAAAATAGTATAAGAAACAGTTCTTTACTTCTTTACACTGATGAATGATGAATGAAGAAATTTGCTTTTTAGCTATAATTTTATTTTGAGAAATAAGACAAGTAAAAAGAAAATGTAGGTGATCTAGATATGATAATCTAGGTATCTAAATATTAGACTCTTAATTTATTTGAAAAGTATTTATTGTATGTTCACAAAGTTGATGGATGCACAATTAAATAAGTATTTCTGTAGGCTTCTGAAACTTAGTATATTTGTAATATCAAGTAAGCAAATAATTGCAGCTCAGTTTTGCACTTATTCTCTGATTATTGTGTGAAAGAATGTTATTAATGTCCAGAAAAAAAGGTTCCTGAAAGTTATCAATTTTGAATGTTCGACCCACTGTGAAATAAGCATGCTCACTACAAGATTTATCAAGCTGTGTGTTGTATGTATCAAAGAAGTGGCGATTAAACTATTGGTAGGAGACTTAAAATATTAAATAAATATGTCGCTGCAAGAAAATGTTCTTCTAGGTGTGTAAAAGGTGAAGTAATAGTTTTTTTTTTCAGCTGGAGAAGATACTTTCAGGCTGACCCCTTGAGCTGGCTACTTGAAAGAACATGGTACTGTGAGGGACAGTTTAGCGTAGCTGGGTAATAAGTGTGGTCATTGGCAGAGATCCAAATGAGAAAGATAAAAAAATCAGATCATGCAGTATTTTATCCCTAAGTTGTAGCATCATTGACTTTTATTATTCTCAAATCAGCTAACACTGATAATAACTTCTAGTGTCTAAATCTACTTTCAGTTAAGTTTTTCCTCAATACTGTTACTGTCTCTGTTGCTTGCATGTATTATCACAATATTTATGAAGACAGTGATTAAATAAGGTATTTCTAATGACTCGTTTTCACTTTTATGTGAATACAACTGCTTCCCTTGTTAATTTAAATAGTATATGGATTAAATAAACATTTGCCTAGGAGGACAACTTAACCAGTTGAACACATTTCAGTACTAGAGAATCTTCTCATTCTGGAAATGTTATAAATCACAGAATGTATCTTGGAATCTATCATTTCAAGATTTTATAAGAATTTTGTCATGTCAAGTGAGAATGTATAAGAAATGTAAGTATGCCTGCAAGGAAATTTAGCAGGCAGTATCACAGAGCATAAATATATCTTAGTGTATAACCTTCAGTGTTCTTTAAACAGGCTAATCAAACTTAACTTATTAACCAAGTACTAAACTTCCTTGTAATAGCCATGGATTTGATTTATTGTATAAAATTTTGTAAAGCTTATACTTTCTAGAGAGGAAATAAATGGAAGTGATAACCACTGTTCCTTTTCTCTTGAAATAGGATAAATGTTTGCAATTTCTTTCACTTCTTGGCTTTTGATTTTGGATGAAGTTTAAAAATAATACTTTCAGATTCTCACACTGAATGTTTATGTCTCACATAGAATGTTTTGGTCTAGTATAAACATGAACTTTTAAATGTTTTTGTATTAGTGAATTCTGGCTTAAAGAACTTCTTATCTCATTTTATTTTCTGGTCTTGTTACCAGCAGAATTCTGGAGGAAAGACCAATTCTCTGCAATATTCTATTTCTTGTCTGCTTCATGGGACCACATGAACTCAAACTCAAAAGCATTCACAGATCTCAGTGTAGAGGAAGGAAGAGTATGCCAGATAGAAATGGAAAGAAGAAAAAAAAGCTTATAAAAGTAATGAGACCCACATAAGAATTGGAAGGACTGGGGCCGGAGAGATAGCACAGCGGCATTTGCCTTGCAAGCAGCAGATCCAGGACCAAAGGTGGTTGGTTCGAATCCCGGTGTCCCATATGGTCCCCTGTGCCTGCCTGGAGCTATTTCTGAGCATAGAGCCAGGAGTAACCCCTGAGCACTGCAAGGTGTGGCCCAAAAACCAAAAAAAAAAAAAAAAAAAAGAATTGGAAGGACTTATTCAGAGTACCACAAATTCATGTCTTCTTTATTTAGGATTATATACTTTTACTTAGAAGTGGGAGTCCTCTGTTTTCTGTTCATTCCCTTGGGGCTCACAAACTACATGCAGACTGTTCATAAGTTTGTATATTTTACTCTTTTGCCTATGTCAGACTATTCTGTGAGTAGATGTCCATTTAGAAGTTTGGAGTAAGCTCAGGGGAAAAATATCTTATTTATTTGGGTGACTTTATTTTTTTAATAATGTTTTATTTAAACACCTTAATTACAAACGTGATTGTGGTTGGCTTTCAGTCATGTAAAGAACACCCCCCATCACCAGTGCAACATTCCTACCATCAATGTTCCAAATGTCCCTCCTCCCCACCCCACCCCCACCTAGACTCTAGACAGGCTTTCTATTTCCCTCATACATTCTCATTGTTAGGATAGTTCTCAATGTAGTTATTTCTCTGGGTGACTTTATTTTATTAATTTATTTTGTTAGAGGCCATACCATGTGATGCTCAGGGCTAACTCCTGGCCCAGTGCTCAAGGAGTCTATAGGGTGCTGAGGATTGAATCCTCAGATCAAATAAAAGGCAAGTGCCCTACCCACTGTTCTATCTCTTTAGCTCCCCAACCCCAATTTGAGTGATTTTTATGAGAAGACTCTGCAGTTCTAGTTTTCCTATATTGTAAATCTTTAGGGTGCTCTTATAAATTGTTAGGACCTTCCTGAAGCTATCATGCTCACAGCTCTTCGGGCCATACATGTTTTTAAGAGATTTGGTGGTTTTAGATATGGAGCCAATTTACTTTTGTCTGAATAGTCCATTTCTATTTGAGGAAATTTGCCCTCTTCAACTATGCATGTGGTTTTTGGGAGGAGACACACAGTGTGGTGAGTAGGATGGTGACACTTGCCTTGTCAGCCAGAACAGACAGATTCACTGTGGTGATAAGTAGGTAACTTGTTGCAGGTAGATCATCTTCATAACCAATAAGTTCTTTCAACTCCCTCATTAAGATTTCTGCTTCTAAGAATATTCAATGCACTTAGGCAGCTTATTCTTGAAGAATCCTGAATCTTAGTGCTTTTAATTAAGATTTTTGTTTTTTGTATACTTTATTATGCCTAAGACTTTTATTGGTTATTACATCTTTGAAACTTCCAGATTTCTCATTCCTTATTTCAATCTGATAACAATTTTGTTATTCGTTTTTATTTTTATAAACATGATATAATTTATTCACTTTATGCTTATTCTGAAAATTATGACATTAGTTACAAATAAGTACAGTAGTATATTGTACTCACTTATTTGGTTTGAGGAAGATTTGGACCACACTCAGCTGTATCTAGAGTCTACACCTTTCTCAGTGCTCAGGGATCATTCCTTGCATTGCTCAGGTGACCCATACAGAACTTAGGAAGGAAAAATGCCCTTCCCACTGTACGATCTCTCTAGGCCTCATTTTTTAAAACTGGTTTTAATGTACTTAAAATTACAGTTTTATCTGTGTATAAGAAAAGAATCTTTAAAAAATGAACGTTCACTTCTAATGTGGCTATTTGATACAAGAGGTTTCATTCACACAATAGTAGATGGACAAAAGCGATCATAGGTGATAATAATTAATGATGATTATAATGATAGTATGAATGTCCAATGTTCTTTGAGAGCCAAAGACTGGTGCTGTATATTTTATGCATTATCACATTTTAGAAATTTTAATATTTTTGTTTTTGTTGTGACTATCTGGTGATACTTGAGAACTCTCAGATCTATACTCAGGATCTGGGGCTTTCTCCTAACTCTATACTCAGGATCACTGGTGATGTTCAGGGAATATGCAGTGCCAGGGATGATCTCTAGAGCTTCCCTGTGTCAAAGCATGCCCCTTCCCTGTTGAGTTATTTCTCTGACCTACATTATATTATTTAATTTTAATGATTCTTAGCTTTTTCTACTAAAGGTTTGAAAATATTAAGATAGAATTATATCAAAGTTTGATAAAAACAAGGGAATGTCTTTTAGTGATAATTTAATGTTTATTAGGTAAGCATGCAAAATATGGAACCATTTAAACTTTTCTTTTTGGTTTGCAAGACAAATTAAGTTTGAGCTCATCAAAAAATATAAGGAGGAGCCATTGAAATTTTTACTACAGTATGAGTAAAATGTCATAGATATTGTAAAAAGACAAACTGGGAACAGCACTTTTTAAACTTCTATTTCATTTGCCAATTTGCTTTTCTAACTTTATTCCAACTATTTCAGAACATCATATGTCATGGTATGGCATCTTTAGTTCTTTGCTTGACAAAGTTTTCTACCTCTTTATGACTATTTTGTATATAGGGACAAAGAGGGCATGAAGTATTTGTATTAACTTTTAAAAGTTCATGTAAAGAAAGACCACAAATTAATTCTGAATGTTTTTCTAGAGAAATTGTTGTATAACTCCTTACCCATTGACATGATGATGAAATTAATAGAGTGAAATCAATAAGATGATGAGAAGATCACGGCCATGTACTCATTTCAACTTATGTGTTATCTGTCTAAATCTTACAAAAACCTATAAAACTTAAGTCTAACAACCCCCCCTTTTTAATTTTGTTTTTTGGGTCACACCCGGCAGCGCTCAGGGATTACTCTTGGCTCTACACTCAGAAATCGCTTCTGGCAGGCTTGGGGGACCATATGGGATGCCGGGATTCGAACCACCAATTCTGCACGCAAGGCAAATGTCTTACCTGCATGCTATCTCTCCAGCCCCAATCCCTTTTCTTTTATAAGAATATCTTGGGCATGTTAAATAAATGCCTGGAAAAGATATTATTGTTAGAAAATCAAACTAATTTTATACATAGTTACTAATATTTGAGAGTCTGTTTACTAACATCAATAACTTTTCTGTTGTTATTTTTGATTTTGGGGCCATACCTGGTGATGCTTAGGGCTTACTCTCGGCTTCGCTCTGCTCAGTGAACACTCCTGTTGGAACATATGAATCATGTTGGGTCCTGAAAATCCAAAACTGCATGCAAACACCAAGCATACTATACTGGCTCCAGAATCAGTAACTATTTTTTTTGTTCATTGCATTATAATCAATGTATAGTGTAAATTCCTTATGTCAGATAATGGTCCAAATATTGCCCTTAAATAATAATCTTTATACCAGGCTCAAAAGTGACTCACCCATCTGCCTTTAGTGAGCTAAGGAGGCTCAAAGTCATACTTTAGTTACTGTCTTTCCTTCAGCCTCCACCACCAACCACCAACACCTTAAAAATATAACTATAGGAAGCAGAAAAATAGTACTATGGTGGTTAAGGTGCTTCACTAGCACACAGCCAGGGTTTGGATCACTGCCTGAGCACTGTCAGGAGTAATATTGGAGCTTTAGAGCTGGGAGTAAGTTTTGAGCAACCCTGACTGTGACCCCAGACAGACAACAACACATACTTACATACTATTGAGGACTCATTGAAATGAATGATTTTTAAAACCAGAATTTAAAATAGTGTCTTCATTTTAAAAAGCTTCAGTGGCATGATTTATACTTTTCAGGAACAATCAACTAAGCGATCCTATATTTATATTGATTTTTTTAAAAATAAAACTTTAAAAATGTCATTTAAAAGCAGGCCTATTAAGCTTTTTAATGGCCTCCATTGTATGTGAACATTGACAAAGGATATGAAATAAAATGCCTCATGCAACAAAGTCCTCTACATTAAAAACATTTTTTGGTCAGCAAATTTTCTGGCAAATTTATTGATGTAGTAAATATTTCATTTACTAATAGGGCTATTTGGGAGAAGATTTGTTTACACAAGAGAATTGAAGGAAATGTAATCCAAATTATAGGCATAATGATTCTCATTGATATTCCTACAATACCCTCTGGCTTTATGCATATATAAAAGAATATACTTCTTTAAAAATAACTCATCATCTATATGATTTATGTGAAATCACTGACAATTAGCATACAGATAGCAAAACAGTAATAGGAATCCTAGATATGACTGTATATTTGAATTAGTGTACAAATATCTATGTAGACGCATACATAATGGTTCATTATATAATCCAAAAATAAAGTAAGGCTTGTTTTGAACAACAATAGAATTGTATTTTGAGTTTATATCATTCACATGTTCCAGTATTGCTTTGATTTGAGCAGATTTTTTTACCTTGAGTATTAACTTATTTTACCTTTATTAATTGGTTATTTTATTGTAGTACTAATATATTCAATAATAAATTTATCATAAAGTTTATAATGTAGGGGGTCAGAGAGATAGAACAGTCAATAGGGCATTTGCCTTGCATGCTGCCAATCCAGGTTCAAACCCAGCATTCTCATATGGTCCCCTGAATATTGTCAGGAGTAGTTTTTGAGTGAAGAGCCAATAGTAATCCCTGAGCACTGCCCGTTGTGGCCCCAAAACAAAACAAAATTTATAGTATAATATCCCATAAAATCTCCTTCTATGACATGTAAAGGTTTCATGGAATATTTTGGGTTGATCTGTATTTAAACTCTGTCACTGGTTATTATTACTCCAAATTTTACTGGTAACATTCTAGCCAAGCATTAGAGAAATAACATGGTTAACTAGAAGAACCAAGTCCTAATAACTACTGTGATCAAACTGACAGCAGACAAATGCATGATCCAAATCACGGTGAGGATGGAGAAGACTGTTGAAGGACAGAGTTCCATTCTGGGAGTCCCTTGTCTAATGGGTATGCGCCAGTATAGAGAAGAAAGAACCATGTGAAATAGTATACTTTTCAAAAGCTCAAGGTGCACAGTCGGGGGATCTCATAAGACTAGTGTCAGGGTCAAGAGGACCCTTTGTATGGTCAGCAGCAGAGAGTTCTTATTTCAGAAAGGTTTATTTCTGGTAGATTTGGGTCACACTTGCACTCCTGAGATTGTTGGGAGAGATATAGGTGGGGAGGGGAAGATAGAAGAAAGTGATGAGAACCTGAGAGCTAAATTGCTGTGTAAGGTGTGGAATGGTTCAAGTCAGAAGTCATAAAAGCTTATCAAGAGCATTCTCCTTATCACTTTAGTCTGTTGAATTTCTAGTGTGTGATAAAGTCTCATAAACCTAGTAATATTTTTTTTGACTGAACGTGAAACTGTTGCAGTTATTCTTACTGCCATTATTAGGGTGAGGATTGTAATTTTTGAGTGTAAAAAGGAGCCAAATTTCAGGGTAGCAGAGAGTGAAGGGGGAAGCTTTACACCAGCTACTTAAAGGAAATAGACAGTGCACATAGGCTTATCTAAAATATTTAAGTGACAGAATTTATCTTAAGTAGCTTATAAACAAAATTATTTGGGTTGGTTGCTGATTTAGAAAATGCATGCCAGCTTGTCAGAATGCCAGCAGTATGTTAATTATTCAGCAATAAAAAGAGGTTTAATTCTTTCCCTGCACTTGGCTAATGTGAAGATAAGAGATGCAGGAATGGAGGGCAGGTCAGAGTCATGCAGTCCTTGGAAGGCTAAGTAAGGCAGTAAGGCTCATTTCCTCTCCTTCTCCTGTTCCTGCATGTCTCTTAGAGAAACCTGGTGTGGGAGCATGAGAGGAATGTGTGTGTGAGAGAGAAAGAGAGAGAGGGAGAGAGAGAGAGAGAGAGAGAGAGAGAGAGAGAGAGAGAGAGAGAGAGAGAGAGAGAGAGAGAGAGAGAGAGAGAGAGAGAGAGAGAGAGAGACAGAGGCAGAGACAGAGACAGAGACAAAGACAGAGAGACAGAGACAAAGACAGAGAGACAGTGACAGAGACAGAGACAGAGACAGAGAAATCAGTTAGTTATGGGCAGGAGCCCTTTTAATCTGTCTCTCTACTTCCTGCACTCACTCACTCACTTCCCTTTCTGAGTTTCCTTTTTCATTCTCCAAGGATCTGGGTTGACTTTCCAGCATGAACACACCTGAATTTTTACTCACCAATTCCTTTTTTTGACCCCTGAAGGACCTTGGATTGATAAATATATATAATAAATATGCATAATAATAAATATATCTTATGGGTTAAATATATATTTATTAATTCCTTCCTCATAAAGAGGATGGGAGGGGAAGGGAAGGAAGGAGAAAGGAAGGCTGGAAGGGAGGGAGTGAGTGAGAGAGAACCAGAGACAGAGAAACAGACAAACGAGAGAAATGGGGGAGGAAACAAAAATTGGCAGGAAACCCTGAAAGAAAATGAGTTTGACAGATTTGTTCAGTTCTGGATATCTGTCTTCCTGTTTCCTAAATCTGTCAGAAGAGCTAAGGCCCTGCCCCTGCAATGAATAAACTCCCTAAGGCCACTGTCTGAAAAGAGGGGAGATACACATCATTTTCTCTCCAAATTATCAGAGGAAGAGCATGCAGACAGAACCAAGACACAAATCATTATTTTCAAATTATTGGCGGGAAATCTAATGAATGCTTGAGGCTTTAAAATGGGTGGGCTAATGGGGAGGGGAAAAATAATTGAAAAACAGAATGCCCCATGAATAATAAACAAGTTAAATCTAGTAGTAATTTTATCTGAAGCTTACAACTAATGGATTGCTTCTGATTAGTTGTGAGGTCTGCTTTTTACCTTTTCCTCATGTTTTATTGCAGTACCTAGCTGTCTGTTGTAAAATGTTTATCTTAGGATGTTTAATTGCTCAGTTGTACTTTATTGTCTCCAGGTAGTCTGAAAACTCAGAGACCTGAGTCAGGCATGCTGCAGTCACAGTGTTTGACTACTGTGGTTATTCTGGAAGGCTCCTGCCTACATGCAGGCAGTTTTAATTTTGTAGATTATTGATCTACCGAGGGCCCATATTTGGAAGAGAGACTAGGCTAGTGGTATTTTCTTCTCAGATGCACTGTCTCCACACTGCTCTTTTTAATTTTGTGTAGGGCTCCTTTGGGCTCTGGTTGAAGCTAGTCTCTTGATGGAATGAACACCTGGCTTAGAGTCAGTGAAACTACTTCTACTCGACCCTGGAGGGCTGTAGCAAGTTCTTCTCACGTTTCCAGTTTTAGCTATTAAATTGGGTCATTATACCTACCTCATTGAGTAATAATTTGACTCAAATAAAATAATAACTATAAAAGTGCTTTATAAGTTGTAAAGACAAAACTGGCAATTGGTCTTGTAAGAGAATAGAACAATTGCCATAAGTATTGTACTTTTTGTGCAAATTTTATATTAAGTAATGTGCATTTATAGAGAAAGTTTTAAGATTGTGCCTAAGCCAAATACTGTTCTTGTCCAACTCCACCTTATCTATTTGCCTATGCACATTAGGATAGGTATTTAGTTACCATGTTTCTTCACTTTTGGGCTATCTCTACTGTTGGTCTTCTGTGTTTCTTGATGGAGTGGAGACATAAGCAGAATTTTATTATTTTTATCAACTTTTTAATAGAGACCCAGAGATAACAAACTTTGAGCTTGGGTTGAGGCAAGTGAAGAGCAGTGTATCTAGCCTGAGTTGGATGTTAAATCGTGAATGAGCTTGGACTCATTGTGGTGCTGATTTCACCTTCATATGATGGAGGCGTTCATTTTTCACATTTTGATGGGATAGTAGCTCTTCCTCTGTGTCATGTAATGCAGGTATAAAATAAGCCTGTGAGAGCCCAGACTGTACACTGATTATCTGCTATTGAGCTATAAAAGGCTGTCTTTTTATCTTCAAGAAATCAGGGACGAGTGCTTAAAGTAAGTTGCCATCTCTAAGAGAGGGCAAGGTGCCCTGGAAAGTAGTGCTAAAGTACTTGGTTCTCATTGAGTCTCTTAGAACTCAAGTATCAGTGGACACTTGAAATGTGGAATGAAAAACAAAAATGGAACTACTTTTAGCAGGTACAAAAGGAGAAAGGTAGTTCCTTTGGGTAAATGGAATTCAATAACAATTGAATAGAAGTAAGTTTCAAGATACAGAAAATCGATCTCTTTTTTCATTTAAAAATCACATAGAACTTTTCATATTCTTGCCTCAAAAAACTTTGATGTAGCATGTCAAATTCTTGTTTAACTTAAAATACAAAAGTTATCATTAGTTACTAAGTTTCCAAAACTGAAAAATACTCTAATATAGGCAATATATAACATTTATGCTATATTCTGAAGTTATATATGACTTCCAAATAACTGTGTCAAGATAAATGTACTTATAAAATAGTTAGGTAATGTCATATATCCATATCCATTCCTCTCCAGGGACATTTAGTGGGGAGACACAGTAATAATTGCAGAAGAGCTTTTTGAGCAATAAGCCAGCAAATGGAAGATAGAAGGCTTATGTCTTCCGATTGTCTTGACTGTCTGGACAAAAGTAATTTATATAGGAAGGCAAGAAATTTTTGTTTAGATAAGACAGATTTTGCATACTGATGGACATCTGAGGTGATCATTAGATTCCCTTGTGAGTAAAAAGGTCATGAGTTATATATACCCTACTGTATAAGAATATCTAAACAAATATTTCAGATTGAGTTGTCTTTTAATAAAAGACTTTTGGAGTGAGGACAAGATAAATATTCTTTACATACTTAACTGTATCTACCTAGAAAAGTTTTGCCGGATTTTAATTTTGAATGCAAATTAATTTTTGAATAGTCTGTTTCCACTAAAAGGATAGAGTTTTAGGAATTTTAGGAATATAATGTTCTGATAACAGTCTTTTTTCCAGTGCACACCACCTTGACCAATGTACTAGCTTTCTCTACAGCCAATGTTCTGATAACAGTCTTTTTTCCAGTGCACACCACCTTGACCAATGTACTAGCTTTCTCTACAGCCCCTCAGCCTGACTATGTCAGGCACTTTGCCCTCCACCCCCAAAGTCTTAGCCTTCCTTTACCTAATTTAAATATCCTCTTCCCCATGAGGTTGTTCCTATACTGACAACAGTTCTGCTCTTCATTTATATTGACTTTGGAAATTTGATATTCCTCTACAAAGATTTTTTTTTATATCTCACATGTGAGAGTGAGTGAATTCAATTCTAATGCTCTGTCTTCATATGGTAAACAGAAATCTCATCAGTATTTGTCAGAGTCTGTTTTGCTTGCAGATTAAGAGCAAACTCCAGGAATAAGTTTCTTGTGTAATATATGATAATATTGTTCTTTCTAGTCTCCTAAACATAGGAGAGAAAGAACAAAGAAGACCTATTCCATGGTAGGATATAATTCTCATTGATTAATATACTTTTTATGATATTAAGTGGATTTAAAATTGGATAGATATACATGAGAGAGCCTATCAGATTGAGTCAAATTAGTTACTAAGTTGATAGAATACATAGAATCTAATTTATCTTATGAGAAAATTCTACATTTGTACTTAACAAGAAGGTCTTCTTAAGAACAAGTTTAGTGTTAAAGCTCCTTGGACTGATTGATAGTAACTAATGTTATCTCCGTGTCATAACCTTCCCACAAGGCTTAATGAAGCTATTTTGGTCGTGCTGTTAACACATCCACTTTTAATAATGAGTGTCTGCATTATCTGCTATATGAGTAAATTCAGTTTATTTTTAATTTGTTGATAAGGTTTGTACTGGTAAGGAATGTTTATCTGTGTGTTCCAGCATGTTCAAAGTGGTCTTGATAGTGACATTATGAGTGTTTGTGTGTGTGCATTTGTTAGTTCCACTTACTTGGTTTTTCAGAAATGCATACAGACTACTTATCATTTGGACTCTCCAGAACATTCCTGGTATCTATAAATAACCATTATGCATGTTAATGATGTCAAGACCTTATAGCAAGCAACTGATGGTTTTACTGTATCCTTTAGCTTTCAAAGTTTCAAATGCAGTTTGAAACGCTTTGGGACTAGAGACTTTTCTCTTTATTCCTCCAGTTAGCTTTCTGTATTAGGAACCTTATATGTATTGACACTAATAGGCTCTTGATCCTTTTTTTCTGGATGAAGTTAGCCAGTGAATTTTTGGGTACAGATTGGAATAGGGGAGGAGAACTCAATCAGAACATTTTTTAAAATTTATCTTCCTTACTGAGATGACTTTAGAATTATATTTTTAGATCTTACTCAGCTTTATTTTGATATTTATTTTTGCAAGCATTATAATAATTAATTTGTAGATTTCTATATTTTGAAATGCAGGAATTATACTAGTTTTATCATAATTGGATAATCCAGAATAAAGAGGAAGTATGAAAAGCAAGATTTGACTCTCATGGACCTTTGGGTTTTGACCATAATCTTAAATAGGAAATAAATTATAAATTATTTTGGTATGGAGAAATGAAACTCATAGCCTTATATTGGCTGAATATCTTTATTTAATAAAATAAAACTAGGTAAGAATTACTATTTTAAAAAGTTAATCGAAAGCAACTAAAATACCCATCAATTATGAGCAGGTGAATAAAATGTGGGTATACTCAGCTAACATAATTATTAGCCATACTTAAAAATGAAGTACAAGATGTTGTAACATGAGTAAACCTTAGAAACATTCTAAGTCAGAAAGCTAGTAACACAGGAATACAAAATATATTATTCTAATTCTAAGAAATGTACAGTGTATATATATAAAACTTAAAAGTTGGTCAATGGTTACTTATGATAGCATCGTTGTGAACTGAATTCTAAAAGAGGTTGATGCTAGGAGATGAAGGATGTGTTGAGGGTAAAATACATGTTCCAAACTTGATTTTGAGGGGTCAGAGAGATAATACAGCATGTATGGCACTTGCCTTGCATAGAGCCAACTTAACTTGATCCTCGTAGTCCATATGGTCCCCAAAGCAACACCAGGTGTAATTTCTGAGGATAGAACCAGGAGTAAACTCTGAATCTCACTAGGTGTGCCCCCAACAAAAAATTATGATATTGAATATTATTCTACATAAAAACTATTGAATGAAGCACTAAAATTGGTGAGTTTAAGATATCTTGTTTTATCTCATAAAAGTATTTAAAAAGTCATTAGAAAAAGTCAAATTAACAAGTAATCTCGCTTTCAAAGTCTATGGAATTTTAGGAGTAAATTTTTAATTGTTACTATTGCTAGAAAGTACATAAAGCCATATAGTGTTTATTTTCCTTGTCAGTTTATGAAGTTTTATTTTTATAAGAAAGACTCAAAAAATAATTTCTATAATGTTCTTACATTAGGGCCTACTTTTACATGTTACTTAAGATTTACTTCTAGTTTTTATTTTTTGTGAGATTTGCCAGTTTATTCTTTGGCAAGGAGTAGTATCTGGAAGAAATGATCCTTCTGATAAAAGTGCTTATGCTGTTGATTTCTGAATCAGGCACTAAATATATTTTTATTGTATGGATTAATTTTTCTATCTGCTATGATGGTAAAACTTACCTTTTGTACTGTATAGATTCAACTTGACTAATAGAAATCATTATTCAAATGTTAGAATAATACCAGCTTTTCAGTGGCACCTAAACTAAAAAGAGAATTAGTTAAAATGGTTTTAATTACATGGTTGTCTGTTTCATAGGCATTAAGAAAAGGAGAGTTTTGCCTTTGAAAAGTGAAAGGGGTTTATTTGGAGAAGAGGATTGTCAACACAATCCAATGCATTGCGATCAAGAATTATTCTGGAAATTGTAGTGCATTAAACCTAAGAGCCTTTGTTCAAACTCTTGTTCTAAAGATGACAATATTAAAATCTAAATACTCTGGTTGGAAGCCCAAGTTTTCCTTTAATAGTGTAAATTGGGTTTTTAAATGTAATATTTGTATTTTTATAGTTCATGTGTAATTAGTTTGGAAGATAAGTTTTTTTTTAATATTTAGTGTCTTCTTTAGCTGTCTTTTCTATTTGCTTTATTCAGTTGAAACATGCTTTTTACTTTCATCCTGTTCCATTATAGTATTTTAAGATAAATACTTTGAATTTAAGAATAACTTAAAATCAGGGATTAAAATTCTTCAAATTCTTATTAGAAAATGAGTTATGGAAAATAAATATATGTGCAAATCCTAAATCACATCAAATTCTTAACTAGGATGAGTAAATGGGAAGAGTAGAGGAATGTTCTTCTATTACCTCCCCTTCTCTACCCTTTAACTGGAAATTCCAAAGATATTTTCTTTGACAGATTTTGTCTGAATCTGAGTTCAAATTAATCACCCCTTAGGGAGGACAACTTTCATTTGTGATCTACAAATCTTTATCTAGCTTTGCCTATAAGGAAAAAAATGATAGCCCTTGTCATGTGTTTTGTCATTAATAATCTCATAACTCAGAAGGCTACTGAGATGCACTATAAAATTTAGATACCCTTGTCTCTGGTCTTCTGAAGAAGTTAGTAAAAGAGAATTGAAGAGGATACTGCTGGTTCTGGTGCTGGTGCTGGTGATGATGATGTTGATGGATGAAAATTAAGAGATTGATGTAATAATTCTTAAAATGTCATCAGTATCCTCAGAAGACAAGGAATTCTATAGTGAGTGACCATAGATTCCTTGGAGGTTGACAATGACTGGATTATCAGTGTAGCCAACATTCTTAGCACTTGAGCCAGTGTCTGAGAATGTAGAGCTATAACCCCTCTTCCATATTAGGAAATAAAAGCTTTTATAGTTGAAAATAGCAGTCCTTTTGAAAGTTTTCTGTGCTTAAAATGGATTCTTCTTAGCATACTACAGTGTTTCTTTGTTGATTTATTTTTGGTAAGGGATCTTCTGTAATTAAAATGTTGTTTTGGATATTCTAATCAATCTATTGCATGGATCCTGCTTCAATGTATATTTTTTAATATATCTAACAATCTATGATGCCTAATAGAGTTGGGACCCTGGCTTAGATATGTCACTTCTCTGAATAATGAATTGTCAACAAGAGATAAACCTCTTGACTCTTTCTGGCTTAGCTCCCAAGAACTTTGTTTGTCAGAAGGAATGCGAAGTGAGCTACAAACCAGGGTGGTCACAGTAATTTATAATTTTTAGTGGCTAGTGCGCATAGCACTTGAATTGCAGTATAACTTCATTTGTGGTGTTCTTTGTATGAGGAATCTTATTGTTGGCAGTTTCTGGGAAGGAAGGGACCTGAAAATTCATGGTTTTTTCAGAGGACTAGCCCAGGCAGTAGGAATGAGCAGAGGCAGTTTTATCATGAAACCAAGGAAGCTGAAAGTTCAAAGACTCTTGCTTTTAGACCCTGAGTGATGATATTTGCTGAAAACTATTTCAGAATGTCCTAAGAGGGGAAGAGAAACCAGGTTGTAATCTGGACATATTTCTGGTAAATTGCTTGAAGAGAGCTCAGAAGAAAAGAACTTGTGGCCTTAAGTAAATTTATAGTATATTTTATATGTTGTTCTTTTGTTATGTGAAGCCTCCATTTTTTGCCTGTCTGCCTGCCTGCCTGCCTGCCTGCCTGTCTATCTGTCTGTCTGTCTGTCTGTCTATCTCTATCTATCTATCTATCTATCTATCTATCTATCTATCTATCTATCTATCTATCTATCATCTATCAATTTTACCTTAGTGCCATTCTATGCCCTTTTAAACACACTCTGGTTTAGGTCTGCTTCTGCACTAGCCAATGTTTTAAGGAAATAAAAAAACTTCTTAACTGCCAGAGAGGGACTATTTTCATATTCCGAATTGAGTTTCCTTTCGAGTCAAGAGAGCAATCTCACCACTCCCTCACCTCTCTTTGAGGAATTTAGTTCTAAGAGATTTCCAGATGTTTCTCATCCAGACATGTCTGAAAAAATAAATGGAGAGCATATATTTTAACTTGTTTTGGTTGTTAACACTTCTGAGACAAGCAATAAATATTATATTACCTTTCCTTTAGCCCTAGTCTATCTTACAGCAAGATATCAGGCCAGTTTATATGCACTATGCTATGATGCTAATGATTCTAGAATATAGATGATTACCAGTAATGATATGCACTTCTTTAGGAAGCAAATGCAGAAAAGCTGCTAATACTTTTTAAAGTATGAAAGAGGATACATTTTGTCTACACATCCCAGTGACTTTTACTTTAAACGTTGTGAAATTTTGCATATACAAGAGTTATCATCTGATCTGTCCTAGCAAAGTAAATTTGTCTCAGTAGACACCCTGCTGCAGATCATTATTGGATTCAAGCTTTACTTTATGACTTCCTGAAGCTACAGGCCTCCTGCTGACCTTTAGTTTTGCATGGAGATGAGAAAGGAGCCCTTGTGAAAAGTTTTTATTAGGATGCCTTAATGATGCTTTAGTGCTCAATACAATGGGTGTGAGGGGGCTGCTGTAGTGATGTCTGTGTGCCACCTTCCATTCTTGGTTAGAATTCCCTTTTTTGCTTTGCTGCAAATAAGAGGAACTACTTTACTGCCTATCCTTCCAAACAGTGGAATATTCTGCTTTAAGTCAGCTGCCTCTATCTATCTCCCTTGTTTTACTTTAGAAAAAGCCAGGGGAATCCCAGCAAATAGTGATTATGTTACAGTACTAATGAGACATTCAAGTAATAAGGTTAAGATTCAAGGTAAACACACACACACACACACACACACACACACAAACCAGTATAAACGTTGCTGTTGCCTTATAAAATTGAGTGTGCTTTTTTTCAAATAGGTTTTTATAAAACAGAAATTTATAAATTTGTAAATTTAGGGACTGGAGAGTTAGAACAGTGGTAAGGCATTTGCCTTAGATGCAGAAGGACAGTGGTTCGAATCCCGATATCCCATATGGTTCCCCGAGCCTGCCAGGAGTGATTTCTGATCATAGAGCCAGGAGTAACTGCTGAGAGCTGCCAGGTATGACCCAAAAACAAAATAAATAAATAAATTTGTAAATTTATAAATTTCTGTTTTATTGGGGCCGAAGTGGTTGTGCAAGCTGTAGGGAACCTAGGATGGACCATGGTTCAATCCCCTAGCATCCCGTATGGTCAGGCCAGGAGCGATTTCTGAATGCAAAGCCAGGAGTAACCTGTGAGTGTCACTGGGTGTGGCCCAAAAAAAGCAAAAAAAAAAAAAAATTATGTTTTACTATATAAAAAATATTCACAAAGCTGACTTAAGGCATGCAATGCAGTTTGCCTAACAATTAAGTAGTTGTTTTTAAGTTTAAATACATTAAATATTACATACATTACACAATAAAGTGCCAAAATTATGTTATTGTTTAATTTTTATATTCTGTGTAGCTTTAACAATTTGGGGAACATGTTGGCTTTTTTTAAAAACATAATAATTGATAATGTTTCACTATTTCTTACTAAATTTTGTATGGTCTGATATAGGCAACCACTTAATCTCTTGTTAATATAAAGAATATCGTATTAATATCTCAGCTGAATGAGGTAAATTACTTGATTTACAAAACCAGGGAGTTCTAAATTTTTTATAATTTAAAACTAGAATTATAATAGATTTAATCTGTAATATGCTATATAAATGACAACGCACAAGAGAGGCTGACTTAAGTTAAATAATTATAACTTATGTTAATGAGTTGAGTGAAGCATATTTTCTTTAAAATTTTTTATAAAATCTTTAACCTAATGGGCATTTGCATAAAGTTGCCAACAGTCTAGCCTATTGTATTACTTCCATTTGAAAATAGTTTGCCCATTTTATAAGACAATTTTTTTCATATAGAATGTTTCATGAATTTGTGTCATTTTTATTCAAGGGCCATGTTATTCTCTGTATCCTTTCAATATTGCTATAGGTGCTACTCAAAGCAGTACTTTTTTTGAAAAATGTTTTAAATAGAAACAATTAAGTGCTAGGAAAATTAAATATTTACAAATTTATCACAAACCAGGATTGTTCTTTACACATAATGTTTACACATTAAAAATTACACACATTACACAAAAAAGTGCCAAAATTATGTAATATATTAGAAAGATGTACATGAAGAAATCAAATAACTGAGTTGAAAGCTCATTGAAAAGATTATAATACACCCATCTAAAGAACTACTGTGCAGTTATGGGAAATGAATGAACATAGTTTCAATTAAAACAACACAGGTGAGGGGCCGGCGAGGTGGCGCTAGAGGTAAGGTGTCTGCCTTGCAAGCGCTAGCCAAGGAAAGATTGCAACGGCGGTTCAATCCCCCGGCGTCCCATATGGTCCCCCCAAGCCAGGGGCAATTTTTGAGCACTTAGCCAGGAGTAACCCTTGAGCATCAAACGGGTGTGGCCTGAACAAAACAAACAAACACAGGTGAGCAAAGTGTATATAAATAAACAGTGCTATTTCTTATGAAACAGGACTTGAACTGTTGAAATATTTCCATATTCTACAAGTATAAATACAATTGACTATAAATGCAGACAGTTGTTAAAGATGAAATAAGTAAACCTCATTATGCATATGGTTTCCAATATGACCAGTTACAGAGAGAAAATAATAAAAATAATTTTTAAATTTTACTAATTTGGTTGTATATCTTCAGTATAATATCCTAAGATCTAAAAAGGGAAAAAAAATTTGAGATCTGAATATTGTTTAGTTCTGCAAATACTTCTCTGTGTACTGTTCAGTGTGTGGAATGAAAAAAAAAAACATGTTTTATGTGGAAGAAGGAAAAGTGTAAAATCAATATGATTAAATGATATCCTAAATTTGCACAGGAATCAAACTGAATTTATTTGAAAGATTCTGATTTCCAGTATTAGAAAAATACTTTTGAAGTTTAAGTACTGAACTTGAACACTGTCAAACAGTTCAATCCCATACAGCAAATATGATTGGTTTTCCGAGCACTGTAAGGAGTGATCTTCAAACACTAGGGTGTGGTCTCTAATTATCCCAAACATTTATTTCTTACATATGTGTGATATCTTATAAGCATGTATGTGTGGGTATTACATAGCCAATAATACTATATCATGATTTATACATCTTGATTACTTCTTTAAATTCCTTCTCTTCAAAGGTACTGATAATTGAAAAGTTCTGAGAATTAGGCGATCAATATATATGAATTTTAGAGTGGCAAATTGTAACACAAACAAATTCCTTGCTGTCAGAAAGAGTGGGTTTTCTAAAATTGAAAAAAGTCAGCTTGTAGGTGCTGGAGATATAGAATTGAGGGTAAAGCCTTGCATATAGTTAGCCCTTGTTTAAATTCCTGGCACATTATCAGGTCCCCAAGACACCATCAAGGGTTTTTGTTTGTTTGTTTGTTTGTTTGTTTTTGGGCCACACCTGGTGATGCTCAGTGGTTACTCCTGGCTATGCACTCAGAAGTCACTCCTGGCTTGGGGGACCATATAGGACATCAGGGATTGAACCGAGGTCTGTCCTGGGTCAGCCACATTCCAGGCTAACACCCTACCACTGCACTATTCCCCTGGCCCGGTTCATTTTTGAACACAGAAACAGGAATAGTTTTTGAGGACCACTGGATGTGGCTAGCCACCTCTCAATCCCACTTCTGGTGACAACAAAGCAAATAAATCCAAACAAGTTAGTTAGCTTCAATTTCCTGATGTTGAACTAGCACATGCACCCACAGAACTTTCTGCTTTATTTTTTCAATATTGAAAGTGTGGTGTACTTGTAACATGAATTTAGAACAATATATAGTAATTTTTAACTCCTGTTTAGCAGTCTGGACTTATTTACTTTTCCAGTTGCATAAAAAAGACCTTAGAGAGAAGTGAGCCATTAAATATGTTAGTTTCTTAGTTAAATTAATTTGAGAAATGAGGTGCTCATAGCTCTTTTCCATAGCCTTTGTAATGACAGTGAACATAAAGAAGTTTAATTTTCAATTGCTATTGTTATAGCAACATAAACTACAATTTAAGTAATGATTTGTCTTTATTTTTCTGTTTAATTACACATTTGGTATAGCTATTGATGCCATTGCTTTTCTTAGTGGTACCTCCCTTACACAAGTTACTTTCATGCATAATAAATTGAAAGTGGAAATTATGATGCTTATAATTATTTTTTTATTTCTTCATTTTTCTCTTTTGCATCAGCATTATTGTGCCCAGATATAGAAATATTTTTCTTTGTATTTATTTCATACATTATAATGAAACCCAAACTGGTCAATTATTGTTAATCATGTTATGCTTTATTAACATATATCTGAGTAGTATAACGTAAAGTTAAAGATGTTCACAGTTTTGAGATTCTTATAAATGGCATTAGAAGTTTTCTTTAAAATATTTAAACAGTGGGCCAAGAGAGATAGCACAGCGGTGTTTGCCTTGCAAGTAGCCAATCCAGAACCTAAGATGGTTGGTTCAAATCCTGGTGTCCCATGGTCCCCCGTGCCTGCCAGGAGTTATTTCTGAGCAGACAGCCAGGAGTAACCCCTGAGCACCGCCGGGTGTGACCCAAAAACCAAAAAAAAAAAAATATTTAAACAGTGATATCTAAAGTAGATTAAACATGAGAAAAACTTGATAATTACCTAATCTAAATTATGAATTTGATTTTATTTTTGTATTTTTCACATTATTCCAAATAAAATTATTATAAATAATGCCACTATGACATAATGGCTTCAGAGAAATATATATACACATATATATAAAAGATTTCTCACATTTTAGTAGTTTATTTCTTCTATAGTTTTATTTCCTCTAGACTAAAAGGAATTCCTAAAAGGTGTATGTGTGTGTGCTGAGAAACTTATTTATAGCCTTTTAACAAGAATGGGCCAATTCTGCAGATACTTAAAAGCTGTTTTGATTTTTACTTTTACTTAAAAGTAGTGGGCCATTTGCAGCAAACAGTTCCATTACTTTTCCTTGTTTGCAGTTTTTGACAGTTATTTTTTAAGTGAAGCACTCTTGATTTGCATTAGAATAATTCTTCCGTAGAATCTATCATCTTACATGAAACCACCTTCTTTCACTTTACATGCCTTGTCTTTCTCAAGGTAAATATGTTAGTTGCAAGCCTAATATTAGTGACTACAGTGATGATGTCATGTTATTTATTATGCAAAGTATATTTTTCAGTGCTTTTGGGAGTTTACCAGGATACTCTTGTTCCTAATTAGGATATCTAGTATATTATAGTTTTGGCACATCTTAAAGTTTTTAAGGACTTTTTAAAATCCAATTTCTATTAGCTCTGCTTTGTTGCCCTTTATGTGAAATAGAGGTAGTTGTCTGACTATGCTGATAATAGGAACTATATTGGTAGTTAGATGAGCAGCAGAAAATTTATTAATCATTTCATTTTAAACTGCTTAAAAATAAGTTTATAAATTAGAAGTTAATCTTTGCAGTCTCTTGTAAAAGCTACTTCAAGAAAACCACCCATAAGAAAATGTTATTTTTAAATAATATGTTTAAGTGGTAGAATTTAGAAAGGAGGCATATTTGAGAGAATTAGTGTGTGTTCTTTTCATTCTTACTATGGAAAAATTAGGATCACACCTGGTTAGGGAATTGCATGTGTTCCAAAACTGAAACTGATCGTTTTCTTTGTCTAGCCCTTATCAAGACTGAACTCTCTTAACCACAGCGATGAAAAGAAATGCTATTTTTTTATTTTTTGGTTTAAGTAGTCTCTTGAGCTAAAACATAAGGCTATCTCAGGAATTTTCTAGGCTGTACCCTCTCCTTTGAAAGAAGAGAGCTTTCAGTCATCCCCAGAGGCCTCTCCTTGTCAAGTGGACCATCTGGGGGTGGGAATGGGACAGCTATTTCAGTGCCAATGACTCCCTACAGAGCGACTAAAGGGAAAAAGACATTACATTTCTCCCATGGAGGCAGCTTAGTCCTTCTTTAAGCATTTTTAAGTAGGATAAAAGACACTAAAATATGGTAAATATTACGAAAGCACCTACTTAAAACCTAAGAGTTACATCCTAATAGCTTTGAGGCCTAAATAAAATTTTATAACCTCGGTGAGTCTTGATTTACTGATCAGTAAGGGGTATATATTAACCGGAGTTGTTTTAAGAATCAAATGATTAGAAAGCAACTACTTTAGTACCTGCAGTGCTGAAACATAATTTTTAATAAGAGGTAGCAACTAGTTATGTTGATGTTGAAAGTGTGGTTTGAGGCAGTATAGTATATCTATGGAACTCCAGAAGGACTAAGATTTCTGACAGTAATATAATCTATTTTCTAATAAATCTCAGTATTTTGATTTCACTGTATACTATTAATGCATTGTTTATGTCAATTTACTAATTATTTTTCTATTTCTACCTCAGCTAACTCTTTCCAGAATGATTCCACATAACAAAAATTCTAAAACTGACTAAAACAGCAATCAGTATTCTAACTTATGCACTTTAGGATTGGGTAGGGCTCAGTTGATCCAGGCTAGGCTTGGATACATGCTGCAGATTGAGTTCAGATCAGCTGTCCATCCCTTTCATGCTCTTTTAACTCAGTGGGTGGCTAGAAAACCTTTCTAAACTGGATGTTGGACTCCTTCAGGAAGATTCATCCAAAAAACAAGTACCTATCCAGCATTTGCTGTGTCACATCCACTAACTTACCAATACCTAAAGCAAGATACAGTTATAAGGTTAATGTCCATATAACATAACAGAATCTACCAGACATAGATTGTGAATTTTGCTGTTTAGTAAGGACTCATTTTAAATTGCATACTGTTTAAAATATATTAAAAATGTCAAATCTTTATGATAACATTGATAGAATGTATCCAAATTTTTAAAGGTGGTGGTTTTTTTGACATTCAACGTTCATGTAGCCTTATCATAGATATTTTCCAAGAATAATTACACCAGGTGCTTAGCTTCCTTATAATCAATAAACTAAACCTAATAAACAACTGCATAGACTTTTTGAAGCACATTGGCATTTCTTTGCTATCAGTATGCTATGTTTTCTACCAACTTTTATCTACTTAGTATGAGACTTTCTTTTCAGGCAGAAACTTTTTTTTTATCTCAAAGTGAAGGCTTGCTTTTGTCCCAGAAGGTGGAGTTTCAGGAACATGTTTATCATTTTAACAGTTAAATTAGAAGTAGAGAGAAGTTAGGTAGAGAGAAGTATCCATTGCTTTGGTGCAAGTTTTAGTGTGTTTTTATATACTCATCACAGAGATAGTTTTTGAAATATATTCACCTTGCTGATTAAATCTGCTACTCACAACTTTTTAAGTACTCATTTTTCAAATGCTTTATTTTACCTCCTTGTGACCCCAAATAAATCAGAAAACTGTCTGATTTCAGCCTTCTATTTGAAAACCTTTATAATATATAATGTGACGCTACCAGAATTTTATTTTTTATTTTTTTCTTCACAGAATTACTTATGGTACATAGTGACAATGAATGAGGGGCATTCCCACCACCAGTGTTGTCCTCCCTCCACCCCAGTTCCCAGCATGCATCCTTTATCTCCTTCCTTTCTCCCCCAGAGTACTATTGTAACTGGTCTCCACTTTACAGCTTGTTGTAGATTATCTATTCTGTTGTCGTTTGAGATAAAAAGGATACAAATGAAGGAAGAAAAAATTTGGTAGCAACTACCAAAAAAAGAATTTTTAAAAAATTATTGTCGACTCCTCCAAATAGTAAATAGGAGTAACAGAGGTACTTGGGAATGAGAGAGGAGTGAATCAGTATGGCTGCTGTTGGTTTCATGCTGCTGTGCAGTAGACTGACAAGGTTTGTCCTCCTGCGAGTGTGCAGATGGTATTGTCTTTTTTTCTTTATTTTTTTTCCCATATAGAAGTGGGAGGAAAGGGCTGTTTTAGCTGCCATTGATGAAAATCAAATACGCAATGTCTGATGGCAGGCTGTTATTTCACGCTCTGCCGTTTTTGTTTCAACAGAAATGTAGTTTGTTGTTTTTATTGGCGGTGTGTGCCTATTCTGGGGTAGGGAGACTGCTGCATTTAGTTAGGGGTTCCACATTCTTTGTTTACTTTCACATTCATGTCATGGTTATGGTGCTTCAGATTTATTAAATAGAAACACCTTTATGTCAACTGGGAAATGTCATCATAAATACATCTCAATTTTGAAGACATGCCAAAAATCTTCTGTGTTGTTTTCCAGATATCAACATCTTATGCTTTGGGGACAATGGACCCAAATTACATAGAAAATGCTGTAATTTTTAATAACTATCAAAGTTATTATTTAATAGGAGGTAAGGTAAACTTTTGTTATGGTTGTAGATATACATTTTGCACATTCTGGTAATAATCAAAAATCTTTTTTCTGATTGCAACTTGAGTGATTTGATGAAAACTTGTTTTTCTGTCCTGAAACCTATTGAAACTAAAGTCTAACATGGCATTAGAAAGCAAGTTGTTTCCTTTATTTCAAAAGACTAATTATAAATACTGTAATCTGTTGGCTCAGTGCTTGGCAGGCCAATCTCACCCTCCAGTCTTAAAACATCTTGGGATGTTAAATGAAGAATAGAGGGCCAAAACTTGCTGATAAGGTATCTAATTTCTCTTCGTATGTCATTTTTTCATGGCTTCCAGCAGTCTTTTAGGTATTTAAATATCTTCATGCTTTTTTGTAATGCAGTTGTTTCTACAGCAAAGTATCTACTTCATATGGAAGTGATGGTAATTTGTTTGTGAGCTGCCTGGAGCTTGACAGATTGTGAAGCCATAGAAGATTGGAAGTGTAAAGGAATCCCTCCAGGAACTACATCAAATACAATCATTTGGTTTCTAGCACATCCCAGTAATGCATGATTCTTGAAATTCATAGTCTTCTCTAACCTTTTCTAGATTCACAAAGGTAATATTAAATGCCTGCCTTAAGGCCCCATTGAAAAAGAAATTTACTTGTACATAATTATTCATAGCTCCTGTCACTTTCATTTATTATTTCCATTTAACAAAGTGAAATCTTCTTTTTTTTTGGGGGGGGGGGCACATCCGGCAGTGCTCAGGGGTTACTCCTGGCTGTCTGCTCAGAAATAGCTCCTGGCAGGCACAGGGGATCATATGGGACACTGGGATTCGAACCAACCACCTTTGGTCCTGGATCGGCTGCTTGCAAGGCAAACGCCACTGTGCTATCTCTCTGGGCCCAACAAAGTGAAATCTTAAGTGCAAAGATATGTTTTTTAGCTTTGAATGAAGTCTATTAGATATTACAAACAAGCTTACTAAGCTCTGGACTTATTAAAGTTAAGTATCATTTCTGACACTCTCTTAGAAGTTTTATTTATTTCCTTTAATATTTTGACCAGATTGATGGATAAACTATATCAATTTTATTATTGTCATAATAACATTCCATGTAATATGTTTCATAGAATTTTTGATATCTAAAGTGCATTTTATAAATGTACAGAATATTTTAGTACCAAGTCTTATGCACACCTTAAATTTATTAATTATTGTAATACTGTCTTATTAGTTATAGTTTTCTTCTATTCCACCTGAGTCATTGTCATAAAATCCCATTTATGTATGTATCTATATATTTGTTTCTGTCTATATCTTTTCATTAAATCATAGTGATTTTCTGTGACATGGATATATTAACATTTTACAAAACTCTGATTTAATCAAATGAATAGATATAACTGCTTTTTTAGTTTTCAGATTTCTTTTATTAATAGGGCCACACCCACCAGTGTTGGGTGGATGTTGATGGGGGTCGCATGGGCCACTTTTGACATTTATTCCATCCTGCTGACTTAGAACCCTCCAGGGTTAACCTAATATTGCTCAAAAATCAAAAGTGCTCAGAGTGGTGCTCAAGAATGGAAATATGTGAAAATATAGGTTCAAATTTTGGCTCGTTTTTATGCTAAGAATATGCTCTGCTTTGAAACATAGCCCATGCCTCAGATTTCAGATTGCTTCTTCAAGTTCCATTACCCATAAAGACAGTTATATGCAGTTTTTTCTTTTTGCAGTGGAAAGGGTTTGTATGACACCATTGTGCCCAAGGCTTTCTCTTGGCTCTTTGTAGAGGACTTATCTCTGAAAGTGCTTAGAGAAACATGCTGTGAGGGAACCAGCTAGGATTGCTATATACTAGACAAGTACATGTACTATCTCTATGGTTCAATTATTTGTAAATTTCTTTAAATCACCTACATTTCCTAATAAAATATGAGGTGCTAACAAATTACAAAACAAAACTAAATTTATTGTTCTGGTTACTTATTAATAAACTTTAAATTATTTATTTCATAGAGTATTAAGTATCTCTTAATTGACACATAAGGGACAATAGTCATTTTACAAAACCTTTTAGAAAAATGTGTGAGCTTATAAAATACTTGATTGCTATAAATAGGATATTCTGGATAGCTCAGTTGGGATGTTTTCTTAATTAGCAGAAATCTTAATTATGAACACTCATCGTATTCTATACTGTTTCAGGATCTGTGAACACAGAATGTCTACAGATTCCAAAATATACTTTGAATTTCATTTTCATTTTTAAAATTAAAATTCTAAATTCCTTACACAATTTATTTTTGTTTGTTACTGTCTTTCACCCTGTAAACAATGTTTATTGTATGCTAGGCTTGAATTAAGTACTGTATCCCTGAAGGGAATAAAGTATAGCTTTGCCCTTCAGTTTGGGAAAAAATAAAAATTAGCAAAATAGAGGCATGGTATGAATGCTATGATAGAAATATTTAAGGAGTAGAATTGGTGGAGACTGAATTGGCCCAGAACTTCATAAAGGATGTGACCTTGGAACCCTACATAGCCATTTGACCTGGAGGATTGCTGTTAAGAGTGAGGCATTTAGACGGGCTAGCAGAAAGTAGGTAACATGAAACTGTCTAAAGTATTGCTAAAAGTATAAACTATGGAATATAATTGAACTTGGATTCTCTAATAAGTCATGATGAGGAAATTGACTTTAGACATAGCAACACCCAGTGTCACAGACAAGTGTTAATAGTGCGAAGTATACTCCTTTATTATTGAAACAATGGAGGACTATTAAAGGTTTAAACATGACTATCTTTGATCTTTAGGTAGTCTGTTTATTAGTTATTAGGAGGATAAATTTGGTGGGGAACATATACTTATTAAGAAGCTGTTCAGGAATGCCTGATAAGAGGGATCCATCTGCTGCGAGAGAAATAGAGAGTGGATCTGTGAAACTGAGCTAGTCTTTAAGGTACAGAGACTAGATAGGAAAAAATGTAAATAGAGTTATACTTGTGTTTGTTTGGCTGGTAGATAATACAGTCATTCTTCAAAGTAGGTGATATAAGTATCCAGGTTAGGAGGATTGAGATGGTGATTTTCCTTTTGATCGAATTAAATTTGATGTCAGTGCATATGGAATAGTAATGTTATATAAGAGGCACTTATGTCTGTGATTCTGAATCTCAGTAAAGAGTTTTAAAGATAGGGGATTGAAGTCGTGAATGATAATAAAATGACTTGTTTCTTAAAAGGTGATTATCTTCTCTTAATGTTCAGGGAGGTAAGAAAAATGTGTGTTACTATTCATATCTACTAATTGTCAGGTCTAGCATTTGAACCCAAACCTGTCATTTAGTTAATTATGACTGCCTTTTCATAATCATTTGTAGTGGTGTTTAGGAAGAATTGGGAGTAAGATGACACTTGGAAATGGTGATAGAATATATGTACATTTATATCTGATTTAAAAGTCTGTTATGAGTATTATAAAAAGAATATTAAACTATTGGCAGATTTGATTTTATCTTAATGGAGTAAAAAGCTTTGTATATTTCTATCATAAAAGGGGAAGGAATGCAAATGAAGCTTTCAAAATGATCCAGTGAAAAAAAGATTCAAAATTAATGTTCTTTTGTTAAAAAATTCAATGTAAGCAAAAAGAATTGTGTATTAGAAGAATAGCTAGAAGAAACAAAGTAAAATAAGAGATCATCAGCTAAGAAGTGGAATATATTTTGAAATTTCCCCTTCAGGGGTATAGCTGATAATTTAACTTACAGTCAGCTAACCTGTATTTTTCTTTATCTCTGTTCAACATTTTGAGAGACTAAGAAAGGAATGTAGGATAGAACTAAGTATGGGCTCATCATTAGTGTTCATTCACCTGAAAACTGAGCTTTTTCACTAGTAAACTAGGCATTTTGCTTCTCTGGACCTCTTATTAAATCTACTCTCTCATTACCTGATTGGGGAAGATCATTACTGATTGGGGAAGGATTAAGGAAGGATGAATCCTTAGGTCACTCCCAGCAATACTCAGGTACTTGGGCCATTCAGCCATTGAGTGCTCAGGCCTTAGTGCCAGGAGTCATTAGGGCCACTGTAGCCATGTTTTCCAAGCCCCCAGTGTCGCACCTTATCATGCTTTGGTCTTTGGACTATTCCTGGTGAGGTTGCTATGGTGGACTGTGATGCCACGAATCATACCTGGTCCAGGTATGTAACCTGACCCCAGGTCTTATTTTTTTTAACTTGAAATTAAAATGATCTTATCCAGAAAATGATAAAAAAAGTACAAATGGGATAACAATATTTAGGTGAAAGAGTAGACTTTTTAGTTAATTAACAACGATTTGATAGAATAACATGTTTATACATATTCTTTTGGGGGGGGCATACTCAGCAGAACTCAGGCTCACTCTGGCTGTTTATAGGGGTCATTTCTGATGGCACTCAAGGGACCACATGATGCTTCTGATGGTACTCGGCCAGCCTCATGGAATGGAAGTGCCATAAATCTATCCCCTACAGATTGATTTTTAGGAAATAATTTTATGTTTTCATTCATTTCAATGGAAAATTATCTAAGATGTTAATGAATTATGAGAAAAATATGTAAACTGTATGGTTATTGAAAAGTCCCAAATGGTCAAGACTGTGAACAAAGTGTTTCTTTGCCCATTTCCAGAACTGGGTAGAAAATGTGGTATAGAAGTCCTCTACAATGCTTCTTAATTTTGCCAAGAATGATTCTTCTTTTACTGGGGTTCTTCAAGTGAGGGATTCTGTCCCATGGTGGGGGTTGGGGTTGGGTTGGGGATGGACTGCTGAACTAATCCAGAAGGGGTGGTGTAGCAGTTGGGTATTGCTTTGTGTTTGTTCCCTTAAAGAAGGCCGATTTCCAGGTGGATGCTGAATGAAATTTCTCTGAAAGGGGGCGGTTGGCTGAATATATTGGGGACCCTTTGAGAAGGAATGGAAAGAGTAAATTGATCTCTGAGTTAATTCTCTCCTTAATCTCTTTGAGCCTGCTTACACTGTGGCTTGCACTGCTGTGACATTTTTTCTCTGTTGTCATGGACACTTATCCATTGAAAACACACAGACGCCTGCTGACTGGACATTTTTTTTACGTTGCCTGGTGTGTCTGGGGTCTGATTCAGGATTTGATTAAAAGAAAGTACTCGGTATAAATTCAGCCTTCTTACTTCATAGAAAATATCCATGAAAAATTAAACAAATTTTGATGTTTTTTGCTTTTTATAGAACGCTTAGGAAGCGTGGGTGCCTGTGGATCATATTTTGAATAGAATGGACAGATTTGCAAGCTACTTTTTATAAATATACCAATTAAGAGTGATTATTTTAAGAATATATAGAATGGGAAATATTTTATTATTTTTAAAAATGTATGATATGTTATTGTTCTTGAGGAAAAGATAAATTAATTCAGATAATTACCTGAAAAAAATCAGGATTTATCATTTTTTCCTCCTTTTATTCTTCACTAGCACACAGTACAGACTTCTCTCTCATAACTGAAAGGCAGTAAAGCAGTTTGGTATAAGCCTTTAGAGTAACATAGCCATGTTCAAAAACTAGTTCGACTCTGTGTGACCTGGGATCTGGTACTTTGTCTCCTAGAGGCTTGCTTTATTTTGTTTCTTTTTTTGTCTTGTTTTGTTTTCCTCATCTTGAAAATCACATCTGCCTTTTAGAGTTGTTCTCAGGATTAAGTGCAATAGTGTATGTACTGTGTCTAATATAATCACAAAATATTAACTGAGCTACAATAATCAGTATGCTAAAAATGTATTATAACTATATTTGCTGCTCATCCATGGTACACCCTGCATAATCTGACAACTTAGACTAGACTTATCCTCTTGGTATTTTGTGTTTATTTTACTGTAATTAGTAGGGAATACTTATGGCAATGTAGCTTTATAGGGTATTGGATCAAAACTAGGCTGTAATGATTGCAGGAACAGAGCTTTGTTTTTCTATGTTAGTTAGTTTAGTAAAATAGACGCAGTAGTGCTACTAGTTATAGTTATGATGTACAAACTTACTGTCTCATCTTCAAATTTTCATAACCCCTACCATCATAATTTTTAATGATTATTATAGTTTAGATTTTATGAATATCAATATATTGATATATCAATATATATTGATATTCATAAAATTTTATGAATTTTATTCATTTTATGAATATCAATATATATTGATATTCATTGGCTTGGTGTATAGGAATAACTCACTTACCTCATTATCACCAATTTGCCCCAAATCTGTGCCCATCCCTCTACTGATGCTCTTGAGGAAGGAGACCATTATTGATGGCACGCAGGGGCTATTACTAGCTATGCTTAAAGGTCACTTATGGCAGTGCTTGTAGAAGTAAATGTCATGTGGCAGGGATCAAAACCTGGGTTATCTGCATTTCTAGGCCAAAGCATTAACCTCTGTACTATTTCTCTGACTCTAAGAGGTACAGTAATTAAGGTAACACTGGCTTGAGAAAATGAATAAATGCATTAATCATTGAAGTTTAGCAACTTAAAATAATTAAATTTTAGTATATGGTAGAACTTTCCCATTAGCATAGTTTTGGGAATACAGCTCTATCAGAAATACTAATTTAGCTTCTGCTTATGTAAAGTCATCTTTGAAATTAGTAATGATATTTGGGTATCATTAGTCACATTGGCTTGTTTTGGGGCATCGCCAATTATTGTCTAAGACTAAATTATTTATGATTATCAGAATTTTGTTTAGAAACCTTGATTTATTGGTTGTCCGATACCCACTTTTTCTCGAATTGTTTGTGTGTATAATGTATATAAAATACCAAGATCTGTTGCAAGATCTAAATTTTGTGGAATTGCATATACCTACATCCAGAAAATTGGAGGAAATTTATATTCACAAATTAGTGGTGAGAACAACTTGAGAAAATTAATACATGACACAGACTGTGAAGTTCTGACTTGACACTGGTAGAGCAGAAAATAGGTAATTAGAACAGCAATAAGCTAAATGTGAGCTAGAAACCTATCTTTGCTTGTTGTTCATTTGGTCCTTAATAATGGCAGTTTGTTCTCTGTGACAGTTGTGGGACCTAGGGGTAGGTTCTTAATCTGCCTGAGCAAAATTAATTCACTTATAAAGTGAAAATATGAATTGCCTACTGAAGCTACAGTGAGTTGTAATGATCAAATATTTTATTTTTATGAAATCGCTGACATGATAATACCAGTCTCTAAATGCATGGGTAGACTGGAAGTAACCCTGGGTTCAGAATGTGCCCTTCAAAGTGCTGAGTTCCGATGTGCCTTTCTGTACCCTGTCCACAAATACCAAAGACTAGGACAGAAGTGGAGATTCTTAAGTTGTCAGTTGTAGTAATTTTCTTATGCAGGTAGACTAGGGGAATAAATCTGCTAGGGGATTATCCAAAGGACTAAAAATCTAAAGGAAAACTCAGAAGAATGCCTCTCGATTGTATGTCCACAGTATCAGAAACGAGATCCACATTGCTCTGTTATCAAGTGCCTCCAAAGATTTGTCAGCGCAGGTGAAATCTTACAGGAATTACATATAAAGGTTAAAAAGTAGTTTGTATTCAGGAAGCATTCAAATGGTATCCTGGCAACTCGTACATAATCTGAGTTTTTAAAGAAACTTAGTTTTTTGAATTTTACATTTGAAAAGTTTGAACATGCAGCTAGCAAAATTGCCAAAAGGTCCTTGAGTGA
The DNA here is from genome assembly GCF_024139225.1 of Suncus etruscus. Lineage (NCBI taxonomy): Eukaryota > Metazoa > Chordata > Mammalia > Eulipotyphla > Soricidae > Suncus > Suncus etruscus. Next base: position 156,423,340 of record NC_064850.1, on the reverse strand, counting down.
AGAAACTAATAAATTTGATAAGAAGGGAAAAATGATCAGGGCTGATTTAGTAGCATTCTGCATCTTTTTAAAGAGATATTAGCATATGATATGGGACTCAGATGCCTTCTATGAATCTGAGAACTAAATAAGATCATCTCAGCATGAACCTTTTAGATTGCATATGACTTTCTCCCAGAAGGATTTTGCTTTCTTCCTCTGACTTCAACTAGGAGACCAATTTGAGTGTTTGTCTGTAATCATGTTCAGAGCTCTAGGTAAAGCTTTTAAAGTACTTTATGAGTTCTCTATACCTAGTCCAGTGTCAAGACAAGCTTTCAAAAGATTGTGATTCCTATATTTTAATGTTAAGTCAGAAGTTATGAGAAATTAATCTTTTATAAAACTGCTTATTCTCTCAAGTTTGGTCTAATTCCATTTCTGTTTTTACCAGTCAAATAGATTGAAAATACTGGACTTCTTTTTGACTCCTTGTTTTCTTTTTTTTTTAAATGATGTCTTTATTTAAGCACCATGGTTACAAACATGTTTGTAATTGGGTTTCAGTCATAAAAATACACCCCTTTTACCAGTTCAATTTCCCTGCCATGAATGCCCTTCTTTTTCCACCTCCCTCACCCCCTGCATGTCTTTGAGGCAGGCATTCTGTTTCTCTCACTCACTACCATTGTCATGATTGTTGTTAGTGTAGTTAGTTCTCTAACTGTACTCACCACTATTTACCATAAGTTTCATATTGTGGGGCAGTCCTTCTAGCCCTCATCTCTATTATCTCTCGGTGTTACTACTATAATGTCTTTTATTTCTCTTAAATCTCACATATGAGTGAGACTATTCTGTCTCTCCCTCTAACTCATTTCACTCAGCATAATAGTTTCTAAGTCCATCCATGTTTAGGAAAAATTCATGACTTCATTTTTCCTTACAGCTGCATAGTATTCCATTGTGTATATGTACCACAGTTTGAATGGCTAAAGAATCTGACTTCTTATTTTTATTAGCCATTCTTCATCCTCACATCTAAGTATTTATCAGTCCTTATGTTTTCTCTCTTCACCACATCTTTAGAAATAGATTTCTCCTTTGGAATTTCTGTTTCTGTAACTGACTCATTTTATGCTTAGATACTCCAGTGTTTCTGCATTCTTTAGGTTCTAATTTGTAATTGCAGTTTGTATGTTTTAAGTTAGGTTACTTGCTCTTACCCTGCCCCAAACTTTAAGCATCAATTTCACAAGTTTTTGCAAGATTTATATGCTATGTACACACTAAATTTATAGGCCTCCATTGAATACATATATGAACTACATTTTTTTTGGGGGGGTAGGACAATCACACTTGTAGTGCTCAGGACTTACTTCAGACTCTGTATTTACTGATACTGATTTCTATGAGGCATGTGGAATCACTTGTGTTGCCCATATCAAACAGTGGTTGGTTGAAAGCAAGGCAAATGTCTTAACATGGTACCGTCTCTCGAGAGCCCTGAATTCTGTACTTTATGCAGTAGTTGGCTTTTGCCTGTCTTTGAGCATGTCATCTACCTACTTTATTCTAATCTGTGTTATTTCTTTTACTCGCTGATAATCTCTTCTAGAATTACCACTCGAATTCTCTAAGTTTCAGCATTATTTCACAATATTTCTGGAGATTTTCTCACTTGTTCTCAGAATTGTCTTAGGCTGCACTATACTATTTAACACATGGCATGAACAGGAATGTTAGTTGTTCAAAGGGAGATATTTAAGAACAAGACAACATCTGAAAAACTTGTTTTTTGTCCTTCATTTGGGATGTCTATCTGAAAGCTCAAAGTTTCATGGTGAATTTAATAGAATCAGTAAAAATCTAGACAAAAGTATTTAGTATTATTGTATAGACCCCCACTAGAATTTTTTTCTTTTTCTTTTACTTTATGTTTTGATTTTGGGCCACACTTGACAGTGCTCAGATCTTTCTTCTGTATCTTTACTCCTTGCTGGAGTAAAGGGCTTTTGGACTACTGGGGATGAAACCCAGATCAGCTGCATTCAAGGAAAGTGCCCTACTTATTATCCTATCTCTCCAGCCCCAGGAACATTATTTTAAGGCAAGTCTTGCCATTAGAATATGTATTTTTCAATCAGTTTTTGTGTGATTCTTTAATTATAAAATTTTGTGTACAGATACATTCTTTTGGCATTTATTCTTGGATTCTTATCCAACTTAGGGGATAGAACCAATGACTCTTTACCGATCTTAATTATCTTGTAAGTACTCCAAATGTTACGGGGTACACAAAGCACATTTAGTATTGACTTTTCATCCAATTTGCTTCCTTAGAGATGCCTCAGAAAACTACAGATGTTTTTACTTAGATTGCTAATAAGCAGGTGAGGAATGGTTACTATGGGGTGGGGGGGAGGGAGCTAGATAGAACATACTTCTAAAGGTAAAAAAAAAAAAAAGGCTATATTTGCCTAGATAAAATTGCAATTTTATTCACTAAGAATTTAGTATTGTGTTGTATTTGGTTTTGAAAAAAAAATTAAACAAAAGGACCAGCAGAGCTTAGGAAGGTTTTGTGTTGCTCTGAGGTTGGGGCAAGAATTTGAAAGGGATCAGTGAATCAGATGTAATAGGGCTCAGTTTGAGCCACCCAATCTCTGTTCTCCTGACAGTCCATATTCTATATTCCAAATGCATCAGCATTTCCGTCAGGCTGAAAGAACTTTATCCATTTTCTTTCTGACATTCCTTCTATGACTTTGTTCACTAAGCAGAAGGAATTATGGGAACTGAAAACTCTGGTATGTTTTTATTAAAGAGCTATGTGAGTATCTTTCCCAAGAAATTAAAGAACCACGCAAAATCATGTTTTCCTTTCACGTAGCAGGAATTGCCTTTTTATTCACGCTAAAGGTGATTTAGTTAAATTGGAAAACAAAGTAGCATAAAATGTGTTACAAAGCACATTTTATATTTTAAGCAAAGAATTCAGCGATCCTATGAATTTCTGTTATTCCAAAACCAAACTAAAACATAATCACATAAAACTGTGCAAATATATTCTGTGAGGGCAGGATGGTAGCCTAAGGAAGGTTTAAAATACTTCTATTTGTGTTTTGGCATCTCTGATTTTTGGCATAGAAAATTGTACTTTTTGTTTCAAAAACAAGGCACATATTTTCAGCACTACAGGTGTTTCTTTGCAATAAACTTTATGTAACCCTTTCCATACTGAAAACTTCAGTTAAGTGAAATTTTACAAAGTAATTATTTTTGTGGTAATTTCAGTGATTCTCTAGTCATTTTCCAGAGTTTCAATTTATTTAATTAAATGTTATTAAATTTCTTGAACTACTTTCTTGAATTACCTCTATATAGATCTCCATCTAAATTCATGTACTTGGTAGATATACAATATTTAGGGGTCATCAGAGCCACATCTGACTGTCCTGACCTTCAAGAATACAGCCAATTCTACTGGGAATCAAATATAGATCCATGTCAAGAAGATAAAGCATGTGATTGCACACTAGACTACTTTTCTATCGCTTAGAACTGTAGGGTTTTCCTTGTTTGTTTGTTTGTTTAGGTTTGTTTGTTTGATTTACTTATTTTGCAGTGTTTTCTACTTACTTTTTGCAGTGCTGGGAATCAAATCCACAAACTCACACATTCAGGTATTATACTGTTGTGCTACATTAGAACCACTAGAGAAACTTTTAAATGAGACCAACTTTCTTTCTTTCTTTTTTTTTTTGTGTGTGTGTGGTTTTTGGGTCACACCCGGCAGCGCTCAGGGGTTATTCCTGGCTCCAGGCTCAGAAATTGCTCCTGGCAGGCACGGGGAGGACTATATGGGACGCCGGGATTCAAACCGATGACCTCCTGCATGAAAGGCAAACGCCTTACCTCCATGCTATCTCTCCGGCTCCAACACCAATTTTCTTGATGACACAAAACTTGCCCTTCCCTTTTATGTCTTTCAACCTATATTTTGGAAATCTCTATTGATGATATAGAAATCTTGCATATATCTAATCAGAATGCATGAATCATACATAAAGAAGAAACTTATAAAATTAAAATAATAATTGATGAACCTCAGGGATACTCCTGACTTAATGATTAGGGTGATTCCTGGCAATGCTTGCAGCCCATGTTGGAGCTCAGGATCATACCCTAATCTTCCACAAGCAAAGCTCTTTGAGCTATCTTCCTGCCTCTTTTAGTAAGAATGTTAGCAAGAAAATACTTTATATAAAATGAAATACCTTGTATGTCCTGACTTAAATCTAAGAACCATTTTAGGGTCTGAAGAGATAGTACAATGGGTAAGATACTAGCCTTATAAGCAGCCAACCTGGGTGCAGTCTCTGGCACCACGTATGATAAACTGATTCTCAATAGGTGTGATCTAAATAAATTTGGGTTTTAACTTTTCTCAATGACATTCATTTTTTTTAAATTATTTAAGTTCCAGAATTTAGAACTTAAATACTTAGTAGTAACATTTGATCGTGTGTGTGTGTGTGTGTGTGTGTGTGTGTGTGTGTGTGTGTGTGTGTGTGTGTGTATCAATTTAATGCCTCAAGCTGAAATGACAGAAATCTATTTTATGCTGAAAATACGACAAGTAAATGCTGGGAATAGTTGTTTCAAACAGACCTACTTGAATTTCTCTGTATTTTTAACAAACATATTATTAGCTGGGCCGGAGCAGTGGTGTAGTGGTAGGACGTTTTCCTTGTATGTGGCTGCCTTAGGATAGACAGTGGTTCGATCCCCCCTCCCCCGGTGTCCCAGATGGTCCCCCAAGCCAGGATCGATTTCTGAGCACATAGCCAGTAGTAACCCCGGTGTGGCCCAAAAACCAAAACCAAAAAACAAACACAACAAACAACAAGACATATATTAGCAAAAGAAATGCATCTTATTCTAAATTACAATTCCTTAGTGGCATAGAAATTTGTTACTGAATGCCAACAATGAGTAATTGCCATTATTTAAATCATTATATTTCATCTCTAGTTACCTAGAACTTAAAATTTGGATGTTAACTTTTCTTTGTGATTCATAAATTTAAAATATATATTTAAAATATTTACTCTTGTAGGGATTATTTTATTTTGTGTTTTTTGTCCCAGAAAAAGTTATTTCCTTTAACAAAATCTGCTAAACATCAAGTAAATTAAAAACATGTAAACAAACAAAACACAAATCATGAGTCCAACCTTCATGATGATAACCACTCAGGGATTTGTTGCAATATTTAATTTTAAAGCGTGTATATAATTGCTTTAAAGCTATTAGCAGCCATGAAGTGAGACTCCCTAAACTACCACACAAAGGTCTTTAGATAATTACTCAATATTTGTTAAAACCAAATCCAGAACTGAGTTTACTGGCAATACTCATTGTTTCTTTAATTTTTTTATACCAGACAAGAAACTAAAAAAATTATCACTGTTTTACTATTGAAATGTATGTTAAGAGTAGTAGAGGGTATGGTTCAATTGAGTATAAAATGATATTGTCTTATTTAAAGTTATTTGTGAGATGTATACAATTAGAATTGATCTTTTTACAAGCAGTCTTTTTTTTAGTAGCTTTAGCTTTATTAGTAATTCATCTCATTAGATAGTGCAGTTACTACTATACTCCAAATTAAAGTGCATATTTAGTACCCTTGGTGGTTGGACTATAGTTTATACAAGGCATGCTTGTTATATAGTGGATTTTATTTTTAGTGACTTATGAAATAAATCCAATTTATTACACAATCATCTCAAATATTCTATGCATGTTTGATTTATTCCAACTTTAAAAATTGCCACAGATAATCTTTCTTATCTTACTAGAACATTAGATAAGAGAGTGAAGACACTAATCTTTTTATATAAAGCAACAAGGGCATTTATAGTTTAAAACTAAACTCAATCTAAGATATGCAAGTTTTACACACAGAGAGATATGCACACATGCAACTATTGACATTATATGAGACAGTGGTGCATCATAATTAGATCTTTATTTTGTGCTAGTATTGACATATTTTTCTGCCTAATGTATTTTTATGTATCTGAAAATGCTTTTCTCAATCAGAGTTTTAAGCACTAAAAATCTGCCACCAAAATATAAGGTCCTATCTTGCCAATTTGCTCCAGGAAAAAGGAACAAACACTCCTACACTCACTCTCCAGACTTACACACACACACACACACACACACACACACACACACACACACACACACACACACACCCCCCAACTTTTATCTAAGAGAACCATCTTTTGCAATACTCCTAAGCAAATAATCTGTCACACCACTTTACTCTGTCACACCACTCCACATAAGACTGATGTTTCTTGTGAAGACACCTTGACTGCCAGACTTCCATACCTAGTCATCCTACAACTGCTATCTATCCTGTCCTGAGGTCCCTGGACTGAATTTGGTCTATTGCTTCCTGTTTATTAAAAAAAAAAAAGAATTGTCCTGAGTGATTTTAAAATAGTAGGTAGGGAGTTTTGCTTTGCACATGACCAGATTTCAAGCCTCTAGCATCCTCTAAAGTCCCATGAGCACAGAAGCAGGAAGAAGTAAGTCCTGTGTATCACTAGACATACCACTCCTCCTTTCAAAAAAAAATTATTCAGTGCTCCCACGAAAGTCTTATCTGTTTTAGGTGAAGAAACTGTTACAGCCTATTGGGCTCATCTTCCTTTCCTTCTATTCTCAGCTCAAATGGAAGCTGCCATTTTCATTACATTGCAAATAATTCTCTTCCTCCTTTTAAATATAAATTATTAAAAACTTTAGTTTTAATTATCTTGTTAGATATTGTATTTACTTTAATATTAGTTATTGAAATCTACATTGAACTCCTAGATGTTAGGGACCTGCTCTTTCTATATCATTTTGAGTAATAGACTAGAATCTCTTCAATGAGTACAGACAGTTTAGCAAGATATAGAAACTGCTCTTGGTTTGAAATGTTACTTCTTAGAATGTCCTGAGAACTTGAAGCATTATTGCTACCACTTTTTATGTGTTCCAGGTAATTTACACTTTCTCAATCTCATTGATTTGATTTGTTTCAGTTTGGATTTAGAAGGGCCTCTACAGAAGTTTTTAGGCCAGAGACCAGTCATGGTGTTTTTTTTTTTAACCAATAGAGCTCAGAAACTAGTGATAGGCCTTGGGGATGCTGTTCTGCTTGGGCTTGGTGGTATCAAGGACCAATAGTGCCATTCCTGTAGTGCTTAGAATCCTTCAGGGCTCTACCCGCTGATATATGAGAAACCATTTGCAATGCTATGTATCAAACTGTGGTCAGCTGCGTGCTGTTTAAATGCCTTAACCATTACACTTTCTCCCTGTCCCTTCTGTGGTCTTTTATTTCCTTACATGTAAGGGAGGGAAAGATGTATCAATAGGGGAAAAAAAGAACATGAAAGATTTTGTTTGTTTATTTGTTTTTTTGGGGTTGAGGCCACACCCAGCGGTTCTGAGCTCAAAAATCGCTCCCGTTAGACTCGAGGATCATATCGGTTGCCCGGGATCGAACCAGGGTTCGTCCTGGGCAGGCCACATGCAAGACAAATGCCCTACTGCTGTGTTATCTCTCTGGCCCCAAAAGTACATGAAAGGTTTTAATCATTGGAGCTGATATCTACATGAGATATCACAATTCTATCATATCATCATGTCATATATTCTGAACTTGTGACACAAAGGTTGAAGTAGTATAAAGTTGACCACTTAGTTCAAAATATGATGCTAAACACTTGACATTCATGTGCAGATAATCTACACATAGATTAATGTCATAATATTTACAAGTGATGTTGGATCTAAGCAAGTGGGCACAACCTTTGTCCTTGATTTTCTTATTTTAAAAGTCACCTTATATAACCTTACCAAAGCGAAGTTATGATTGGTGGGTGAGATGGTTAGCTCTAAATTACTTTATGCTAATCATACTAGTCCTTATTGTGAGAAGGTTTTGTATGAATAAATATTGTCTAAACACCGACCATTCTTGTTTGTCTGATTTTTCTACTTAAAAGCTAGTTAAAATAGTTCAATCTGTGAGACCAACTGACTTCGTGAGTTTTCAATCCAGTGTTGTTTAAGATTGGTGCAGTAGAGCACAGACTTGACTCATCTCTGGTGTGTCAGTCATGCTTGCAGTCTCTGTCATTAAGCCAGTAATTAAATTATAAACATATGTCTAGATGCTTATTTTTTTATAAAAAAATTGCATTTTATTTAAACACCGTGATTACAAAGTTGTTCATGATTGGTTGCTTATTTTTTATTACGATGTTTATAACCATGCCACTCTTCAGGCATACCAGATGCCACTCACCTCTAGTCAAGAGCCAGAAAGTGCAAGGGCAACCTAGTACTTTCCTTGCAAAGAGCGGAACCTGATCAATCCTCAGCATCCCTTGGAGACTCCTTGGCACCATGAAGAGTGATTTTACTACAGAGTCAGGAATTGTCTAAACATCATAAAATTGTCTAGAACACCAATTCCCCCACTTAAAAAAATAAAGGCTTTATTATCTGGTTTGACAAAACAAAACAAACCACCCAATTTTTTGAATGCCAGTGATAGGGAAAGAAAATAAAGAAAGCTGTATAAATTCAAAAAGAAAGGTAACTTTTATCAATGAAGTTTACAAAGAAACAAAATGAACATACCTAATAAACTTTTACCTGAACATTGTTTTTCTTTCCTGCCTAGTCTTCTAAGTTTTCTTGCTTATTCTCTTATCCCTTTATTCTTTTGTTCCTCTCTCTGGTATTGTGTAATATTTTAAATTTACAGAAAAGTACACATGGCTAGTATTGACCTGGTTTATCTGCTGAATCAGATGAAAGCCTACCTGATTGCAGAGGCCCCATGAGATCTTGGAAGAGGAGAGGGAAATGAAGTTTTATGACCAAGGGCTTTAGCTATGGATTTTGTGCTCTGTACAAAGTGAAGCCTTTGAGTATGTTCTAATTTATGTTTTAAATAAAGGTGTCACAAAATGTGAAACTGATAGAAAAGCTAGATGCTTTTGCCATGCTTCAGCCCAGTTAATGCCTGGGGATAAGACAGTCATTGAAGAAGTGATCAGAAGTGGCCTTATTACTAATATATTTTGAAGGTAGAAATACTAGAACTTTTTAAATTGAGGTATATGACAGGAATTAAACTTGAGGCTTAAATTTAAAAGTCTGATATTCAGGGCCCGGAGAGATAGCACAGCAGCGTTTGCCTTGCAAGCAGCCAATCCAGGACCAAAGGTGGTTGGTTCAAATCCCGGTGTCCCATATGGTCCCCCATGCCTGCCAGGAGCTATTTCTGAGGAGACAGCCAGGAGTAACCCCTGAGCAATGCCGGGTGTGGCCCAAAAACAACAACAACAACAACAAAAAATAGAAAAAAAAAGTCTGATATTCCATGAAGAGACAAATTCTTTGCAATGAATTCCTGTTGAGGAACAGAGTAAATCAGAAGTTGACTTTCATACCTGTTCAGTTTGAATTGGTCATTAAATGCTTGAGTGGAGCTGGTAACTATGAAGTTAACAGGCCAGGGTCAAGCCCTTCTGGGAATGGTCAAAATGTATCCTTACATATTCAGTATTCTTCTTTTGTACAAGTGGTTTTAAACATCTTGGTGCTGGTTGAAATCACCTAAAGAAATGGAGGCTCTTGACTAACCTTTGGACATCTTTATTTTTTTTTAATTAAATAATTTTATTTTGACCAAAGACCTTTGGGTAACTTAACATATGGAAGAGTGGCTGACAGGGAGAAATAAATGAATGTTCCAAGAAATTAATTTATCTTGGAGTATATTAGATTTTTGTCAATTTTCTTTTCTGTCATTTTAATGCATAATCATTTGGTAATTTCAAGTTTCTTATATGATTATAGTTTTCTTGCTATTCTGCCCTTCCAACAAAGTACCATCAGTTGCAGTCTTTTTTGTGGGGGAGGTTTGGGCCACACCCAGCTATGTTTAGGGGTTACTCCTGGCTCTGTGCTCAGAAATCTCTCTTATCAGAGTGGGAGACTATATAGTATGCTTAGAATAGAATCTGAGTATGTCCCAACCACTGTGCTATCCTCCAGCCCCTCAGTTTCAGTCTTCTTATTTTTTGCTACATGCATCCTAGATTCTTATCTACTTTGTCTCATTTATAAGCCCCTTGACCCTATATAAACTTAACTATCCAAGTGTCATTTTAGATTTTTTCATTCTCACTCATATGTTTTTGTTTTTAGCCTGCTTGGTATATGACTTTAAAAAAATATCAGGGAACCAGAGAGATAGTAGAATGGGTAGGCATTTACTTTAAAAGCAGCTAAGTGGGTTCAATCCCTGGCATCCAATATGCCCTTGGGGCATCACTAGAAGTAAATACCTGAATGCAAAGCCAGGAATAAGCCCTGAGCATTAATGGAAGTGGTCCACAATGAAAAAAATTTTTAAAACTACCTTTTATTGCTGTGTACTTAGAGCAAGGAAGTACTTCAGAAAAGTAGGCCCAGACCTCTAACAATAGTTAGTGGATAAGATAACTAGCCTTACCTGCAGTAAGTCTGATTTTATCAGAGCATAGCCAGATAGGGAACCCAAACAACAAAAGTGTGACCCGCTCTACCAAGCTCTATTAAAGGGAAGCCTCTCTCCAACACTTGCATGTTTACCTGTTCTTGCTTTATGTAATACTTTTATTAAAATAGGGTTTCTTCTTTTAAACTTTTTTTTATTTTGGTTTTTGGGTCACACCTGGCAGTGCTCAGGGTTACTCCTGGCTCTATGCTCAGAAATTGCCCCTGGTAGGCTCAGGGGACCATATGGGATGCTGGGATTCAAACCATCGTCCTTCTGTATGCAAGGCAAATGCACTACCTCCATGCTATTTCTAAAATAGAGTTTCTTTTAGCTGAAAAATTTACATTTAATATGTCTTTCATCTTTCCTGTTTAAGTGTCTTTTTTCTTTCTTTGCTTTAATTATTTATTACTTATTATTTTATTTCATTTTTAGTCTCTGGAAATCAAATATCTACTCTGACATTTTTGTAAATTTTAGTATGTCATCTTAAAACAATTAATATTACCAGGGCTTTTATATAAAATATGTCAAACTAATCTGCTTATTGCAGCTACTTGTCAGGAGGAAACAAGGATATTGTTTCAACTTAATTCAATTTATTATAGCTAATATAAACAGATTGGGAAATGATAACTTGCAAACGGATTTGTGCATCCTCTACTTGACATCACTTTAGTTAATGTAATGAAAGTATTTTAATTCATGCTCCTATATTTATAGAGAGCAATTTAAATATATAAAAACTTTATCTCTGTAAAAGCTAAAGATACCTGATCTCTCATAAGTATGCCGAAGAGCTCAACGGTGGCATTCAGGAAGATTAATCCCACTGGGCGGAATAGTGATACAACTAAAATGTTTTCATATAAATTACACCTTGGTGGAGCATGTCTGAGGTGGCCATCATGTTGTAGTGTGACCATCCTATTTACTTTGATGTAATTAATGAAATTGTTAAAATAGAAAACAATACTTTATCCAAAAGGAATATTTGGATCCTTTGTTATTGTCAGTTGAAACAACTTTTCTTACCCAGTTATTCAGATTGCTAAATTGGTTTATTTACAAAGGTAGATGTTAACATTACCCATGATGGAGGGACATTTTTGAAAACTGTGTTCTCTGTTTTAAACAATTTTGAAATGACTGGCTTATTATAATAAAAATCAAACAAACATAAAATATAATTTTGAAATACATTTAATTGATATTAAAGGAATATTCCTTGACCTGAAGAGATGCCCAAAGAGATGAATACACATGCTTTTTATAAGGAGGACAGTGTTTCATCCCTAGCATTGCATGGTTCTCTAAGCACCATTGGGTCAGACCCCCCAAAACTTCCCAGCATGGACTCATAAACTTCAATAAAAAAAGTAGGAATAAATAGTATAGGATGTAAAATAAGAACATTTTATGTAGTCAAATCCAGTTTAGTTACCAGTGTCACCTATGGCCTCCTGAACCCTGCTGGGTCTGCTCCCAATCAAAGAGCCAGAAATAGTTCCTGATCACTACAGCTATGGTTCAAAAAATTAATATAAAGGCAAATGCTCTTTAGCCTTTTGTTATTTCTAGGTTAGTGATTAAAGTATACCATAAAATCTTGCCATTATTTTTTCTTGTAATTTTATGTTAGTGAGTTGAACTAAATATAAGACATATCTATTTAGGTGGTTGGAATTATACTCTCAGCTTCTAGGGCAGCTTTTAGGATGTATCAGTTTTTTTCAAAGTGTTGAAAGGTGTTTAAGGCCACAATGATATCCATGGTGGCCTTGTTTTATCATCAGGTTATAAGGAAATATTAGATTTTTAATTGTTTTTATGAATTAAACTTTAAGAGAAACTTAGAGGTTATAAAAAATTGAATGGCTTCTTTGAAATTTTTAAGTACTAATAATATTGCTGAAATTTTATGGAACCCTTCAAATACTAAATGCTTAAGAGGTATCATGCTGCTAGTGTTCAACTGCAGACATTAATGTTTGTAGTATAGACAGCCTTTAAAATAAAGCACATACTATTTGGGGATCTGGTATTACTTTTGGGAAATTTTAAAGTTTGCTTTTTATTGAAAGTATGTTTTTAGTATTTAAAAAGTGAGTAGTAAGTTTGCATCTTAAAAGAATTGGCAATAATTGAAGGTTCATGTTTTCAATAATAGCTATTTTATGTAAAATGTTCAAGAACAGTTTTTCATACATATATGAAACTACCATTTTGTATATGATAATGAGTTTTCTATTGTCTTAAGTATTTCGTAAATTATTTTTAAGTATTTAGCATACACTTTTGCCTATGTATTTTTTAACTTCACTTTCAGTTATAATTGCCAGCAAATTATTTTACTTTATTTTCTTTGAGGGGAATTTTGGGCAACCAAAGCTCAAGGAAACATGTTTTGAATTTAATAATTCATTAGGCTTTTACTTTCATCTGAAGAAATATCTTACAAGTAAATTACCTTTTTACTTATCAGGCATTATGGTACTTTGTTTGCATTATGAGGGGCTCCACCTAGCAGTGCTTGAAGGATGTGTTAATTTTCTTCAGAAACCGTGAGGTAACAGAAATTATGAAGCATGCTCCAGACATTTTGAGCCTTCTCCCTGTCTTTATGTCATTCCTTTATTTAAGTTTAATAAGACAGGTAACATTCTTTTCTGTTTTAGTGTGCTCATGTTCAAATAAGTTGGAAACTTTAGGGAAGATTTTCACTCTTTCCAGTCTGACATATTTTAACATCATATGGTTGAACTTGATAAAGACAAGTTTAGTTTTTCTCTAGTTTTAGTGGTGTTTTTGAAACCAGTTTTCAAGAATTTATGTTTTTAGTGAAGTATATTAAAAACATTTTTTCTTTTAAAATTAACAAATACCTGCCACAAAAATGCAGAACCTAGATTCCTTATTTGTTGTCAGAAGTAGCCTGAGCTTCACATTTAACTAAATTGAAACAAATTTCAGATAACATACATTTGGGATAAGAAACTTCCTCACAACCTGTTCTCTGTCAAAGTAATTTAATTAGAGGTAGTTATATTTCTGTACAATTTGTTAATGCACACATTCTGAAAGAAAAGGAGAATGTGCCTGAGCAGTGATAATTTTAGTTTTCTTTATCTGGATACTGTCAAAAGAAAGGGCATTCACTGAATTTCATGGCATAAAGATGCCTGGAAGAAGACTATCATCAAAATTAATAGCAGCTCAATTTTTGTTGCTAGAATGCATATACAGGAAAACACAATAATCTTACTGCTTATCTTCTCATATAATAAATAAAATTGTGTGAAAAGGTTATTGAAAATCTAAATGTCTTACACTGATACCACAATAACTCTTCCCTGTTACCTTACTGCTTGTTTTCACTATTTTTTCTAATTGCACACTAAAGAAGGATATCTTAGCCTTTCTTTTTCCATTTTTATTTGTGATATTTTGTATACAGTTGTTATTTCATCATTACATGATTAATTTAAATCTAATGTAATAAATTTTATAGTGAAATATTTTGTGTGTTTTTTATCTTTTTTAATTCTAATTTATTTTGCACAAGATCTTATTTCTTTTTTCACAGTTACATGTGAAAATTGTGCATGATTTTTAGTTATATAATATATAATAACTCCTGTACCTATGCACATTCCCCACCACAAATGTCCTCACTTTAACTATCTTTCTCCTTGCCCTCTCCCCTGTCTGCCTCTGTGACAAACATACTGCTTCTTTATTTCTCTCTCTCTCTCTCTCTCTCTCTCTCTCTCTCTCTCTCTCTCTCTCTCTCTCTCTCTCTCTCTCTCTCTCTCTCTCTCTCTCCTCTCTCTCTCTCTCGCTCACTCTCTCTCTCGCTCTCTGTCTCTCTCTCTCTCATTCTCATTCTTTATTCTCCTTTTAAGCACTGTGTTTGCAGTATTGTTACTAAAGGGGTAAATGCATATCACTTTATTTTGTTTCAGCACCTAGTTTTTGTCCAGATGGATCATTTCCAACTGTCATTGTCATAGTGTTTGCTTTTCTACCCTAACTGTACTCTACCTTCAATTTGTGGCAAGATTTCTACTATGGTATGGTCCTCTTGACCCTCATCTCTATTGTATCTTTGTTTTACTACTATACTATCTTGTGTTTTATTTTTAATATCCTACAAATGAGTGTGATTGTCCTATGTCTATCCCTCTCCCTCTGCCTCATTTCACTTACAGAGCATTATTAAAAAAAGAAAGCAATACACTATATAAAATAACGAAGACTTGTAGGAGTAAATTTTTTTATGGATTTTCTTCATAATGTATTTTGATTTATAGATACTTTCCTAATTTTGTTGCATTAACAGGTTTTAGGTTACACAACTGGGGACTTTATAAGGAAATATATAGATGAGGATACAGTTAGTTACCAAAAGGCTTCTTTGGGTAACAGAAAAACTGTAAGTGACTCTCTGAGTCAGTTTTACTTTAATTGTATTAACTCATTGTGGAGCCTTCAGTCTTATGTTTTCTATATCAGACACGTTCCTTCTAATTACATGTAGGTTGGAAATATCATCAACTCTTAAATATTTTGCTGGGACATATGTTTGTCACATCAATCCTCATATTTTATGGGCCACACAAACCATGCAGTCATACAAATAGGTAAGGGAAATTAGAACAGTCATCATCCAGAATTTCTAGAAAGAAGGAAGAACTGGCAACCCTATGGACTCAGTAATGCTTGCCCAAACCATAATATTCCAACAGATTAAAAAAATATATTGGCATTTGGCTTATACCATGCTTCAGAATAGCCAATTTAGGCCAAAGAAATCTTGGATTCTATTAAGCATAAAGTCTGAAAAATTCCTTTTGGAGATTGAGGAAATCATTATTTTATCAAAATCTTAAAGCCATTTATAAGATATTGCATTTAATGTTTTATGCCAAGATGCCTTGTACAGTTGCAAAGTTCTTTATTTTACAGCTATGTAGATATCACTAATTATGTGCCAGGAGCCAATGATGTTGAAGACAGAGAAAAAGAGCTAGTTTTGAATTAGACACTCAGGGGAAGTAATGCAGGCATCCTACTTATCATAGTGACAGCACCAGTCAAAAGTTGATTAAACTAAGGACTGAGAATATGGCTCAATGATAAAGAACATTTACTGAGGTAAAGCATCTTCACATCATAAAGCATGGGTTTAATCCCAAGACTTGCAAAATAATAATTTGAAAGATTAAGCTCTATTGGTTAATATTCAAGAAAACAATCGCTTTAAAACATGATGTTAAGCAAAAATGAGAAAGATGCTCTTGCCTAAGGGCATGAGGATGGAAAGAATATAAATGATCTGAAGAAAGAAACATTGAGTTAAATTTGAATACCCATTATTCTATAAGTTTTACTCACATAGAAGTTCTTGCATATAAAAGTGGGCTCATAAATTCGAATTCCCCATAAATTGATGTTATAAAGATGAATTACTACAGCTTTATGCATAAATAAAGGAATTAGAAGACCATATTTGTAGATATATACCAAGAGCGCAAGCTGTCCAAAGGAGAGCTTATTTTCACTTTATTAGCTAATAGAAACATGGATTGTCAGTTTTTAATGTTCTTCATTGTAGAATTGTTGGAGAGTTATCCACCTGAAAAAATAGCTTAGCTAACAGACATTTTGGAGCACCTGAGTGAACTTAATTAAAAACTGCAAAAGCCATGTAAAAAATATTAAACATACACATAGATATTGTAGATTTGAAATAATGAGAAAAAGGATTCATTTGTGAGTGATTTCATGTCACATTTTCAAATCCTATGGAAAAAATATGGCTAGTAGAGCAATACCTGTGTATGCTTGAACTTAGCAGGTAGTACTTATTTGCCACTGGAAACTCAAATCATCTCACACATCTTGGAACAGCTATTAGAAGCAATGAGTGCTGGTATGGTTGTAAAGAAAGGATAGCTTCAAACATTATTATTGTGAATATGTAAAGGTGTTCCCTATATAAGAAGTAATATAGAGGTTACTCAGAAATTTAACAGCATAATCAACATATTATGTAGTAATGATATTATTTCAAAGAAAGCAAGAACACTCTCTTGAAAAGAGAACCATATTCCTTTATTCACCTCAGCAGTCTTTATAATAGCCAAACGATAAGTAACTTGATTTTCTGTCATCAAATTGATAAAGAAAATGCACTCACATAGGCACTGACAGTACAATAGAATATTATTCTGCTGTTACAAAGAAGGAGCTCTTTACCTTTGCCATAACATAGATAAACCTCTAAAACATTATCCTAAGTGAAATAAATCAAATGGGCAAAGACACATACCATATGTTCTTTCTGTATGTGGAATATAAAGACAAAATATGAGCTCATGGATACAGAGAACAGATTGGTTGTTATGAAAAGTGGTTTTGAGCATTGACAGAATAGGAGAGTATTAAGAAATATAAATTTAGCTTTAAATAAGTCTGAAGAGAAAATATGAAATATGGTTGTGGACATAGTTCTATATACTATATATTTGATAGTTGCCAAAATAATGAACAATTAAAATTTTAATCACAAATTTTTAAATATGCATGATGGTAGTTGTTAATTGAACTTTCTACCTATATAATTTCATAATAAATGTAAATATTAAATCACTAATATAACATTAACAAATTATATCCTAATTGTATTTAAATTTTATTTATTTATTTATGTTATTTCTTTTGTTTTGTTTTGTTTGGTTTGGGGGCCAACCTGACAGCATCCAGGGGTTACTCCTGGCTCTGCACTCAGAAATTACTCCTGGAAGGCGCAGGGGACATATGGGATACCAGGGATCAAACCGGGGTCAGTCCCTGGTAAGCCTACAAACACCCCACCACTGTGTTATCACTCCACCCCTGTATCTAAGTTTTTGTTTTGTTTTGTTTTTGGGTTTTGGTTCACACCCAGCAGCGCTCAGGGGTTACTTCTGGCTCTACACTCAGAAATCACTCCTGGCAGGCTCAGGGGACCATATGGGATACTGGGAGTCGAACCACTGTCCTTCAGCATGCAAGGCAAACACCCTACGTCCATGCTATCTCTCCGGCACTGTATCTAAATTTTAAAATGCACTGCTGAAACATATCCCCACATTCCCTCCCTCCCATGTTCTTATTAATAGATACTTAAGTAATTAAAAAATATGCTTCGTACTTATGAAAGAGGAAATTATTTAATACTTCGAAACTATTTTTTATTACTAATATGTATTCCAAAGTAGTAATATAGTGGAAATACAATAAAAATGCTGAAACATGTATAGGAACAATAATATTTTCATGTTCTCTTTAAATTGTTTCTAAATACTGCATGATGTTTTACTTGAGCAAAAATTATAAAGCATATGTAGGTATTTTCATATTTTCATTTATATGGTTTATGCAGCGCTATTAACTGCTAAAACATTTAATATATAAGACGTTGTTTCAGGTTAATATTTTATAAGGATATTATGGTTTTACAGTTAGCATTAATTTGAGATATTTTTTATGAGTATAAAAGTACTTTAAAATAATTATTTCCCTGATGTTTAATTTTGTATTAATCATGTTAGCAAAGTTTTATGTAGGCTAGAGCTCAATAACTACATATTTGCAACCAAACTATACGGGAGCCTTAATAATAAACTTCTTGTTTAATATTATAATGTTTTTACCCATGAATATTTAATTTTATACAAAATGGTTTTAAATTTGAAAATACAGTGGATCAAACCTGCCCTTGCATAACCTGCTTTGAGTTATATGAGCACTTAAACAAAATTAGTGTATAAGTATAAAAATATTGCTGTCAGAAAAATATTTTAAAAGAACATTTATGACTCTTTATAAACCAATAAAATTTTAACTTTATTGTATATGTCTGATGAAATACGACATTTTTGAATTATCAATTTGTATTTCCTTAATTTGTATTTTATGAAGTTATTGTGACCCAGTTACATATATAATTCAGACTAATACGTAACATGTAATTCATGTTTTTAAGGGACCAAGAATATTTATACCAATCCATTTCTTTGCATTATCTAGTAATATGAAGGTTAGAACATCACCTTTAAGGATTCCTCTTATTTTTTTAAATTAATAGCTATGTTCTTTAGACTAGTTTTAAGTTTAAAGAAAACAAATACAGATTTTCAATTTTTTTTGTTATCCTCAAGTCTTCCCTGTATTAACATCTTGAATCATTGTCACATATTTTTATACCAATAGTGGCATATTCTACTTACCAAAGTTTATAATTTGTATTAGGAGTCACCATGTTTTGTGATTCTAAGACATTTGATATATGCATGATGCGATGCATCTGCTACTAATGTCACCAAATAATATCACCTCCCAAGTGGGTATATTCATTTAAAATAAAGTTAAGATGTTAAATTGTATGTGTTATATCTCTTGCCTTGCATGCAGCCAACTCAGTTTGATCCCTGGTACCATATATCATTCTCTGAACACTGCCAGGAATTAACCATTGAATACATTAGAAGTAGCCCTTAAGTATGACTGAGTATGACCCAAACACAGTTCCCCTAAATTAAAAAAAAGGAAAATAATACAATAAATTTGTGGGGTTAGAAAAATAGCTTAAAGACTATTCTTTCTGCTGGAGGTCTTAATTTGCTTCACAAGACTTGCTGGGAACAACCTGTAAACACAGAACCAGAAATAACCTGAGTATCACTAGTGACCCAAGAACTAACAATGAAAGTTAAATTAAAAGTTTGTCCCCAAAAAAGATGATTAAAATGATTGGATCACAGGTTTTGGTAGCTGGATTTGGTTGCAATCCATAGCACTGCTGAATGTGACCTAAAAACAATAATAAATGTGATTAATTAGATAAATTAAAATTTTCCATCACATTTTTACAAGCTCATGTATTACAACTGATAGAAATTCTTGATGTTACTTAAGATAAAAAGTTAAAAATCTTATTATTTCTATACACACTAAAACACAGTTTAAAAATAGGAGTGAACTCATATACATATAGTACATGTCTATGATATTCGACTAATTTTTCTGATCTTCAAAATTAACTTTTTGTTTGTTTGTTTTTAGTTTTTGGGCCACACCCAGTGACACTTAGTATTCATCCTGGGTCAGCCGAGTGCAGCTGTGCTATCGCTCTGGCCCTACAAAATTAACTTTTAAATTAAATTTTAATAAATACAACTCATGACCCTTGGATATCTTTCTTTCCTAAAAATGACTTCTATATTTTTTAACTTTCATATATATATATATATATATGATCATAAACCTCCAGGAAAATATTCTTAAAGGATAAAAATCATAAGTAGAATTTATAAATATGAATTTACATTAGTTTGTAAGATTCTTCAGCACAGCATTTTTTTCCAATGATCTATATTTTAAAAAAAGAAAGTTTCTCTTGGGTAAGTTTTTTTTGTTATAGGGCAGGTGTGAATTTTATCAAATATACAAAAAAATACTCTTCATTGCATTTTAAGCCTTGAGTGAATCAAATGAATCCATGATCACACATCATAATGCAATACAAACTGGATGGGTTAAGCAGACATTAACTTCTGCTTGAGAGTTGGTGCCTAGGGCAAGAGGTTTGCAGCAGGTTTTATTTTCTTCTTGATCTACAGTTGGTTTTAACTCTTTGAACATGTCTGTCTGTCCCCAAATTTGATTTCATATTTTGTCTTCCTGGAACTCATTTAACCTTTATTATCCCCCTTCAAAATTATTTCTAAAATCTGGAAGGTGGAGTTTTATAACACTCTGGAGCTACTCACTGTTTTGTTATCAGTGGTCATTCCCAGCATACTCAAAGTAAATCTGTACTGTTGGAGAACAAATTGGGGTTCCCTACAAGCTATACAAGGGCCTGAATCCTTGTATTATCTCTCCAACTTACAATTTGTATCATATTTAGGGGCCTGAGTGATAGCACAGCAGGTAGGGTATTTGCCTTCCACGCAGCCAGCCCAGGTTCAATACCTGGCATCCCACAGGGTCCCCTGAGCCTGCCAGGAGCGATTTCTGAGTGCCAGGAGTAATTCCTGAGCAGAGTTTATGTGTCCCTTTCCTTCCCCCCCCCAAAAAAAAAACTATTTGCATCAGATTTGAAGATACCAGGAAGCAGTGCTTCCACATTTGAATTTGGGGGTGGCACAGTTAGTATCATATACCCACTAAAATGGAAAAGCCTGCAAGTTGTGGCTTAAAAACAGAAAATTATGTTTATCATTGAAAGAACATACCACCCTGAGTCAGTTGGTATATGTGTATTATGTGCAGTTGATGTAGGTATAGATGCATTAGTTCACAACAGTCAGGACTAATATTTCACTGTGGAGAGCATTTTCAGTTGATAGCTAACCTATTTTGCATTATTGTATTCACTCCATTGAATGAAGCATGAAGGGGCATATGTAATGGAAATATTGTCTTTAACTTAAATAATATAACACAATTATCTGACTTTACTGTTAGTATAAATATGAATTTTTATTTAAAAACAGTAATATAATATTGAGTATATAAAAATGATTTATCTTAAATTAGGGACAGAAGTAATAGAACTACTTTCAATACTGACCTTAATTTCCTCCAAATAATTTTCCCCAAAGTCAGACTGAGGTTAGCCACTTCTCATTCATAGCATGTGCAATGACCCTTTATAGAAAAAAAAGCATCATTTTTCCTACAAAGGAAAAAGTACACATCTTTGCTAATGCAACTTTTTGTCCCCAGCCCACCACCAGTATCATTCTGATATCTGAGTTCAAATAAGGAATGAAATTTTAAGATAACATTTAGTTACAAGCAGATCATGTGAATTCTCCTCCACTTGCCTCTTTCTACCACATAGGAGGCTCTAGCAAACTGTTCCCTGTAGTATAGTTATGAAATACACCAGTTTTAGAACTTTGAAAGTAATTTATTACTCTCAAAATATCATGTAGCATACTCTTTAAAGGTATATGTCACTTCTCTTATTTTATCTTTATTTCATTGTTTTACGTTTTGGAGGACACTCAGCAGTTCACTATATAGTTCCAAAATACTGTATAGAATTATAGATGAATCCAGAGCTTCTATATGTAAAGTGTGTGCTACAGACCTTTCAACTATTACCCCAGTCTCCTACTAAAAACTGTTCAGTAAAGATTGGACTTAAATAACTCACACCAAGGGTTTAGTTAGATTCCTTTGCACTTTTGCAAGGGGAAAAGATGACTGGGTGTCAACAGCTGTGAATATAGAGAGCTCTATAATTTTTCTTCCCACTTGTATAATAACTACCACCATCAAAAGTTAGTGTTAAAAGTTTACTTGGTAATTCTTAAGTGTTTTATTCAATGCCTGGAGTCAACTCATTGATAAAAAATAAATTATTAGAAGTCTATATTTGTTATGGTTGCTGGATGTTACTCAAGAAACTAATGACACAATTACTAAGTTTTTCAATATTTTTCTATTTTTAATATAAAATGTTATTCTATACACAGACTGTGAAGTTATGAATCACATCATTGATTATGGGGGTTGTAGACTATCTTAAATCTTTTTTCTAAACTAATATTTTTATAAATGTATTTAATAATTATTTGATTTATATACCAGCTTTATATATATATAGCCAGAATCATGTAAAAATTTCTTTGGGTTTTGGGAATGGAGAAAATCTAAGAAGTACTTGAATATTTAACGAACATTTAAAGTACCCCTATCATTCTTGGACTCATTTTTAGAAACCAAAATATGAGTCTTTTGAAGTACCCTCCAAAGTCTCCTGTGAGTCTTGGATAGAAGATGTTAAAAAAATAATAAAAAATTAGAACCTTTCAGAAAGGGCATACAGCCATCTCTTCAGATTGTTGTTCAGAAAATGGGTGTGGAGAACAGGAAGGAAAGTGATGTTATGTTGCTTGTCTGAGAGAAAAGGATAGAGACATGATGAGACAGGCTCCCAGTGGAAGAGGAATGATGGCAAATCTGTTGACTGGACAGAATATGTTATAGAAGATGTAAGAAAAATTTTTGAGATCCAAACGGTCAAGAATGAAGACAATATTGTATGCTGCTTAGAAGATTTTACAGGGAACATTGCAGGCTGTAAGCAGGGGGAAATCTGAGGTTAAGTGTGGGAGCATAAGACACAAGAGGCATATCCAACAATCCAAGTGTGAACTCATGGTGATTTCATTGAGAGTATTAAATGGAAGGAACAGTGCAGAGGACTTTAGAATTAGCAACCCACACTATCATTTTTTACAAGAGAAATAAGATGGAGTACGTAAGCATATTTTTCAATACTTCTACTCTAAGGACAAATGTTTTACTTAGAAAATTTAGTGATGCAATTTCACTTGGATTTTAAATATTTGAAAGATTATGGACACTTTATATGGGATTATATGGGAAATAATATATTAAATAAAATATTCTATTTTTCATCAGGGACTTTACAGTTAGTAGGGGAAATAAGTATTCATTATTTGGCAATAGTTTTGTGCCTATCTCAGTAAATTACTATTAATGAAAGTAAGGAACTCATAATTTCCTGTATGGGGAATAGGAGAGTTCATAAACTGTATATAGTGTGTTCAGAAATACAAAAAAAAGTATGTGATTATATTTTGCAATGTATATTATGTAGTAGGTTTCTAAAATATTTTCTATATTATTATGTGTAGCAGAGAATGTCATATGCTTATAAAAAAGAATTACTTTTACTTTATAGTTAAATATTATCTTCATGGACTTTTCTCCAAAGGATTAAATGTTTCAAAGGAAAATATTTTTAGATATTTTTATTATTTTATCATACTTTTGGTCCCATGTTTATAAATGTGTGTTATACCTTATTTAATCCAAATAGAATTATGTTTAAATAATTTTAATAAAGCATTCGTTAATTTGCATTTGTAACATGTAAGATGTGCATAATTTAGCTACTAAATGCCTTTAAATCTTCTATTCATAATTAATTCATTTTTAAACTTAAATTTTCTTTTAAAATGTACCTTATTCCTTAATATGCTATAAAATTGTTACTATGTCACTGAATGCCTAGCAGCAGCAAAGTAAATTTCAAATTATTTATCTTTTAATTACCATAAGACCTTGGAGGGGGATAAGTGTTAATAAATGCTGTTGTTTTTACATACTTATTCAAAAATGTAATGCTATGACTGTGCCATTAATGTGCACAGCACACAAGATAAATGAAAATTATCTTTTCAACCACTATCTCCTGGTCACCAGGTCTAAAAAAGTTGAAGTCCTTGGCTTAAAAATTTTAACCTGAGATTTCTGGTGAGATTGGTTGCTGCAGGCCAGCCTCAGAGGGCAGCACTTAGAGGGACTTTAGAGCTACTTGAAAGGAGGAAGTGAGTTTTGGATTGGCAGTGGGCAGGTACTCAGAAGTCAGACACATTCGAGGGCAATTGAGTTAATCTATTCAAAATGTTCATTCATATTTAAGCAGAAAATTATCAATAGCAGGTACTTATGGTATATTAGGCATTACATATATTATAGCTGCATTGTTAAACATTGTGAGTCAACACTGGTACAAAACTGCCACCTGTAAATTTTGAACATGTCTGAACATTTCAGTATTTTCCATAAATTCTTTGTTCTATAGTCATTAGTTTCACTACCCTAAAAAGAAATAATAGAAATCAGTCTTTCCCTTTAGCCATATCTTCACTAGTACCCCATTAATATTCACTATTAATCAACAGAATCATCTCTTAAAACTTAACTAAGCATTGCTACTAAAAGACCCAAAAGACCAAAACGTTTTTGTGGTATTAAATTCATTGCTTAGTGGCTGTTAATTAAATGAACACTTTCAGCATGGGGCAAGCAGGACATGATTCAGTTTATTTTAACTATAGGATGTAAGGATAGTAAATTTTCCTTTAAAAAAAAACTTAAAAAATCAAATGTTCTCATTCCGTACATGTTACTAGGTGACCAGCCAAATAATATTATTGTAAATTCTTCCAACTTTGGAAAAGGCACCTTAGGGTATATAAGGTGTTTTCTAGCAATACTTGTCTAACTGGAAGGGGCATAGGCACACCATTTTTCATCTATTCTATTTGGCATTATTAAGTCCCATTAGATATTTTATTTTTAGTAAGCTCCTTGTCGCTAACCTCCCAAGCACTAACCTAGAGTACAGCTGGCCTTTTTTCAGCAGTGTCTGCCAGGACTGCACCCCCTTTTTCAGGAGGGTGGGTAGGCCTGCACTGCAGCAGTCCTGCAGTAATCAGCCATCATGTTCTGGTGTTTAAACATTATATGCCTAAAACTCAAGATCAGTAACTGTAAATCATGTTTTTTAACTCAATATATTATTTTTATATCTGGTATTTAATGTATACATTTATTAATTTAGTCTTAAAACAATATATAAACATGTTACTCCTATTTTAAGTTTGGTTTTAAAATAAAGAAGCCTATCAGTTTCCTCTTTAATATACTCATCAAGTCCCTAACCTTACCTGTATACCCAGTCTTATATTTACAGCTGACTGAGACATACCTATAAACCGACTATCCACAAAATATTGTATGAATCTACAAACTAGTAATTTCTCTTCAAATAGTTTTGTGGCCAAAAACCTGTTTCAGATCTGTATTAAACATTTGCAGTCTACTCTGATCAATTTTAACAAAATCAAATTTAATTCTCTATTTTAGTTTCTCTGTTTCTAATTTTTTTGCTTGTTTTTTTTTTGGGGGGGGGCACATCCGTTTGACGCTCAGGAGTTACTCCTGGCTATGCTCTCAGAAATCACTCCTGGCTTGGGGGGACCATATGTGATGCCGGGGGATCAAACCCGATCAGTTCAAGGCTAGCGCTTGAAAGGCAGAAAGCCTTACCTCTAGTGCCACCACTCTGGCCCCACTGTTCTAATTTTTGCTATGTGGCTTAACAATTTTTTCTTTTTTTGCCCTGATGTTTCCCCTCACAGTGAGTATCAGAATATCAAAGTATTGTAGCCAAGTTTAAGCTTCTAAAGAAAAACAGAAGTCAGAGACTTGTTTGACCTTCATTTAAATACTCTTTGAGCTGTGACCTAATGGATGAATGGGATAGGTGTTAGACTGTGGCAGGCACTATTGGTGAGATCCAGGTACTTAAGCAGGATTATGACAGGAAGGACAGCGCGAGAACAGGAAATGCTAGGAAACAGCTTCTAAACACTGGACAGGGACCTCTACTATGAGAATTTTCTTAATAATATAAAAATAAAACTTTTCTGTTTCATGCTATTCTACTTAATCCTGGAACTTAAACAAGATATAAAAGTTCTTTTTTTTGCCCTTATAGCATAATCAGCATCTCAGGTTTATTATTCTCTTTTACAGTGAAGTTTAGCAACTGTAATGGAAAGCGGAAAGTACAGTATGAAAGCAGTGAACCAGCAGATTTTAAGGTGGATGAAGATGGTATGGTGTATGCTGTGAGAAGCTTTCCCCTCTCCTCTGAGCATGCAAAGTTTCTAATATATGCCCAAGACAAAGAGACTCAGGAAAAGTGGCAAGTAGCAGTAAAACTGAGCCTCAAGCCAACTATAACTGAAGATCCAGTAAAGGTAGGATATTGAAATATGACTTGAAGTTATATTTGAAAATTGAAATTTTACCTGAGGTTATGTTTGAAAATAAGATTTTTACAATTTGAGTTCAATATATTTTTGCTTTGCATCATATTAATGTATATTCTGTTTTTTAAATGTTTTAATTTTAGTAATTTCAATAGAATTCTGATGTTTTCAGTATCAAAATAAACTCGAGCCACGATTACATAACTAATCAAAAATATAATGAAAAATTGTATAGCTGAGATTTAAATTAGAAGTAGTTCTTTAACTCTCTTAGACTCCTTATAACATATTAAATGTTGCTTTGAGTCCAAATAAATAAAGGATATTTCCAAAAAAGTACAGTTTGAGCCAATGCAATAGAAAATAATTGAACACTTACTATGTTCTTCATAGGTATATTAAATAAAATACAAAAACATCTCAATAAACTTATTTTTTGAATAGTATATTGGAAGTGAATTTGAAGCAAATATATGAGGGAATAATGCATTCATACATCATGAATTATCATTGAATATATGAACTACAATATGTATTTATATGCATAAATGTCAAGATAATGGAATGCACACATTCATTTTTGTATTTAATTGTGAGTTGTGAGTTGCATTCCCTTAATCAAATATAACAAATGTCTCAGAGGAAATGATACCATTTTCTTTTTGTCTGTATTGTGCTTTTGTTATGGGAAAAATAATTTGTTAATGTATTAGCTGTTCACAGGAATCATATCATTTGGGTAATAGAAAGTGAGAAACTGATCACTAATCGAGTGAGAAGATGCTTTTGTTGGTGGTGATGATTCACTGTGTTCCATCAAACTAGCTTGGGTATTTTCACTGAAGCTACAAGGACTAATGGCTTAAATGTCTACAGATATAGAGAGAAATAGAAGAAAATGTTGACATCCTGCAAAGATTAATACTCAGTGTGCAAAGTGGGTCATCTGCAGCATCCATCATGGATGACATAGGTTTAGAATAATTACAGCATTAATTCTGTGGGATTTAATAGGGTCATAAATATTTGAGACATTCTTTAGCAGTATGTATTAAACTTCTCTTGGAATTCAAATTATATTTTAGCACATCAAGATCTAAATTTAATGTACAGTAGCACATTACCTGAACTGTGGTTTAAACTAATGAGAAATGTATAAAAGAGTACTATTAAATTTTTCTCAATTTTTACTAGGATCTAAGATGGTATATAGAAACTGAAAATAGTTTGCACAGTGGAGGTATATAATAAATTGTTTGGTGTCAATTTTTATGTACTTTCTAATTCAAAATTTTTTTATAATTTTCTATTATAAGGGCACAATAAAGGGGCCTCTAAAATATTTTCTTGTTCAAACTACTGTCCCTTTATTTTTAGATATCCTTTGATACTGATGTATGTTCATAAAATGCTTTCGTAGTATTTAGAAATGTTTATATTTTACTATAAAGGAATCACAAGATATTGAAGAGATAGTATTCCCAAAACAATTGTCTAAGCACAATGGCCATCTACAAAGGCAGAAGAGAGACTGGGTTATCCCACCAATCAACTTGCCAGAAAATTCCAGAGGACCTTTCCCTCAAGAACTTGTCAGGGTAGGTGATTCAACTTTAAATATTGTTTGAAATATATTAAGTGCATGTTAGAAGTGCTTTTGTCTGTTTTTAAAAGGTATCATTTTGACATTTCCTATGTTCTAATATGTTTGAGGGGGGGGGATTTGGGCTACACCCAACAGCACTCAGGGGCTACTCTTAGCTTTGCACTGAGAAATCACTTCAGGGCACCATATGGGAGCCAGAGAACAAACCCAGGTTGGCTGCATGCAAGGCAAATGCTTTACCCACTATGCTATTGCTCTAGCCCCTAAAATGTATTTTATTTTACAGATGAAATAAATGTTAAATTATATGGCATCATGGAAAGCCTCTTTTTATGTTAATTTAGTAATTTTGGTAAACTTCCCTGCACTTCTCTGTAAGTTCTATGTACATTTAGTGATTATCTGGTGTAAAACACATAAACCCTTACTACAAACTCAATTCTCTACCTCTATTCTAGCACACATAAATACACACACATACATGCACTCACGCCAAAACACACACACACACACACACACAACACACCTTAGTTTATTGGATTTTTCACTCCTCATGAATATCTTTGCCCTACACAGATAGCTTTCAGCCAAAGAAAATATAAAGGAGGTAGTCATTGCTAAAAATGCTAGCACCAAGTACACTTGGGAGTTTTTTTTAAAGACCTGGGCTATACCTTAACAGAATCTTCAGAGTTGGCATAAATAGACTTCAATCTGAGAAGTTCTTAGTTTTCTCAATTACTCAAAATGGATAGCATTTTATACAGAGAACAAAATGAAGACATATTTATATGCTTAGTTAAAAAACCTGTTATTTATTACAAGATGAGCATATAAGATTGACCTTCATATATATGCATACACACACACACACACACACACACACATATATATATATATATGTATATATATATATATGTAAATCTCTTTTTTTTAGTTTTGGGGCCACACCCAGGGGCGCTCTGGGTTACTCCTGACTCTGCACTCAGAAATCGCCCTTGGCAGGCTCAGGGATTCAAACTGGTGTTTGTCCTGTGTTTGCCACATGCAAGGCAAAACCCCTGCCGCTGTGCTATTGCTCCGGCCCCTGACATTATATTCTTAAAATTATATTAAGACTACCATGTATTAAGAGAGAGTTGTTTCTGTATGTGGTTAATTTATAATTTTAGTGCATACTTTCTCAAAGCTGTATTTTCAGTCATAGATTTGTGTGATAACTATTGTAATGCATGTTGTAGTTGAATTTAGGAATGAGTGGCATAACCCTCAAACAAGGATGTTTCTATTTTCCTATTATAAAAACAATAAAAAGAAATTTTTTCTTTGACTTAAAAAACAAGTACTTTATTCTGTTACTGGATTTTGTATGCTTACATAAATATCTAAATAGCATTGCTCTAGCTGTTCTTTCTTTCCCCATTCTGTATGTTCCTCTGACCAATTATCTTTAAATTTAGTTTTCCTGGAAATTGTGTTTGGAAGAAAAAGTAGTCAGTCCTTGGGGGCAGAGAGATAGCATAGAGGTAGACAGTTTGCTTTGCATGCAGAAGGACGGTGGTTCGAATCCCAGCATCCCATATGGTCCCCAAGCCTGCCAGGAGTGATTTCTGAGTAACCCCTGAGCACTGCAGGGTATGAACCCCTCTGTTGCAAGTCAGCCCCTGAAGAGGTTGACTGATGGAGGGATGGAGGATGAGGTCTTTCCCCTCCAGCTCGGAGTACGCGTCTGCCACCCTGTCCAGCCGATGGTTCTGAGGTGAAACAGCCGGTAAACAGCTCACAGACAGTCAGGCTTGGGAAATATTAGCTTTATTCGGTGGACAACACTGAAGTACAAAGACTCAGCATAAGTTCCAGCAAAAAAGCCTCTCGCCTTCCACAGACCCTTGTTTTTATCCCCCAGCATCAGATACCACCCAATGGTGGGATCAGATACCACCCAATGGTGGAAGCAGAATCAGGTACCACCCTAGGGTGGGGGCAGAATGCCAGGTCACACCCTAGGGTAGGGCACAATCACCGATCAGGGTAGGGTCAGTAACATAATAATCCCCTAAAATATTTACATACACAACAATTCCCCCATTTGTTTTTAGTAAACAAACAATATTGTCTACAATTATTAAAGGAAAAACTAGTCAATAATAAAAGAGAGGCTGTTTGCATAAGCGCATCACAGGAAAATGTAAAGAAAAACTTCTAACCTAAACACAGGGTGCCCCTCCCTTAATATAAATAAATGATAATAAGCTTTTGCAATCTTACTCCGCCTTTAGCCAAAGGCAGGTAATATTTCCATAGAAACAATGTAATAAAGTGAAAATTAACATACTAGCCTTTTTCAAAAACATAACATTTCTGCAAAATATACTATACACCTGTAACTTAAAATTTTCTTAATGCTTTTCTACCGAGCACTATCCTGGAACTTTCATGTTCCTATACCTATTAAACTATTTTGGGGGAACTTTCTGTTCCTATTAACCTTCCCTATACATAAGTACTACAGCATAAATGCATAACACACATTTTAAAAACAGGCTAAGTACATTTAAATACACCATAAAACATTTTGCAATTGAAAATATTAACTATGGAAAACAATAAAACACATTTAAATTATAAAGAAAATGACTTAATCAGGAGCTACACCTGAAAGAAAGGTAAATGCGGCGGTTTTTAAATTAGATTGTTCATTTGGGCTTTACTGTTATTTCTCCCCTTTTTTAACTAATTTTTTTTACACCACTAACTAAAACGTATCCCATCACCAACTATGTGTAAAATATGTGGCTACCCACTTAATCCCTTCACCTAAAAACCATTAGTCCAGACCACGGTCTTCTTCCACGCCGATGTCTCCATGTGGTTTTCTTCCATGGGGTTTCAACTGGGTTATCTTGAGCCATTTCATTCTCCTGATCTGGAGGTTGGGTCCCAGGCTCGCTGCAAAAAGCCACTTCCAGGCCGCGGTTTCCACATAGCTTTACCAGAGCAGAGCAGAGCTGAGCTGAGCTAGGCCACAAGCATCGCCACTTCTGGCCTATCTATAGCTTTTGGTGCTTATCTGCCGCAGGTCGGTCATTCTGTGCTGATCGCAGCTGCCTTTTTTTCCAGAAAGCACTTTGGAAGCCGGACTCTGTGTTTAGGTTAGAAGTTTTTCTTTACATTTTCCTGTGATGCTCTTATGCAAACAGCCTCTCTTTTATTATTGACTAGTTTTTCCTTTAATAATTGTAGACAATATTGTTTGTTTACTAAAAACAAATGGGGGAATTGTTGTGTATGTAAATATTTTAGGGGATTATTATGTTACTGACCCTACCCTGATCGGTGATTGTGCCCTACCCTAGGGTGTGACCTGGCATTCTGCCCCCACCCTAGGGTGGTACCTGATTCTGCTTCCACCATTGGGTGGTATCTGATCCCACCATTGGGTGGTATCTGATGCTGGGGGATAAAAACAAGGGTCTGTGGAAGGCGAGAGGCTTTTGGCTGGAACTTATGCTGAGTCTTTGTACTTCAGTGTTGTCCACCGAATAAAGCTAATATTTCCACAAGCCTGACTGTCTGCGAGCTGTTTACCCGCTGTTTCACCTCAGAACCGTTGGCTGGACAGGGTGGCAGACGCGTGCTCCGAGCTGGAGGGAAAAGACCTCATCCTCCATCCCTCCATCAGTCAACCTCTTCAGAGGCTGACTTGCAAAACCCCTCCCTCAAAAAAAAACAAAACAAAAACAAAAATAAAAACATAGTCAGCCCTTGATGTGCATGATGCTTGAGAGTGTAGAATTATATTTAAAATCTTTTCATGTATTCTTTGTTACTAAGAAAACATTGTGGGTAATAAATAGTATCTTAAAATGATATGAAAAGCTTTGTTGAAGTGAATGTCAGTATAATGCCAGTACAGAAATCTGACCTCCAAATTCAACCCTGTGAGAATTACCATGTGAGTCTATTTCACACCATGGTTAGACAATTATTTCTTAGCTGATTCAAATGATAAACAATTGTTATATTAAATAAATTGGACACCTGTTGCTAGGTTAAATGCTTTGACCTAGAAACTCCTAGAATAGAATTTGATTTCAAAACTGACACTCCTTCATTTGACTTTTTACACTGCTCCTAGTGAGTATTCTTTCAGATGTTAACATTGTCCCCAGACCTTCTGGTGTTGGGGACATCCCTGTTTTGAAGTCTAGCACCAAGAAACAAAGATGAACAGGGCTGGGAGAGTGTCACTGATTTTTCTGAAAGAGATGGTGTAAGTTTACTACTGAAAAGGGGCCTGAGGTGAGGCATGCCCTCTCCCTGATAATGATCTCATTTTGTCTGTTTAATGTGATTGTCTTCTTGATCCTCAGATCAGGTCTGATCGAGATAAAAACCTCTCACTGCGGTATAGCGTCACGGGGCCAGGTGCCGACCAGCCTCCTACTGGTATCTTCATTATCAACCCCATCTCGGGGCAGCTGTCAGTGACTAAACCTCTGGATCGCGAGCAGATAGCCCGATTTCATGTAAGATTCAACCTGCTGAAATTCTGTGCACTAATACTCTTCTAAATGTTAGCAAATATACATAAGTATAAAAGCATTAATGTTCAAGTTTGACCACCAGAATTGTAGCCATTTCAAAGTAACTTGCACTTTTTCTAAAATTAATAAAATGTGTTGTAGTATTACAAACATTTAAAACATTCAGGGTTAAAGAAAGTTAACATTGCCTAATCTAATTCTTTTTATGTGTTTATGTGGCTAAGAATTTATGGGAATAAATTTTTTTTGTTTGTTTTGTTTTGTTTTGTTTTTGGGTCACACCCAGCAGTGCTCAGGGGTTATTCCTGGCTCCATGCTCAGAAATTGCTCCTGGCAGGCACAGGGGACCATATGGGATGCCAGGATTTTGAACTGATGACCTTCTGCATGAAAGGCAAATGCCATACCTCCAAGCTATCTCTCCGGCCCCATGGGAATAAATTCAATTAAAGAGACTCAAGATTGGTACTTTAAGCAGCTATCATAACCCTTTTTATTGGCCTAATAGTATTCTCTTCTATCTATAGACTATAATTTTAATTAGTCACATGCCAGTGAATATCTATATTTGCCATTTTTCCGTTTTAATTGGGTTAATTATTCCTATAAAATATAGCATTAGAAAAGCAGGTGGTGGGCCCGGAGAGAGAGCACAGTGGCGTTTGCCTTGCAAGCAGCTGATCCAGGACCAAAGGTGGTTGGTTTGAATCCCGGTGTCCCATATGGTCCCCCGTGCCTGCCAGGAGCTATTTCTGAGCAGACAGCCAGGAGTAGCCCCTGAGCACTGCTGGGTGTGGCCCAAAAGAAAAAAAAAAAAAAGCAGGTGGTATATATGTGATTTGTTAGTCATGTTCTATACAGAAAAATGTCCAACTATTACACTCCAACTGAAAATTCGTATTTCTTGTCTTTTTATTACACTACCAGCATTTGGTTTCAATAACCTGCTAATCTTGGTGACTTTTCTAGATACTTTATTTAAATTTCTTACATTATTTTTAATGCTGTTCTTAATTTTTCATTGTATTCATTTTAATATTCCACTAGAATAGCTTTTAATGTTAGTTACATTGCATAATCTTAAAATATATTATTGATTTTATCAATCTATATATACTATTTTTTCCAATTTAAAGATAATATTGTAGAAAGTATTTGAAAACTCAGCAATTACCTAATATGTAAGTAGAAATATCAGTAGGCATTTTTCTTTGTTTGTTTTTCCAGTTTTGCTTTTGCATTTTCCTGGAATAAGATTTCAGTGGTTGTTTAATAAATTTAATATAGAAATCTAAATTGCTTTTCTACTTTCTTCATGAATATTAAAAATTTTACTGAAAATGTTACTTTCTTTTTAAAATTAAGCAAGTATATTTTAAAAATATTCAAATATAAAAAAGTAAATTAGTTTAAATATTGCATACTAACAAATTGATTATTATACCAGTACATGAAAGTAATCTTTTATCATTTCTAATGATTTGATGATGTTCTAGGAGATATTTTCTCCATGCCAAAGTATAACTTTGTTCTTAAAATTGACATTATATTCTGAAACCAGATTTTACCACATAGCAATCATGAATTTATTTCTTTTTATTTCCATACAAAATTAATTATTAGTATTTTTATTGCTCCTCGTCATTCTTTTGAATGATTGTAGAATAGTTTTAATTGTTTGCCTATTGGTATATATTGGATAACTTTGTTTTGTTTTACGACTATACATGATATATCAATTAAATTTCCCTGTTCATTTACCCACCATGTCCTTGGAAGGAAATTATTTCATAAATACTGTGAAAAATTTTTTTAGACTAATTATGCTGGGGCCAGAGCAGCCGCGCAAGTGGTAGGGCATCTGCCTTGGACGCAATAACCTAGGACAAACCTCAGTTTGATGCACCGGAGTCCCATATGGTTCCCCAAGCCAGGAGCAATATCTAAGCACATAGCCAGGAGTAATCTCTGAGCGTCACTAGAGGTGTGACCGCAAAACCAAAAACCAAAAAAAAAAAAAAAAAAAAAAAAAAGGAATAATTATGGTGTGTCCCAACTTCATGGATAGGAAATATACTTTTTTTTATTATTACAAATATTAGCATTTGTATATTTGTAAACAATGTTATATCTGGAAAGATGATACAGCAGAAGTCCCTTCCCTTGCACATGGCTGACATGATTTTTATCCCCAGCATTTAATATCCTCCAAGACTTGCAGGAATGACTCCCTAAGTATAAATCCAAAAGTACACTCTGTGCATAGCTGGGTATGGCTCAAAATCGAAAGCGAACTGAAGAAATGTACTTGATGTTTAAGTTGCATAAGTTTATCTCAGATCAGATTAAGTTCCCTATTCCTGTCTTCTGTCAAATTTACAATTGGGTATCTAATTCTTTTCTTTATTATTAAAATATTTATCTGTTGACTACTAAATATTGATTGGCCATATCGTTTTCCATTTGTTATTTATATTTGTGACTTTATCATTTAAACCCAATTATAAATCATATCTTTCTTTAAATAAATTTTTATATTGTAGTTATTTTTCTTCAGCATCTAAGAGTTTAAGTTCAAAAATATATAAATGAATATTGAACCTTTGTGGAAATAATTGTAGTAGAAGGACAATTGATTTTTTTTTGTTTGTTTTTTTTGCTTGGCTAGTTATCTAAAACCATACATTGATTGGATATTCTTAATGATGTCACCAATGCTTAGTCTTACAAAATTTTTATTCATACTTGTTCTTAACTTTATTTGCTGAACATATATAACTTTATGAACTTTATTAATTATTGAAGTTTTAAGTTATTAAAATGCTAACATGTGGCAGAGTAAAAAGATCTAGTACAAACTAAAGTAAGATAAATTAAAAATGCTTTAATTGAATGTTGAAACTCCCTCTCCCACATACAGGACTGGCCCTGGTTTGATTCATAGCATCCTATATAGTTTTATTTTGTTTGACCAAATAAATTAATAATGCTCCTTTTATTGTTTAAAATATTTAATAAAAGAGAAATAAAGCTTCCAGATATTTTACAGAAGTAGCATTGCATAATAGATTTAAAAAGTACACAAATAAACTTGTCTTAATTATGATCTAATTTATTAAAGTAAATTATATCAATATAAAAATCCTAAATATATTTTCCTATCCGAATTATTACTCCAAATTTTATAGTTAAAATCCAGGAAATAAATTCATACCATATTAGGGGGAAATGCTTACTCTCCAATTTATCACTGAATGTATAAAAGAGTGTTCCTACTTAAAAAATTAAGTATTTTATAGAATTTAAAAATTAAGTATTTCGGGGCCTGGAGAGATAGCACAGCGGTGTTTGCCTTGCAAGCAGCCAATGCAGGACCTAAGGTGGTTGGTTCGAATCCTGTTGTTCCATATGGTCCCCGTGCCTGCCAGGAGCTATTTCTGAGCAGACAGCCAGGAGTAACCCCTGAGCAACGCCGGGTGTGGCCCCAAAACAAAAACAAACAAAAAAATAAAGTATTTCATAGAATTACAAGTATTATTCAGTATAAGTGCTCCATTTATGTGTCAAAAATGGGAGGAATTATTTCTAAGATGTTGATAATTTTGCAAGAATTATTTCTAAGATATTGAAATGTTAGAAATAGAGGGCCCAACTGTGAAAAATTGTGAGTGCTGCCTGTTTCTGTGTCTGTCTAATATTCTGTTGCGTGAACCTCTTAGGAGTGGGCCGAAAAGAGGCTCCAGCAGAGCACTTTGCTCCGCTTCGCTAGGCGGCTGTGCACTCTTTCTAAGAAAAGAACACCATCGAAACAAGAAGAAAAAATCACTCTAAGAACTGTGCTGGATCACTGAAGCCCAGCATTTCTCTCCAGACTGTCTTCTCTGCTGCATGCTCGGGCCTAAAATTTGATCCTGTGTGAGGCTTTATCCATGGAGGACTCCCATCCCTTGGAGGCAAGTCGACCCATCCAAAAAGGGTGGAGCCAGAGGAGTGTGCTGCCTGCATCATTTAGCTAATGAATACCACCACAACACGTAGAAAAACACACAATACAAGTGTGACAATGGGGAAACAACGCAGGCCAGCACCAGACATAGAGAATTCTGATGACCAGATAATGACCAACCAACTAATCAACCTCTCAAATAAGGACTTAAGAAAACCAATATTAAGATGTTCAAGAAACTCAAAGAAAAAATGTATAGAGTTGAACAGAACACTAATAAGAACCAAGAAAATATGAAGACAGAAATCACAAAACTCCAAATTGAAATAACATGTCAACTAACAGGCCTGAAAAACTCAGTAAACGAAGTGAATGACAAAATGGATAAGCTCTGGGACAGGGTATCAGAAGCTGAGAATAGATTTGGTGCTGTGGAAGATGAGATAATAACAATTCCATACAGCAGGAGAGATTGGAACAAAAACTTAAAGCAAATGAACAGACAATGGAAAAATTAGTCAAAGAATGGGAACAGATGAAAATAGAAGTCTATGATAAGATCAACAGAAACAACTTAAGAATCATTGGAGTCCCAGAGACCCAGGAAGAAAATTTCCAGAAAGAATCAACGGTCAAGAACATCATTAAGAGAAACTTCCAGAGTTAAAAAATATATGTGATCAAATCCTGCATGCTCGAAGAGTACCAACCAAAAGAGACCACAGAAAAACTACCCCAAGACACATCCTAGTCACAATGACGAACCTTACAGATAGAGACAGAATTCTGAAAACAGCAAGATCAAAAGGGGAAATTACGTTCAAGCGAGCATCCTTGAGATTTACAGCAGACCTGTCACCAGAAACACTCAAGGCCAGAAAACAGTGGTGGAATATTGTGACGAGACTGAATGAAATGAATGCTTCACCTAGAATACTGTACCCAGCAAAACTCACTTTCCGGTTTGACGGAAGAATACATGATTTCACAGACAAAAAACAGCTCAAAAACTTTAAAGACTCAAAACCAGTCTTAAGAGAAAAACTGAAAGATCTAATTTAAGACAAGACTAGCCAAAAGAGACACCAAATTTTGATATAATTAAATAATTATATAATCATATATTATATATACAATATATAATTATATATATAATTAAATCCCAGGACAATTCTTTCTCTCAACGTCAATGATTTCATCCCAGGAATGCAAGGATGGTTTAACATCCATAAATCTATCAACATAATACACAACATCAACAACAAGAAAAATAAAAACCACATGATCATATCAATAGATTCAGAGAAAGCATTTGATAAGGTCCAACACCCATTCTTGATCAAAACTCTCAGCAAAATAGGAGTGGAAGGAACCTTTCTCAATATACTTAAGGCCATCTACCACAAGCCAGTGGCAAATATTATCCTCAATGGAGAAAAACTAAAAGCCTTCCCTCTAAATTCTGGCACAAGACAAGGCTGTCCTCTCTCACCACTCCTATTCAACATAGCACTGGAAGTACTTGCTATAGCGATTAGTCAAGAAAAAGATATCAAGGGAATCCAGATAGGAAAGGAAGAAGTCAAGCTCTCACTGTTTGCAGATGACATGATACTCTACTTAGAAAACCCTAAAGACTCTAACAAAAAGCTTCTAGAAACAATAGACTCATATAGCAAGTTGGCAGGCTACAAAATCAACACAAAAAAATCAATGGCCTTTCTATACACCAATAGTAATAAGGAAGAAATGGACATTAAGAAAACAAACCCGGCCAGTGAGTGAGTAAGAAATGGCTGCATATGGGGGTTTCCAGGCAGAGTGCTGATTGCTCTACCTGCAGAGTCTCCACCCGGCTGTGCTTCTTCTGAGGAAACTGAGGACCTGAAGGGAGCCCTGTCCTACTCTTCTCTGTCTTTCCTGAACTCTGGAAACTCTCCTCAGAGCCCTGGGAAGCGAACTCCAAAAAAACTGAAGCTACCCAGCAAGTGAGTGAGTAAGAAATAGCTGGATGTGGGGGTTTCCAGGCAGAGTGCTGATTGCTCTACCTGCAGAGTCTCCACCCGGCTGTGCTCCTTCTGAGGAAACTGAGGACCTGAAGGGAGCCCTGTCCTATTCTTCTCTGTCTTTCCTGAACTCTGGAAGCTCACCTCAGAGCCCTGGGAAGCAAACCCCCCAAAAACTGAAGCTACCCAGCAACTCTCCTCAGTCTTGGGAAGCGACCCCAAAAATACAGCATTCTGAAGCTGCCAAGCAAGCGAGTGAAAACTACGTCTGTCCAGTGGGGCCCGACTATGAAAAACTGTGAGTGCTGCCTGTGTGTGTCTCTACTATCCTGCTGCGTGAACCTCCTGAGAGTGGGCTGAAAAGAGGCTCCAGAAGGCACTTAGCTCCACTTCGCTACGCAGCCATGCACTCTTTCTAAAAAAATAACACCATCACAAGAAGATAAAAAAACACACTAAGAACTGTGTTGGATCACAGAAGCAAGAACTTCTCTCCAGACTGTCTTCTCTGCTGCGTACTCGGGCCTAAGATTTGATCCTGTGTGAGGCTTCATCCACGGAGGACTCCCCTACCTTGGAGGCAAGCAGGCCCATCCAGAAAGGGCGGAGCCAGAGAAGTGTGCTACCTGCATCATATAACCAATGAATACCACCACAACACGTAGAAAAAACCACAATACAAGTGTGACAATGGGGAAACAATGCAGGCCAGCATCAGACATAGAGAATGAAGATGACAATTCTGATGACCAGTTAATGACCAACCAACTAATCAACCTCTCAGATAAGGACTTTAGAGTAGCAATATGGAAGATGCTCAAAGACCTCCAAAAAACCATGGATAGAGTGGAACAGAACACTAATAATAATCAAGAAAATATGAAGACAGAAATCACAAAACTCCAAACTGAAATAACATGTCAACTAAGAGGCCTGAAAAAATCAGTAAACGAAGTGAATGACAAAATGGATAAGCTCTGGGACAGGGTATCAGAAACTGAGAATAGACTTGGTGCTGTGGAAGATGAGATACATAACAATTCCATACAGCAGGAGAGATTGGAACAAAAACTTAAAGCAAATGAACAGACAATGGAAAAATTAGTCAAAGAATGGGAACAGATGAAAATAGAAGTCTATGATAAGATCAACAGAAACAACTTAAGAATCATTGGGAGATGCCAGCACCCTTCTGCCTCTCTACTCTGCTGTCCTGCATTTTCGGCCTGATTTCACCCTTGGTGCAGCTCATCAGCCAGCCTGCCTTCCTGTGAACATTCCGGGGAGTCTGCCTTCCCGTGAGCCTTCCGTGGAGGTGAGTCGACACGCCCAGAAAGGGAGGAGCCACTGAACTTTGCTGGATCTCAGATGCCAGCACCCTTCTGCCTCTCTACTCTGCTGTCCTGCATTTTTGGCCTGATTTCATCCTGGGTGCGGCCCATCTGCCAGCCTGCCTTCCTGTGAGCCTTCCGTGGAGGTGAGTCGACACGCCCAGAAAGGGAGAAGCCAGAGGAGCACGGTTGCTCCGCTCCCCTCCGCGATGGTGCACAGCATTTAGCCAATAAATACAATCACAACACGTAGAAAAACACGCAGTACTAGTGTGACAATGGGGAAACAACATGGGCCAGTGCGAGACATAGAGAATGAAGATGGCAACTCTGATGACTTGAACATGATCAACCACCTAGTCAGTCTCTCAGATAAGGAGTTTAGAGTTGCAATATGGAACATGTTCAAAGAACTCAAACAAAGTATAGAAGAGAAAACTAAAAAGAATCAGGAGAATATGAAGATAGAAATGAGAAAACTCCAAACGGAAATTTCAGATCAAATAACAGGTCTGAGAAACTCAGTAGATGAATTGAAGAAAAACATGTTTGAGATTTCCCACAGGTTAACAGCAGCTGAGGATAGAATCAGTACACTGGAAGATGAGATACATAACAATTACATACAGCAGAAGAAATTGGAAAAAAGCCTCAAAGCAAATGATCAAACAATGGAAAAATTACTCAAAGAATGGGAATAGATGAAAATAGAAGTCTATGATAAGTTCAACAGAAACAACTTAAGAATCATTGGAGTCCCAGAGACTCAGGAAGAAAATCTCCGGGAAGAATCAACAGTCAAGAACATCATTAAAGAGAAACTACCAGAGATAATGAATACATGTGATCAAATCCTGCATGCCCAAAGAGTGCCAACTAAAAGAGACCCCAGAAAAAACACCCCAAGACACATCCTAGTCACAATGACGAATCCCATAGATAGAGACAGAATTCTGAAAGCAGCAAGATCGAAAAGAGAAATTACATTTAAGGGAACATCCTTGAGATTTACTGCAGACCTGTCACCAGAAACACTCAAGGCCAGAAGGCAGTGGTGGGACATAGTGACAAAACTCAATGAAATAAATGCTTCGCCTAGAATACTGCACCCAGCAAAACTCACTTTCAGGTTTGAAGGAACAATACATAGTTTCACAGACAAACAACAGCTCAAAAACTTCACAGACTCAAAACCATTCTTAAAAGAAAAACTGAACGGCATACTTTAAGACAAGGCTTACCAACAGACACACCAAACTTTAATATAAAGATGGCACTAACTCCCAGGATAATTCTTTCTCTCAATGTCAATGGACTAAATGCACCAGTTAAGAGACACAGAGTGGCTAAATGGATCAAAAAACTCAATCCAACCTTCTGCTGCCTACAAGAAACGCACCTGAATAGTCAGAACAAACATAGACTCAAAATAAAAGGCTGGAGGAAAATCATCCAAGCAAACAACACCCAAAAAAAAGCAGGAGTGGCCATATTAATATCAGATGATGCAAATTTTATACTTAGGAAAGTAGTAAGGGACAAAGATGGACATTTTGTATTAATCAAGGGATATGTACAGCAGGAAGAAATCACCCTCCTAAACATATATGCACCGAATGAGGGGCCAGCAAAATATTTAATACAACTGTTGACAAATCTGAAAAATAATATCAATAACAACACAATAATTGTGGGAGACCTCAACACGGCATTGTCAACACTAGACAGGTCAACCAGACTGAAACCCAACAAGAATATACTAGACCTGAGGAGAGAAATGGAAGTAAGAGGCCTAGTAGATATATACAGGACACTCCACCCCCAGAAGCCTGGATACACATTTTTCTCTAATGTACATGGGACATTCTCTAGGATAGACTACATGTTAGCACACAAAACATATCTCCATAATATCAAGAGGATACAAATTTTGCAGGCTGCCTTTGCTGACCACAAAGCCCTGAAAGTATATATAAACTACAAAGGGACACAGAAGAAAAATTTTAACACCTGGAAGTTAAATAGCCTCATACTGAATAATCAGTGGGTCTGAGATGAAATCAAAGAGGAAATCAAAACCTTCCTGAAAACAAATGACAATGGAGACACAATTTATCAGAACCTATGGGACACAGCAAAAGCAGTACTGAGAGGAAAATTTATAGCTTTGCAAGCACACATCAGGAAAGAAGAAGGGGCATACCTGAATATCTTAATGACGCAGCTCATAGAATTAGAAAGTGCTCAACAAAAGGATCCAAAAATAGGGAGGCAGAAGGAAATAACAAAGCTGAGAGCAGAAATCAATGAAGTGGAAACGAGAAAAACCATCCAAAAGATCAACGAAAGCAGAAGTTGGTTCTTTGAAAAAATAAACAAGATTGATAGACCACTGGCAAAACTAACAAAGAAAGAAAGAGAGAGAAACTTGATAACTCGTATTAGGAATGAAAAAGGAGAGATCAATACTGATATGGTAGAGATTCAAAGGGTAATCAGAAACTACTTTGAGAAACTCTATGCCACTAAAAATGAAAACCTGGAAGAAATGGATAAATTTTTGGAATCTTATAATCTTCCACGATTGAATGAAGAGGATGTAGCATATCTAAACACACCCATTACTATTGAGGAAATTAAGAAAGTAGTCAAATGTCTGCCCAAAAACAAAAGCCCAGGCCCAGATGGATTTACTAATGAATTCTTTCAAACCTTTCAAGAGGAACTACTACCAATCCTGGCAAGACTCTTTCATGAAATTGAAAAAACAGGAAAACTTCCAAATAGCTTTTATGAAGCCAACATTACCTTGATACCTAAACCAGACAGAGATGCTACGAAAAAAGAAAATTACAGACCAATATCGCTGATGAATGCAGATGCAAAGATCTTCAACAAAATCCTGGCAAATAGGATTCAATGCCTCATTAAGAAGATCATCCACTACGATCAAGTAGGTTTCATTCCAGGAATGCAAGGCTGGTTTAACATCCGTAAATCTATAAACATAATACACAACATCAACAGCAAGAAAAATAAAAATCATATCATCATATCAATCGACGCAGAGAAAGCATTTGACAAGGTCCAACACCCATTCTTGATCAAAACTCTCAGCAAGAATGGGAATGGAGGGAACCTTTCTCAATATAGTTAAGGCCATCTACCACCAGCCAGAGGCAAATATTGTCCTCAATGGAGAAAAACTGAAAGCCTTTCCTCTAAATTCTGGCACAAGACAAGGCTGTCCTCTCTCACCACTCCTATTCAACATAGCACTGGAAGTACTCGCTATAGCGATTAGGCAAGAAAAGGATATCAAGGGAATCCAGATAGGAAAGGAAGAAGTCAAGCTCTCACTGTTTGCAGATGACATGATACTCTA
This sequence comes from Suncus etruscus, assembly GCF_024139225.1. Classification (NCBI taxonomy): domain Eukaryota; kingdom Metazoa; phylum Chordata; class Mammalia; order Eulipotyphla; family Soricidae; genus Suncus; species Suncus etruscus. Next base: position 156,380,254 of record NC_064850.1, on the reverse strand, counting down.
CTTAGAAAACCCCAAAGACTCTATCAAAAAGCTTCTAGAAACAATAGACTCATATAGCAAGGTGGCAGGCTACAAAATTAACACACAAAAATCAATGGCCTTCCTATACACCAATACTAATAAGGAAGAAATGGACATTAAGAAAACAACTCCATTCACTATAGTGTCACACAAACTCAAATATCTTGGAATCAACTTGACTAAAAATGTGAAGGACCTATACAAGGAAAACTATAAAACTCTGCTCCAAGAAATAAGAGAGGACACGCAGAAATGGAAGCATATACCCTGCTCATGGATTGGCAGGATTAACATCATTAAAATGGCAATACTCCCCAAAGCACTGTACAGATTTAATGCGATCCCCCTAAAGATACCCATGACATTCTTCAAAGAAGTGGACCAGGCACTTTTGAAATTTATTTGGAACAATAAACACCCTCGAATAGCTAAAGCAATCATTGGGAAAAAGAATATGGGAGGAATTACTTTCCCCAACTTTAAACTTTACTACAAAGCAATAGTTATCAAAACAGCATGGTATTGGAATAAAGACAGGCCCTCAGATCAGTGGAATAAGCTTGAATACTCAGAGAATGTTCCCCAGACATACAATGACCTAATTTTTGATAAAGGAGCAAAAAATCCTAAATGGAACAAAGAAAGCCTCTTCAACAAGTGGTGTTGGCACAACTGGGTAGCCACTTGCAAAAAATTGAACTTAGACCCCCAGCTAACATCATGTACGAAGGTAAAATCCAAATGGATTAAAGACCTCGATATCAGCCCCAAAACCATAAAATATATAGAACAATACGTAGGTAAAACACTCCAGGACATTGAGGCTAAAGGCATCTTCAAGGAAGAAACTGCACTCTCCAAGCAAGTGAAAGCAGAATTTAACAGATGGGAATATATTAAGCTGAGAAGCTTCTGCACCTCAAAGGAAATAGTGCCCAAGATACAAGAGCCACCCACTGAGTGGGAGAAACTATTCACCCAATACCCATCAGATAAGGGGCTAATCTCCAAAATATACAAGGCACTGACAGAACTTTACAAGAAAAAAACATCTAATCCCATCAAAAAATGGGGAGAAGAAATGAACAGACACTTTGACAAAGAAGAAATACAGATGGCCAAAAGACACATGAAAAAGTGCTCCACATCACTAATCATCAGGGAGATGCAAATCAAAACAACGATGAGATACCACCTCACACCACAGAGAATGGCACACATCACAAAGAATGAGAATAAACAGTGTTGGCGGGGATGTGGGGAGAAAGGAACTCTTATTCACTGCTGGTGGGAATGCCGTCTAGTTCAACCTTTATGGAAAGCGATATGGAGATTCCTCCAAAAACTGGAAATCGAGCTCCCATACGATCCAGCTATACCACTCCTAGGAATATACCCTAAGAACACAAAAATACAATACAAAAACCCCTTCCTTACACCTATATTCATTGCAGCACTATTTACCATAGCAAGACTCTGGAAACAACCAAGATGCCCTTCAACAGACGAATGGCTAAAGAAACTGTGGTACATATACACAATGGAATATTATGCAGCTGTCAGGAGAGATGAAGTCATGAAATTTTCCTATACATGGATGTACATGGAATCTATTATGCTGAGTGAAATAAGTCAGAGAGAGAGAGAGAAAAACGCAGAATGGTCTCACACATTTATGGGTTTTAAGAAAAATGAAAGACATTCTTGCAATAATAACTTTCAGACACAAAAGAGAAAAGAGCTGGAAGTTCCAGCTCACCTCAGGAAGCTCATCACAAAGAGTGATGAGTTTAGTTGGATAAATAACTACATTTTGAACTATCCTAATAATGAGAATGTATGAGGGAAATTGAGAACCTGTTTAGAGTATAGGCGGGGGTCGGGTGGGGAGGAGGGAGACTTGGGACATTGGTGATGGGAATGTTGCAGTGGTGATGGGTGGTGTTAAAAAAAAAAAGAAAAAAGTATAAAAGATGCACTACAATTTAGGATTAACTGAAAAAAGGAGAAAAAAAAAGAAAAGAAAAAGAGAATGCTTTGAAAATATAAAAGCTTTCACTGTTATTTTTCAAAGAGTAGTTTTTTTGCTTTTATCCCATTATATATTCTAAGTAGCCATAAATTTTTAAATACTCCAAAGAGGTTTCCATATCTAAACTATCACATGATCAAGAAAATTGAGCTTAGGAATCCTACACAAAGAAAATCCAATTGAGGTAATGTATCTGAATTCAGTACCTAAATTAAAAGTTTGAGACTCAAAAAAAAAAAAAAAAAGAATCATTGGAGTCCCAGAGACCCAGGAAGAAAATTTCCAGGAAGAATCAACGGTCAATAACATCATTAAAGAGAAACTTCCAGAGCTAAAGAATACATGTGATCAAATCCTGCATGCTCGAAGAGTACCAACCAAAAGAGACCCAAGAAAAGCCACCCCAAGACACATCCTAGTCACAAAGACAAATCCCACAGATAGAGACAGAATTCTGAAAACAGCAAGATCAAAAGGGGAAATTACATTCAAGCAAGCATCCTTAAGATTTACAGCAGACCTGTCACCAGAAACACTCAAGGCCAGAAAACAGTGGTGGGATATTGTGACAAGACTGAATGAAATGAATGCTTCACCTAGAATACTGTACCCAGCAAAACTCACTTTCCGGTTTGACGGAAGAATACATGATTTCACAGACAAAAAACAGCTCAGAAACTTTATAGACTCAAAACCAGTCTTAAGAGAAAAACTGAAAGACCTAATGTAAAACAAGACTAACCAAAAGACACACCAAATTTCGATATAAAGATGGCATTAAATCCCAGGACAATTCTTTCTCTCAACGTCAATGGACTAAATGCACCAGTTAAGAGACACAGAGTGGCTAAATGGATCAAAAAACTCAATCCAACCTTCTGCTGCCTACAAGAAACGCACCTGAATAGTCAGAACAAACATAGACTCAAAATAAAAGGCTGGAGAAAAATTATCCAAGCAAACAACACCCATAAAAGAGCTGGAGTGGCCATACTAATATCAGATAATGCAAACTTTATACTCAGGGAGGCTGTAAGGGTCAAAGATGGACATTTTATATTAATCAAGGGGTATGTAGAGCAGGAAGAAATAACTCTCCTAAACATATATGCACCAAATGAGAGGCCAGCAAAATATTTAAAACAACTGTTGACAAATCTGAAAAACAATATCAATAACAACACAATAATTGTGGGGGACCTCAACACTGCTTTGTCAACATTGGATAGGTCAACCAGACTGAAACCCAACAAGAATATACTAGACCTGAGGAGAGAAATGGAAGAAAGAGGCCTAGTGGATATATGTAGGACACTCCATCCCCAGAAACCTGGATACACATTCTTCTCCAATGTACATGGGACATTCTCTAGGATAGACTACATGCTGGCACATAAAACATACCTCCATAAGATCAAGAGGATAGAAATTTTGCAGACTACCTTCGCTGACCACAAGGCTCTGAAATTATTTGTGAACTCCAAAGGGACTCAGAAGAAACACTTTAGCACCTGGAAGTTAAACAACCTCATACTGAATAACCAGTGGGTCCGAGATGAAATCAACGAGGAAATCAAAAGGTTCCTGGAAACAAATGACAATAAAGACACAAACTATCAGAACTTATGGGACACAGCAAAAGCAGTACTGAGAGGAAAATGTATAGCTTTGCAAGCACACATCAGGAAGGAAGAAGGAGCTTACCTGAGTAGCTTAATGACACAGCTAATAGAACTAGAAAGTACTCAACAAAAGGACCCAAAAATAGGAAGACAGAAGGAAATAACAAAGCTGAGAGCAGAAATCAACGAAGTGGAAACCCAAAAAACAGTCCGAAAGATCAACGAAAGCAGAATTTGGTTCTTTGAAAAATTAAACAAGATTGATAGACCACTGGCAAACCTAACAAAGAAAGAGAGAGAGAGAAACTTGATAACTCGTATTAGGAATGAAAAAGGAGAGATCACTACTGATATGACAGAGATTCAAAGGGTAATCAGAAACTACTTTGAAAAACTCTATGCCACTAAAAATGAGAACCTGGAAGAAATGGATAAATTCTTGGACTCTTATAATCTTCCACGGTTGAAAGAAGAGGATGTAGCATATCTAAACACCCCCATCACCATTGATGAAATAAAAATGGTAATCAAAAGTCTGCCCAAAAACAAAAGCCCAGGCCCAGATGGATTCACTAATGAATTCTATCAAACTTTCCAAGAGGAACTACTACCAATCCTGGCAAGACTCTTTCATGAAATTGAACAAGTGGAAACACTCCCAAATAGCTTTTATGAAGCCAACATTACCTTGATACCTAAACCAGACAGAGATGCTACGAAAAAAGAAAATTACAGACCAATATCGCTGATGAATGCAGATGCAAAGATCCTCAACAAAATAGTAAATAGGATTCAATACCTCATTAAGAAGATCATCCACTACGATCAAGTAGGTTTCATCCCAGGAATGCAAGGATGGTTTAACATCCATAAGTCTATCAACATAATACACAATATCAACAACAAGAAAAATAAAAACCACATGATCATATCAATAGATGCAGAGAAAGCATTTGATAAGGTCCAACACCCATTCTTGATCAAAACTCTCAGCAAGATGGGAATGGAAGGAACCTTTCTCAATATAGTTAAGGCCATCTACCACAAGCCAGTGGCAAATATTATCCTCAATGGAGAAAAACTAAAAGCCTTCCCTCTAAATTCTGGCACAAGACAAGGCTGTCCTCTCTCACGACTCCTATTCAACATAACACTGGAAGTACTTGCTATAGCGATTAGTCAAGAAAAAGATATCAAGGGAATCCAGATAGGAAAGGAAGAAGTCAAGCTCTCACTGTTTGCAGATGACATGATGCTCTACTTAGAAAACCCTAAAAACTCTACCAAAAAACTTCTAGAAACAATAGACTCATATAGCAAGGTGGCAGGCTACAAAATCAACACACAAAAGTCAATGGCCTTTCTATACACCAATAGTAATAAGGAAGAAATGGACATTAAGAAAACAACCCCATTCACAATAGTGCCACACAAACTCAAATATCTTGGAATCAACTTGACTAAAGATGTGAAGGACCTATACAAAGAAAACTATAAAACTCTGCTCCAAGAAATAAGAGAGGACAAGTGGAAATGGAAACACATACCCTGCTCATTGATTGGCAGGATTAACATCATCAAAATGGCAATACTCCCCAAGGCATTGACAGATTTAATGCTATCCCTCTAAAGATACCCATGACATTCTTCAAAGAAGTGGATCAGACACTTTTGAAATTTGTTTGGAACAATAAACACCCTAGAATATCTAAAGCAGTCATTGGGAAAAAGAATATGGGAGGAATTACTTTCCCCAACTTTAAACTGTACTACAAAGCAATAGTTATCAAAACAGCATGGTATTGGAATAAGGACAGACCCTCAGATCAGTGGAATAGGCTTTAATACTCAGAAAATGTTCCCCGAACATACAATCACCTAATTTTTGATAAAGGAGCAGGAAATACTAAATGGAGCAAAGAAAGCCTCTTCAACAAGTGGTGTTGGCACACTGGCTAGCCACTTGCAAAAAATTAAACTTAGACCCCCAGCTAACATCATGTACGAAGGTAAAATCCAAATGGATTAAAGACCTCGATATCCGACCCCAAACCATAAGATATATAGAACAACACAAAGGCAAAACTCTCTAGGACATTGAGACTACAGGCATCTTCAAGGAGGAAACTGCACTCTCCAAGCAAGTGAAAGCAGAGATTAACAGATGGGAATATATTAAGTTGAGAAGCTTCTGCACCTCAAAGGAAATAGTGCCCAGGATACAAGAGCCACCCACTGAGTGGGAGAAACTATTCACCCAATACCCATCAGATAAGGGGCTAATCTCTAAAATATACAAGGCACTGACAGAAATTTACAAGAAAAAAACATCTAATCCCATCAAAAATTGGGGAGAAGAAATGAACAGACACTTTGACAAAGAAGAAATACAAATGGCCAAAAGACACATGAAGAAATGCTCCACATCACTAATCATCAGGGAGATGCAAATCAAAACAACAATGAGATACCACCTCACACCACAGAGAATGGCACACATCACAAAGAATGAGAACAAACAGTGCTGGCGGGGATGTGGAGAGAAAGGAACCCTTATCCACTGCTGGTGGGAATGCCGTCTAGTTCAACCTTTATGGAAAGCAATATGGAGATTCCTCCAAAAACTGGAAATCGAGCTCCCATACGATCCAGCTATACCACTCCTAGGAATATACCCTAAGAACACAAAAATACAATACAAAAATCCCTTCCTTACACCTATATTCATTGCAGCACTATTTACCATAGCAAGACTCTGGAAACAACCAAGATGCCCTTCAACAGACGAATGACTAAAGAAACTGTGGTACATATACACAATGCAATATTATGCAGCTGTCAGGAGAGATGAAGTCATGAAATTTTCCTATACATGGATGTACACAGAATCTATTATGCTGAGTGAAATAAGTCAGAGAGAGAGAGAGAGAAAAACGCAGAATGGTCTCACTCATCTATGGGTTTTAAGAAAAATGAAAGACATTCTTGCAATAATAATTTTCAGGCACAAAAGAGAAAAGAGCTGGAAGTTCCAGCTCACCTCAGAAGCTCACCACAAAGAGTGATGAGTTTAGTTAGAGAAATAACTACATTTTTGAACTGTCCTAATAATGAGAATGTATGAGGGAAATGGAGAGCCTGTTTAGAGTACAGGCGTGGGTCGGGTGTGGAGGAGGGAGACTTGGGACATTGGTGATGGGAATGTTGCACTGGTGATGGGTGGTGTTCTTTACATGACTGAAACCCAAACACAATTATGTATGTAATCAAGGTTTTTAAATCAAATATATATATATGAAAAAGAAAAGTTAAAAATTAAATCTTGTGTTTTATGTGTTACATCTCTAAATATAAGAGAAATATGTCACTGCTTTTTTTAACTCTATATAAAGTGTCCAACAGAAACCAATATCCAGCATCATGCTTAAAAGGAAAACCATACAAGCATTTCTATTAAGAGAAGCAATTCAACGGAACACTCCACAGCTATTGAAAAGAATGAAATGGATGCTGAATGAAACGATGTTTAAGATATTCTGCCAAGAATAGCCGAGTGATTGTATTTGTTTGACAAGAAAAGAAATTTTCTTGGAAGAATACTTAGAAAACTGAGAAATCAGATTTGGAAAGACACAGCTATCTTATATTCTGAAGTACTTGTAATATTTATGAGTGACTTTACAGTTTAAAAGTAAACATCTTACTGTCAAAATCCCCTATGTACATGTAATTATTTTTGGATTCTTTTTTGTTTTCTTCATCTCCATGACTACTTTGTGCTAGCACCATTTTTTTTTTAATTATGCTCATGCCAGTACTAAAAGAATGTGGTTGCTGAACAGGAACAAACTAGATTTGGATTCTGTCAATAGACAACAAAATTCCTTAGTCTTATTTGATATCCTCTCCTCTAAATGCTGACCATCTCTGCTACAATCTTATGTAATTGGATTAAATGTTTTAAAATTTACAATACCTGCCTGGTCATATTTTGCTACAATATCAAATCTAATTAGGTAGAGTTAGTCAAAACTAAATTTTTGTAGAGAAATCACGTTTCTTCCCCAGCTTCTCACACTGCATATTTGCTCTTTGAGTAGTAAGGTGATTGTGTATTAATCTTCTCACTTTTTTTGTTTGTAATAAAATTTGTTCAGTAGTTTTCTTTCTAATTAATTTTGCAGTTGAGAGCACATGCAGTGGACATTAATGGAAACCAAGTGGAGAACCCCATTGACATTGTCATTAATGTAATTGATATGAATGATAATAGACCAGAGTTTTTACACCAGGTGTGGAATGGGACGGTTCCAGAGGGATCAAAGCCCGGTAAGGATAAAGATAATAATTGAAGGATGGATTAAGAATATTCTCAGTAGTCTGACACTGTTAGATAAGTAAAAGGAGAAAAATCATTGGTTATCTACTTAGTACCATATTCTTCCAATCTTAATGTTTTTTGGGGGAAGGGAGGAAAAGTAATTTAGAAGAAGCACTGACTGAAGAGGGGAAAAAGAAAAGCATCATTTTTACCTCAGAATGACCTTTCCTATCTTTTTTTTTTAAGTGGATTATGTCACTTTCTTAAATCTGTGTACACCTGTTATGCTATTATCTGAGATATTGGAACTTAGCAGATACTGAATATGACAGTGAATCTTGGTTCAGGAACCTTGATTATAACTCTCTTTGACACAGAAACTATATAAACAATGTTTATTCAAGCAAGAGTAAGTTGTTTGTACAACAAAGTTAATAATGAAAATACTGGTATTGAATAATAGCATCATGCTTCCAAAGAGTTCTCAGGCCTTCTGCCATACTGGGTTAACTGGAGACTTGTCTGCTTTAAACTAGAGATTACTACTACTCTGCATTGAATGTATTTTTTTTATAATAATATCTTTATTTAAGCACTATGATTGCAAACATGCTGTGGCTGGGTTTCAGTTATAGAAAAGAGCGTCCCCCTAGACGAGTGCAACATTCCCACCTTCAATGCCTCCATTTCCCTCCTCTCTCTCCTCTGCCTGTATTCAAGACACATCACTCACCTTGGTCAAGATACCACAGTACCTACTTCTGTATATAGAAACTATATAGGGCCCTTGGATTCTATAGTCAGAAGTATAGAAACGCTAGAAAATGAGCACTAGGAGCTTTAATTTTTCATGACATACAAGTTTTAATGTATTAGTGATAGCAGCAACTAAAATGCAGTTGAAGGATCTTAAAATAACAGATGAGATATAACCAAAAAACAGTAAAAGGATTTGTGGCAGCTGTGATTGCTGCCACTACAGCTGCTTGAGATGTTTACTTTCAGGCTGACCCTGGTGTCATCTGCAGACCTAGCTTTTAAAGGATGTCATGGAAATTGACCCAGCCTTGAAACAACAGTTGCCAAAAACCTTTCAGCATTGTGAACTGATGTTTGGCCAAGATTTTATATTCTTGTATTGAAAGCACAGTAGACTTTGGTCACAAATAAACATCAAGGCCTTTTTAGTTGAAAGAGAAAGGCCTTTTTAGTTGAAAACTAGTAAAGAAAAAAAAAAAAGGATATCTGTTGGTATAATAATGGTAAAAGAATATGGTTCACCAAAATTTTCTAAATTATTTGGTATTTGAGTGATATATTAGATTTATCAACACTATTTCATGTTGAAATGCCTCAATATTCACAAATGCACTGAATACCTTAGTCATCAATTTCAATTTATATATCTTTATTATGTATCAGATCATTTGTAGATAGGAATTAACAGTATCATAAACTGGTATTATTTTTTTCTTTGTCCAAAATACTTGTCAGTGTTCATTAAGAGTAGAGTTGAAGGTGGGGGCAACTAGAAAAATGAGCAGGCTGTGCAGGAAGGTCTGCCTCTTTCTTTATTGGCACAAAATGAGCTACCTTTGTATTGTAATGTTGTAAAATACAAGCATATTAAACAAATGTTCATTAAAACACAAGTCTTAGAGACATAATATACACATTCTTTTATTTTAATTAAATGCCATTCTTTTCAGGGGCCAGAGCAGTGGTGCAAGCAGTAGGGTGTCTGCTTTGCACACACTAACCTAGGACAGACCACGGTTCAATCCCCCGGCGTTCCATATGGTCCCCCAAGTCAGGAGTGATTTTTGAGCATAAGGCTAGGAGTAACCTCGGAGTGTCACCAGGTGTGGCCCAAAAACAAAAACAAACAAACAAACAAACAAACAAACGTCATTCTTTTCATCTTTTAAATTTTTTCTTTTTTCTTATTTTATTGCCAGGGCATTTAATCAAGGCCCAAAATAAATAATTTTAGTTTTGGAATCACATTCTAGTGAGCTTTATTCTACCCTTCATGTACCTATTCTGAAATGGTAAATAAACATTGGGCTTTTATCCTAAAGAAGAGTTTGGATTTTTAATCCAAATAACCAAGTGCTGTTTGGACCTATCAGTGCTGGAGATTGCCAGGACTATCCCCAACAGTACTCAAAGGTCATATGTTCAGGCCTGCGGTCAAGCCTCTTAAAATGGACCATTTTTCTCCTATTATTTCTAACCTTATTAAAATTGAAACTTCAAAAACTTTGTCAAAAAGAAACAACTAAAGTTATATTTATTGAGCATCTGACCATTAATTTCCATGAATGAAAAATTTTCAGTTATCAGAATAGATGAAAGGATTTATCTTGTGGTTGTTTAGTGAGCTTGAAAATATCCGTTTAGTCATTGTTTGATAATATCATCCATCCTTAGTTAAACTGAACTATAATCAATATTTTGATTCAGGTTTCTGAAGCATATATTTATTATAATCTTTCATTCATTTACTTATTTAAAACAATCATTCAAACATAATATTCATTTATTTAAAATGATGTTAAATTTAACATTCTTACATTATGTTAATCTATGTTAAACTGTTCAACATTATGTTAAATCACTACTCAAAGTATTAAACTATTATTTAACAGAGTTTAGAGCCTGGACTCTGAGGCTCATTTTCAGCTAAGAAATTTTTATATAATACGAGGCTGGAGAGATAGCAAGGAGGCAGGTCTTTTGCTTTGCATGCAGAAGGACGGTGGTTCGAATCCCAGAATCTCCAAGCATAGAGCCAGGAGTAACCCCTGAGCGCTGCCAGGTGTGACCCTTCCCCCCCCCCAAAAAAAAAAAAAAGAAAGAAATTTTTATATAATCTAAGGTATAAAATAGGCAGGAAGATCAAACACTTATTTTAATAAATTTATTTTAAAGTATTTTTCAAAACCCCTTTATTCTGCTAAATGATACTAATCTAAGGATTTAAGATAGTTTTATATTTTCTTTTTAATTCAATTTTAAAATACATTCTTTAATTAAATTACTGTGAGAGATGATTATAAAGTTGTTCATGATTGAATTTCAGTCCTACAACGTCTAACACCCTTCACCAGTGCATATTTTCCTCCACAATCCCCCTAGTTGCCTTCCGTCCAGCCTGACTCTGACATTTTTCTTGTCTGTCTCTCATTTTTGCTCTCACTCCTCTCTCTGTCTTTGTCTCTCAAGTTAGGATTTAGAGGAAAGGGTTCATGAAAGAGATTTGAATAATGTGACTATTTACCTAAGTTAAATATGGGTTAAAATATATCATGATTAAAGATAGCAATTATAAAAGCTCGAAAGATTAGAGTACTAGTAAAAGGGCTAGGCTTGAAATGGAAATTTTCATAAACCATTTTTTAGAAAGATTCCACAAAGCAATGATATACTTTAAATAGAAACTGTATTTTTGTCTAAATTACAGGTTTGTATAGCTAAGTTTGAACTTATTTTGATCCTAATGCTTTGTAAATTTTCTTTCCAAAATACCTAATAAATTGAACTCCCAGAGTTTCTCACAGTGCTTTTTAATCTCTTAGGAAATAATGAACCGCAATGCCAAACTCCTCTTCAATGTACCAAGACAGTAATGCTTGGGATAATTCCTTATGACCTGAGTAAATGGAGTATGCATCGTTATGCACACAGCTTACTTTCAGAAAGTAACTTGGGCATTGGGGAGACTCATGCTCAGCATGTCATTTTAGATAGTATTGCATAATGGAAAATGTGACAGTGGCCATAAAATACGTTAAAAGGATATCAATATTATTTTTTCATATTGAATATGTAAAAATCTAATGTGACCTTTTTCTTTGAATTATGGAGTTAACTTGTCTTTAAAGTATGGAGCATTTGATATAAATATATAAATGAAAATAATATTTCTGTTTCTAAGCCACCTTTCACATTTTTATAGAATTTTGTTCTTTTTAATAGTCTCTTATTTAGACCTAAATAGCAAATGTGTTTTTAGATCAGTGAAATTAGGATTGATTTAAAATATAAGTCTGCCTTGTATAATTGAAGGTTGAACCCTTGAAGAGATGATAACCATTTATTATCGATTGCGTTGTGTCTAGGAACATATGTGATGACAGTCACTGCTATTGATGCTGATGACCCAAATGCTCTAAATGGGATGTTGAGGTACCGAATTGTGTCCCAGGCTCCAAGCACCCCTTCACCCAACATGTTTACAATCAACAATGAGACTGGTGATATTATTACAGTGGCAGCTGGACTTGATAGAGAAGTAAGCCATCAAGAATCATATTTGGTTTTGTTGTTATATTATGTCTAAGAAATAATATGTCCATAAGAATGATTTTAATGTTTAATTTTATTGGGAAATCAATTTTACTTTTTATAGCAGTGTTTCTAAACTTTATCTAATAGTATCCTCATTCTAACTTTATTTCCTTCTTGTGATTTTCCCATTATACCAACTGACCCTGAGTCTTATGATTTGACTTCCCATTTATGCATTTTCATCTTGGCCCCTTTGGAATATCTTGGGAACTAAAGGGAGACATTAGCCCCTGACTGAGACATGTAGCTCCAAGGTAATTTATGTAGGTTAAATGATAATATTTATTCTGGTTAAATAATTGTTAGAATCTAATAATAATTAGTTTTGAGCATTAACTTACTCCCATAATTCTCTGGCAACTACTTGTTTTAATTGGTGGCATTTTCTCAACACCCCATTTCAAGGTTTTTGTGAGCAAATAAATTCAAAGCCATGCCCAAATATTGGCATGAATTTGGGGTGATTGTAAATTGTGTCTCGTAATAAGTGTGTACTTCATATTTTTGTATCCCTTGTGTATAGTCTGATTCCATACAAATCCTAAGATTAATTATGACAGGTTTGAAATTCTAACAACTGTATTTATTTTACTGATAGTCTTTAGAAATATAGCAGCAATATGATATTTTTGAAAAGGCATAAAATATTGAGTGTTTTGAAATTATGCAGTATCAGAATCTGAGATGGAATAGTTATGTTGGTTATTATCAGGTAATTCCATCTCATATCACTGTAATAGACTTACCCACTGTGGTTCTACACAACAATATGATTTTTTTCATGTGATTCCAGCACCAGTAATGTTTTATCCTATTTTTCTGTTCTTAGCCTTCTCTAATTTTTCATCATTCTATTCAAACACTTACATTCTTTCCTGGAAAATTTAGCCATGAATCTTTCTCATTATTTCTTGATTTTTCTAATCATTTCCTTACAGATCATCAATGTCATTGGTGACCATTAGCAGTAAATATAGTAGTGAATTCTCCAAGTACCAGTTCACAGTACACTTTGTGTATTTCTGGCTGAGCAAGATCTTATGAGGTCATAAGACTTCTAATTATCTATGTCAAAAGGAAACTCAATAGCTATCATAATAAATATTATTGACAAGGACTTTAGGAGTTGGTTTTGCCTCAGTAGCACTCACATGAATTGGATTGAAGGAAATATCACTGTTGCAATTAATTATATACACAAGATGGTACTGGAAAAGCTTTAATATTGTAATCTTAGCCAATCAAGACTCCTTTATTCACTACTCAGCTGTGCGTCTCATTTGGGAGGTAGATATATGCCAATTATATTTTACAGATTAGTTCCCAGGTGTCAACAATCCAGGTGTCACTGAACCAATCAGTGATGTTGGGACATATATGTATTTTTACTTCTTCGATTACTCTATGAAATACTATTCCTAAATGCTAATAAACACATCAATGCCTTATTTTTTTTTTGATAATATGGGGTATTTTTCAAGATTGCCTTGCATGCCAGGTGTTCATAGACTAACCAGGGATATATCTTTTCTGAGTCTTTTTTCTCTGATTCACATCCAGGTTCGAAGTCTAAAATTAAGCTTTCTCTTTTTTTTGTATAGTAGTATTTATTCTTATCACACTTATCCTGGTTGTTTTATAAGAGAGCATAGAAAATTGTCATTTTACTAAAGTCAACTAGCCATATTTAAAAATCAAAGAGATTATATTTAGTTTAGTGGTGGAAAGTCTGAAGCCATACCATAATTGTAGTTAAATATATCTTGCAGTGGACAGAAGCAAATATGTGCTACTCTTGATGGAATGAATGTGGAAATGAACTTGAAACTTTAGAATCATAGATTATAACAATATGAGAAATAGCTCTTGACAGTAAAATTTTTAAACAAAACAGTGACTTAGTAGGGGAAATTATGGAAAACCTTTATCTGAAAGTCATTTGACAAAAAAAATGTATCTATCTAAGAAGGTTTATGGTAATTTCTGCCCGAGGCTGCGGATAAATTACTTTGACTTCTCTAGGCCTTGTGCAGACTTCAGATTCTTTTATTTCTATTAGAATTCACAGTTTTCTTTCTGTCAAAAGTCATTTCAGTCGTCTTTCTCCCAGGATATATGACATCTTTAAGTGATTGAATTCCTAATCATTGAAATGCTTACTGAGGTTCAGCTTTTTATTTTTCTCTAATCTCCAGGTTTTTAAAAAATATCAATTCTTTAGGTTCTCCAGTCATAAATCTTTTTCCACCACATATCCTCATCTTTGTTTTATTTTAAACTCCTCTGGATTCTTGCCATATTGCTTGACAAATCATTTTTCTGGCAACTCTTTTTGTTCCCTTTTTTCTTCTGTGCCCACCTCTATGCCCCAGTTTATTCAGCCAGATCACTCTGCCTCCTTGGGTCTGAATTCTGACTGTTCCTATTATGGGACTTTTTACCTCCAGTATATTAACCCGAAGCTTTTGTTTCTACATCTGCAACTGGGGATTGTAATATAACCTATTTTGTGGAATGGTTGCAACAAGTAGATAACACAAGACAAAAAGTCTCCAGTAAATATAAATGCCTGCTAAATATTTTCAGCACAGTGCCTGATGAATATTAGCTATGACTTACCATTTGGTTACTGAAATCATGTGGCCAGTGAGCACTATCACTTTCACATCTCATCATCATTTTTCTCATGTCAAATAAAATATTAAACTTAATCTTTTCCAAACCCAACCATTCTTCTTAGTCATGACCTTGACTCTTCTATCAAGAATGTTCTTTGATTTCTATTGTCTTGATCTTTTTTTCTCTACTTCTCTATAGGCTCTTTTCTTTAAGGCCCATAGACTTCTACAAAATCTACAGACATAATGAGAATCCATGAAGTAAAACATCTAAGACCACACCCAACTCTTTTACATGGCATTTTACATGGCATTCTAGACCCTCTCAGACCTTGACCTTAAAGCGTTCTGTAGCCTAACCTCATGGATTCATTTGCCTTCTGCAACTAAGTAAAAGCAATAGTCTCCCAGGTATACAAACTCAGGCAATTCCTCTGCAACTGTGATGTTTTATATACTTACATCTTCCTTTTGAAAGTTTTCACTTATTTGACTATTGCTTGTTAATCCTGACTTTGAGGGTTATTCCACTAGTCATTTTTCTGAGTACCCACGATATAGCTACATTTATCTAGAAGTACAAGAACTGAAATATCTGACCATATTTTTACCTTGCTTTTGACATGTACCAAGTTTTATGTTTTACCTCTTTCTTCTTTTTTAAAAATCATGAAAAGAATCTCTGAAGAAATGTCCATATTAAATTGTCTTCTTTTCAATACAGCTCTTTATCAGGGCAACACATATTAAGGGTTTAATTCCCATTTTTTCCTCATCACCTTGAAATCTGACTTTCTTCGATCTTTTCCTAACAATCATATATACATACCACCTATATATTCTGGTTTATTTAGTGAGACAATAAATGATGCAGATTGCTAACTCAGATTTTTTTTTAATTTTTATTGACACCATTGTAAATTACAAAGTCCTTCATAGTTGGATCTCAGGCCTACAGTGACAGTGAATTAGGGCCATTCCCACCACCAGTGTTGACCACTCTTCACCAAAGTTCCCAGGGTGCATCCTATACAACCTCCCTTAGTTCCCCTGGCCTGCCACTGTAACAGGCCCATTTTAAGCTTAGATAGTTATAGTTTGGGTCTCTTGATTCTATTATTGTTGACTTTGGTTTGGGTATTTAGTTCTGTCCTTTTTTCCTTACCAATGCACCTGAGACCACTTGCCTCCTATCCCCCATCCTCTATTTTTTTTTCTCAATTTTATAGGAAAATGCAGAAAAATGAGGTAAAATAAATTCATCTCCCAAGGTTTTATGAAAAACGTGGGAGCCCATAACTAGAAGATAAAATAAAAAAATTTTTAAAGGGGGTGGCAATATTTGCTTTTTTACATAGGCACAGCAAAAGTTGGGGAAATTAGAAAGGAAATACGCTTGGCTTAAAAAACAGGGTGACCCTACCCATGAAGCATCCTGTCATAAGGCCAACTATAGGCTCCAGCACATTAATTGTGTCCAGCCCCATGGTCTTTCTTCATGGTCCAAGGAAAATTTCACTGCAATCACAGTTATTACAGTAAGACTTCTGTAATTAGAGGTCTTGGTTTTTGCACAGTTCCTATTGTCAAAGCCAAGATGTCTAGGCACATCTTCTGGTTTTATCTCACCATTAAGTGGTGAGGCAGGGAAAACCTGCCCTGAAAGTAAGTTGATTTTTTTTCCTAGGAGTGTCATTTGAGCCTACCCTGGAGCAAGTCATGTCAGGGTGGCATTAGTTCCTCTCCATGTGGACATTTGATTCCTGTGCAAAAAAACCGTGCTGGTTCCCAGGATGGGATTCAAGGTCTGGGGTTGATGGTCAATGTCCAATCAACTAAAACACAGATACTTAAATTTAAATTATGCCCCTGATTTCTGACTTGCTATTGTTGGGTTAGTTTCCTTTTCTTCTTAAGTTTTTTTCATCATCTGTAAATTCTTACTTAAAAAGAAAAAGAGTAGCTCTGACTTATTAGGATTATTTAAAGGACTAAATGAAATAACATAAATGTTAGCACAGTGCCTCGTATATAAGTAGTGTTCAATGTCAATGTCAATACATGTTGTTTAATTTTCCTTTTTTTTTTTTTTTTTTTTTTTTTTGTGACCCATTTGGTGCTCTGGGTTACTCCTGGCTGTGCGCTGAGAAATTGCCCCTGGCTTGGAGGGACCATATGGGACACCAGGGGATTGAACTGAGGTCCATCCTAGGCTAGGCACTTGCAAGGAAGATGCCTTACCTCTAGTGCCAACTCTCAGGCCACTAATTTTTCTTTTTTAAAATACATTTCAACACCGTAGTTGTTCATAATACAGGTTGTTTTCCACAGATAAAGTTGTTCATGATTGAGTTATAGTCATTCAATATATAACAACATTCACCAGTGTGTATTTTCCACCACCAATGTCAACATTTTCTCTTTCACCCTCTCTGATGCCCTCTTTCTTCCCAACAACCCTTTCTTACCTGCCTCTAGGGCAAATATTTTACTTTACTTTCTCTCTCATTCTCTCTCTCTCTCTCTCTCTCTCTCTCTCTCTCTCTCTCTCTCTCTCTCTCTCTCCCCCCTATTCCTTTGTGACATTTTGTTTATACTGCTGTAAATGAAGGGTGCCATGAATATCCTTTTAATATTATACTTTCTCTACTCTAAGTGCACTCGCAGCTCCCTGTGACAAACTGGTACCTACCATGAAATGGTCCACCTGATTTTCATCTCTGTTGACTCTGTGTATTGTCCCCACATTATCCTTGTTTTTTTTTTTCTTATGTCCCAGTGATGAGTGAGATTATTCTAAATTTTTCAATTAAATATAGTATACAGTTAACTTCTAGAAATATTTTAGGCTACAAATTTTAACATAGGTAGTTTCAGTCTAATTTCAGATCTAAATACTTACGACTTTACTGACTTATAAATCTGCATTTTCTAAACTCTAATAATAGTAGTAATTGTTTGTCCCTTGATCAAATGCATCTAAATTTGTGTTGATTGTATGTTTCATGTGACCATTGCCACCTTATCACTCTTTCAAGCTCATGTTCTTTCTTTTATAATGCCTTGCCACCTGATCAACAGATTTGTCATTAGTTGTCATTTTCTCTTAGTTTACCCAGAAAATACCTCTTGTATGTTTTTATACCCCTTTACTTGTAAGACTGGTTAAAAGGCCCCTAGTAAATAAATACTCCTATCACTTCTTCCTACTCAAAATAGATGCATTCATTAAGTCTCTTGCTTTTATGATCTTTGAATATCTAGTATTATCACTTCATTTCTGCAAGAATATCTCTGGTTTTGTTCAAGTATATATTGTTTTACTTATTTTCTTGACATCTTTGTTTTAGTTAAGTAAATATTTTATTCCCTGGTGCTTAGTATATATTTGTTACTCTCACCTCTTTTTTCATTTACGTTACACTATTTTGGTGTTTCAAACTAAGGTACATAGGCAACATGATTTTAATTGATACACATAAGAAAGTCTCTAGGGAAAACCAGACCACAAGCCTTTTAGATACAATTTTATCAAAGAGAAATGGTCAGAGTACAAGAACTATATTGTGTTTATTTTTATAGTTACACATACTTATGGCAAGGGATGCTAGTTTTCCATTTACTTCTTTCATAATAAATTAATTTATGTTTTTAAAAATGAAAGTCAATGTCAAAATAAATAGGAGTGGAGTGACTCATGGTATAGAAATAGTATATTGCAGAATTGAGAGGATGTTATATGAATCACCATAGTTTGGGAAATAGCTAGTTTATGTTCTCCCTATATGATTTAATGAATAAATATATTGGCAAGTTGTATAAATCATAAGGTTTGTTCAAATGCTTTTTATTACCTAATAAAGACACAAGGTCTCTCATCTTTTCATTTATCCAACCTCAAATTCAAAAGCTATTTTTAATTGTCAGTTCAGGCTTTATGTTCTGTATCAACCACACCAACATAGGCAGAACAAAGGCTCTGGGAAAGGGTATATGTAAATATGTTCATAGAAGGTGAAAAGCACTACTGAAAAAGGGCTTCATAAATTAAAACAGGGTAGAGTTATGATCTACAGAGGGAAATTGCTCTGACTCAACGATTTTTAGAAGGTATCCACCTAGGTGGAGTTTATGAGTTTTCTTAAAGCAAGATCTATGTAGCATTACTCAAAACAATGTGGTTCTTAGCACTTAAGTTTAGAAGAATGGAAGAAATTATAATCTAAAAATTTTCAACCTTGGCATTATTTGTGTTTGGGTAACATTGAGTTTTCTTGTGAAAAAATGCCTGGCATATTATAAAATGATTATAAGAATGTAAGAAATCAATAGTATCCCCCAATTTTGGTGGTCAAAAATGTCTTGAGATATTTGCAAATATCTTCTACAAGACAAAACCTCACAGTCCTAAGAAACAAGAAATGCCATATGCAATGGCATACTGTAATCATAGATATTCAAAGATAAATACAGAAGCCAGAGATGTCAAATTAAGTGAATAAAAGGTAGTATATCTTCATGAGACAGTTGAGATTAGGAACAGTTGCTAGCAAGCAGATGTATTTCTTCCATCTAGAACAGGAAGTGAGGAATGTTATAATCAAGTTCTCTTGGTAAAACGGACTCTAAAGGTGGGAAGTCAAAACTTATGGAATCAAAATGCCAATAATTCTGACCCACATGGCCAAGAAGCTCTAAGTATCTTGCTTGTCTAAAATATAGATTGTGTACATTCCTTACTGAATGTAAGAGCGTAACACCCAGTGGGCATGTAAAAATAGAGATTGTATTGTTTGTCAAGTATATTTGTTTAAGGTACCAGGATTTATACACTATTAATAATAGGTCATCATGCATACCTTTCCAACACCATGCCTTCTATTAAAGTGTCTGGTTTCTTCTGTCCTTATATAATTGTTCCCTTTGTTAATTGCTTGTATCATGGTAAGCTCAGTTTTGTAGACTGATTCTTCTGTTATGTTGCCTTTTGTCAACTATTATTTTCTTGATTTTTTTATATCCCGCATAGGAGAGAGATCATGTTTTCTCTGCTACTCTCTGACTAACTTCCTTCATCACGATATTCTCCAGATCCATTTCTCTAAGCTACAGTTGCATCATTTCATCTTTCTTATAGGCTAATAGAGTTCTATTTTGTATATATATCATAGTTTATTTAGTCATCAATTCCTACAGTCTTGGGTTGTTTCAGATTTTAGCTGTCATAAGTAGTGTGTCAATGAACATCATTAGAGCATATGTCTTATTAGACTAAAGTTTGATGACCTTGAGGATAGATGTCCAGAAGTGGAATTGCTGGGTCATGTGAATCTTAATTTTAGTCTTTTAAGTTTCCATATTATTTTCCAATGAGGTTGAACCACTTAACATTTCCATCAGCAATAAATGAGGTTACCCCATGACCCCCTATATCCACACCAACACTGGTTGCTTTTGTTCTTTATGATGTTATGCCCATGTTACTATTGTAAGTTGATATCTCATTTTTTTGATTTGCATTTCCCTAATGTGAAGTAAAATAGAGCATTTTTTCATGTTTCTGTTGACCATCTGTATTAAGGACTTTTTTAAATGGAATTGTTTGGTTTGTTTTTAAGATTTAAGAGTGGCTTACATGCCTCTAATACTAACCCTTTATCAGATGAATGATAGGAAAATATTTTTTCCCAGTTGGAAATGTCTATTTTGATCATAATTCCTTTTGCAGAGCAGAATCTTCTTAAATATTTATGATCATATTTATTTGTTATCAGTTGGTTGGCCTGTGCCATTGGCCTTTAGAACCAATGTAATGAAGGATTCTGCCTATGTTTTTTTCAATATAATATATGGATTCTTGTCAAAGAAGGAGGTCTTTAATCTATCTTGAATTGACTTGTGCACAGTGTGAGAAAGGGGACTGAAATCATGTTTTTTTTACATGAGTCAGTATTGTTAAACTCGAAGAGACATTGTATTTTAGCAGCAGTGTTCTTTTTAAATTAAATATCTTAATAATATTATGGATCAGTAAGAAATTTGTAGCATAGCTACTGAACCCAGAATTTCAACTCAATGGAAAATTTGTATATTATGTTTAGATTATTTTAAAGGTATTTGGAGAGCAGGCATTAATGATAGCTTGTATTTCCATATAATAGCAAAGTGCTTTTAATCTTTTCTTTTTCTCTTTTTTTTTTTTTTTGATAGTGCTTCTGCAAAAATCACATAACAGAGATGACATTCAGATCATAACAATTCTTTATTTTAAATATTCTTTGCTAGGAGACTGACCCTGATTGCTCTACAAAGTTTTTTTTTTACCATCATGAGTGCAAAAAACCATGATTAAGTTCCTTTCCTAATAAACCATTAAATAATTGAGAAAAATCTTAGTCTTTATAACCATTATGATGAGATGTCATGAATTAAAGCAGATTAAAATGATTTGACCAGATCTATATCTTTGTTTCATTTTTTAATTTCAAAGTGTTATATTATACCTTTCAGTAAGACAAGGAATAAACAAAGAAAACCTAATATAAATAACTTCTAGAGATTGACATTTGGGTGGACAGACACTGAAAATCAAATGTGTGAGGTTTTGTTTTTCCTCCCACTTCTTTCTGTTTCCTTGCCCTTCCCACTAACAACTAAATCAAAAGCTGCAATTTGTGTCTGTTCTATCCAAGTTTCAGAAATCTCTTAAGTGTGGCCATTCATAATCTTAAATATATTTAGACTATAGGAAACTGCACTCTGTAGTGGGAGTTTATTTCTGTATGAAGAATTACATTTCTGTTTGAAATGTTAAACTTTATGAAAATGATCTAAGTTTTTCTTACATGTGCTAATCTCCACAGAGATTTTAGACATTTAAGTTGGCTAGAATTTCCTAATATAAAATTTTTCTAGTTCTATAGGCATCTCAAACAATATCAATAGTTTCTCTTAGATACATTACTACTTTTTATAAATAAAATTTAGTCTTGAATTTTAAAGCGGTAATGCCTACTTTGTAATAATAATCTATATACGAGTATGTCCATTATAGGTCTATACTCAAAACAGTAAATACAAAGATTATTGTGCTAAATAGCAATCCATTGAGTGCAGCTACTATTAAATAACTATGTTCTGAGTCAAAGGATTTAAGCATAAACCCTTCAATTAGGTTTTGGCTGCATTTAAGAATATACCTCACCTACAGATTTGTGAATAACATATTCTAATAAACTAGAAGAAAATATAGATAGCAACCTATTATGAAAATGAAAGCCCATATGCAGACTATATGAGTATGTATGTTTTATGAATTTTCTGTGCTTGCTTCTTCCTTTTAAAAATTCCTTGATATCTTTAGTGACTTAAATGTCATACAGATGAACATATGAGTAAGTAAATATAAACAAAATGATTTGGATGTAGAATGGAAATGTTGGAACAAGATGGAAATTTCAGCTCAGCTGTGAATTTCACACATCTACAGTGCGTTCCTTTCCACAAGTAGAGGTGAATATATACAGTTAAATCTCTCCAGAGGATAACCAGACCTGTGCTTCATAAGCTAAAGTAAACTCCACTTGGGAAATCTCAAGTAATGTTAATCAGGATGAATGATATTGCTCTCTCAAAGTGTAATAAAAAGCCATTTACAGAACAACTGTTATGTCTTCTTGAGGAATTAGTTTCATTTAAGTTGTTATCTTTGTCTTTTTAGAAAGTGCAACAATATACATTAATAATTCAAGCCACAGACATGGAAGGCAATCCCACATATGGCCTTTCAAACACAGCCACGGCTGTCATCACGGTGACAGATGTCAATGACAATCCTCCAGAGTTTACTGCCATGACAGTAAGTACTGACTGTCACTCAGATTCTCAGTCTGAGGTCCATTATGTAGAATTTTTTTTATTAATAATAAATGTGTTAAATAGAAGTGGAACTCACTTAACCTAATTGCAGAGTGACTGCTGACTTGGACATATTTTGTCACCAAGATTTTAAGTAAAACTCCAGAGGTAATTTGTTTTCTCATAGCTTCCCAGTCCACTAATACAGTTGCTAAAATAGACTGCCTGGAAAAAATATTTTGCAATGACTTAGTACTGTTATAATTAATATAGACTACAATAATTATGCAATTATAAATAAATAAAATTTGTTATACTTCCAATATAAAGATGAACATAATATATTTTACACCATTTATAATAAATGCACACTATCACATGGCTTACTTGATGAATTTCTGATACTCTCAGAAAATGATCATTATCTCTTGCATAGAATTATTTCCTCAGAACTATCCTTTCTTCTGAACCATTAATTAGCTGGTACTCACAAATGAAAACTTAATTTTGACATTAATGAAACTATAATGTAATCTGGGGGGAAATTTACTGCTCATGAAATTACGTTATTTTTTAAAATGCAACATAAATGCTGTGATTATACGTATTACTGATCTCTTCTTTAGTGTAGCTAATAAAGATTTAATGAAGCAGCAAAATCACACTGGTGTAGTTATCCAAAGGTAGTGTCCTTCAGGTGTCCACCATGCTTCTGTGACTGAGCTTTGTCTTCCTTGCAGTTCTACGGCGAAGTTCCTGAGAACAGAGTAGATGTCATAGTAGCAAACCTAACTGTGACTGATAAGGATCAGCCTCACACACAAGCATGGAATGCAGTGTACAGGATCAGTGGTGGGGACCCCACTGGCCGTTTTGCCATCCAGACTGACCCAAACAGCAATGATGGTTTAGTCACCGTGGTAAAAGTAAGTGTCACTCTGGTCATCTAGCCCTCTACCACTGCTGTCTATCAGTATATCACTCCTCATCCCCTCACATGCACAAGTTACATTGTGCTACATTTTAGGAATGGTTTGTTTTTCATTTTCAAAAACATCAGGAATTAACATCTGTGGCATTGTATTTGTTAGCTTTAGTTTATGCTGAATCTGTTCTCAAAATAGATACTCTCATATATAGTTACTGGTTTGTGATTACTTTTCAATGATTTTGGTTGGTTTCTCGATCTGAAGACAGGACTGCCCTCAACAATGTTCACTCTCAGTATAGGTGATATATTAGTGATCACATTCTAAAACTGTGATTACCCTATTGGTAGTGTTGCTAAATGATGCCCTACTATTCTCACATTTATAGGTCGCTATTTACCCAGATGCACAAACGACTAAAGAAAAAATAAATTTACAACAAGTAAGCCAGAAGAGGGCCAGTGCTTTCAAAAGATTTTGATTATACATTGCTGTTTTAAAAGGCTTTTAAGAAATTGGGTTTTCTCAGTTTTAATTGACAAAATAAATAAAACCTGAATACTGGAAACAAAAGGGAGGTTCATTTTAAGTATGAAAAATACATGATTTTATTGTGGGTTCTCTTTAATCGTTGAATATTATTAATTAAGAATTGATTTATTGGGCCCGGAGAGATAGCACAGCGGCATTTGCCTTGCAAGCAGCCAATCCAGGACCAAAGGTGGTTGGTTCTAATCCCGGTGTCCCATATGGTCCCCCATGCCGCCAGGAGCTATTTCTGAGCAGACAGCCAGGAGTATCCCCTGAGCACCACTGGGTGTGGCCCAAAAACCAAAAAAAAAAAAAAAAAAAAAAAGAATTGATTTATTACAGTGCTATTAATAATGGTTTCTCATGCACATAATTCAAACACTACACCTATCACTAATGTACCCCTTGTGAGAACTATATTTTTCTTAGTTTTGAGGGCCACAGCCAACAGTGCTCAGGTCTTTTTTTCTGATCTGCATTCAGGAATTAAACCTAATGGGCCTGGGAGACCCTTCTGGGGACCAAACCCAGGGCCATCACAGCAAGACAAGCACCCTACCTGCTATACTATCTTTCTGGCTCCCTTGTGAGAACTTTTTTCTTTCTCCCTGGCCTACTTCAGCACTACCAATTTATAAGTGAACTCTCAAATGTTGCATTTACTTACAAAGATATATTTGGGTGTCAGTTGCTAAGAATTTTATCTATGCATGAATTCAGCAGCATTCTTCTCTAGGAGAGGACTGGTAATCATCTGATAAAAACAGCATAATTATTGTGAATGCATACTAAGAGCACAAGCATGTTTGAATCTCAGCTTTGCTCTTATTCTTGATGTGACTATCGAAAGGTATTCAACCTCTATGAGCCTTGTCTTCTGCCTCCAGAAAGTACTGTTCATAACAGTGCCTAAGTCACACTATCATTATATAGTATAAACAGGCTAATGCTCATAAAAATATTTAGAACAGTGGCCACTTCTTTGTACTAGTCAATGTTAAGTCTAGATCACTAGTAACTAATCAGATCAAAAGAATTCTCTTTCTGATGTGCTATTTGCATCAGTAATGATCATAGAGTGACATATGTAGCTAATAAAAGTGGTCAGTTATATAGTAAAATGTATAAGTATAGGGGCCCGGAGAGATAGCACAGTGGCGTTTGCCTTGCAAGTAGCCGATCCAGGACCAAAGGTGGTTGGTTCGAATCTCGGTGTCCCATATGGTCCCCCATGCCTGCCAGGAGCTATTTCTGAGTAGACAGCCAGGAGTAATCCCTGAGCACTGCCAGGTGTGGCCCAAAAACCAAAAAAAAAAAAATGTATGAGTATAAATATTCAAGGTACATAATATTTGTAAGTATTGCAAAATTTGTAAGTATAATATTTATAAGTATTGCAAAATTGTGATAAATATTTCAATCTCTGGCCATACTGACTGACACGTGTTTTCCAGAAATTTGAAAGAAATTATAGTGTAGTGAATGCAAAATTAATATTTTAGAAATGGGGTTGTTAGATGAATAAACTGCACAATACATGTATTTTGACTTCTGGCAAAAAATAGTTTTCTTTTTTTTTCCTTCCAGCCAATTGACTTTGAAACAAATAGGATGTTTATCCTTACTGTTGCTGCAGAAAATCAAGTGCCATTAGCCAAGGGTATTCAGCACCCACCTCAGTCAACTGCAACGGTGTCTGTTACAGTTATTGATGTGAATGAAAACCCTTATTTTGCTCCAAATCCCAAGATCATTCGGCAAGAAGAAGGCCTTCATGCTGGTACCATGTTAACAACATTTACTGCTCAGGACCCAGATCGGTATATGCAGCAAAACATTAGGTATCAAACGGCTTTTATGGTGTCTTGTATTTTATATGTTGCTCAATGCCATACATTGGATGTGTGT
Source organism: Suncus etruscus (assembly GCF_024139225.1). Taxonomy (NCBI): domain Eukaryota; kingdom Metazoa; phylum Chordata; class Mammalia; order Eulipotyphla; family Soricidae; genus Suncus; species Suncus etruscus. Next base: position 156,354,062 of record NC_064850.1, on the reverse strand, counting down.
GTTCTGGGTCCTCTCCCCTCTATCCACTGAACTCCAGACTGAACTACTGGAGTTCAGTGCAGTGTGAATAATAGATAAGTTGTGTAAATCAACCAAGCCTCACCTGATGTTTCTGGGAGGCAGTGCACACAATGTCAAGTATAGAATTTAGGGCTTCACACATACTTGTCATGTGCTCCACCACTAAGCGCTGTCTCCAAGATCCCTATCTTATAATCATTTGATAGTTTTCTGACAGTAGATTAATGAGTATATATATATATATATATATATATATATATATATATATATATATATATATATCTTGAGAAACATCTATTCAACATGTCTTTGCTCATAATTTTCTGCCCTCCTTCCACTTTTTTTTTTTTTGTGTGTGTGTGTGTGTGGTTTTTGGGTCACACCCGGCAGTGCTCAGGGGTTACTCCTGGCTCCTTGCTCAGAAATTGCTCCTGGCAGGCACGGGGGACCATATGGGACGCCGGGATTCGAACCGATGACCTTCTGCATGAAAGGCAAACGCCTTACCTCCATGCTATCTCTCCGGCCCCACCCCCTTCCACTTTTAAAATAATTGTATTTATCCTCTGATTTTAAATCAAAAAATAAAAAATGTTGTTCTGTGAGTCAATAGGGAACTTAGAAACTTATGGTGTTCATTTTTTTTCTCCACACATCAGGAAGACAATTTATGCCAAAAATAAGATGTAAGAGCTAATTATTTTCATCCCTTACCTGTACAGTAATTATAGGATTTATGAAACATCAGTAAAGACTTCCAACCTCAGCAAAATCTAATTTACTCTTCCTGATGAGGGAGTACATGGTTGGCAAAGCATACCCCACTCAACTATTATCCATTTCTGGTGATGGTAATTTTTTTAATTAGCTCATATTTTATTTAACTTCTTTTAGAGCTGCTGCTGAACGATAACTGTATCTTCTTCATTTCTCCATGTGTTTAAATCAAGTTAGTTAAATAGCGAGTTGAACTACAACTTTTTACCTAAAAATATAATATGCTTTTTTTTTAATTTGAATATTGGTGACATGAACCACCCACAATTTTATAATGTATTCAATATGAAAAATTCATTCATACATACAAATCTACCTCATACTCAGACTGTGGGATATTCTCTGAAGGGTATAATTTGGGGGCTTAATTCAATAGGAATTTTAATTTTCCTAGTTGCAATGTTTACAATGCCTTTTCACTATGATAAAGGTGGAAAATATAGGAGTGTTGAGTGAGTAAAAATTTAACTCCTGAATTTTCTCTTAAGCCCTACACATTAGTGTCATTGCTTATTTAGAAAGCATATTTGAGAAGTTGCAGAGTAAGTACTTCTTTTAGGGCATTTGTCTCATATACCGGCTACTCAAGTTCAATTCCTAGCATCACATATTATCCCCCTGAGTCCCATCAGGATTGACAGAGCCAAGAATAGGCCATCAAAAGACCCAAGCCCCCACCAAAAAAAAAAAAATAGAAGTATATATGAGTTATTTTTCTGCAGCATTGCTATCAGTGAATTTAAAACAGAAATTAGACAAGAGCTTAAAATGAGATCTGTCACTGTCACTTCTGATTATTTTGCTCTCAGACACCTTTCTACTCTTTCCTTCATGTCCACTTTTACACAACCTTCCCATGAACACAAATGCTCCAGAAATGTTTCCATGTTAAAGCTGTATGTTTGACTTCATTTACAAAAGAGCACATTAATAAACTGGTTGCATCTGGAATTAAGCCTGAAATTTCTGCTTTATTTTCTTTAAGTTTTTATGTAAAAAATATTAAAGTTAATGTGCTTTCATCTTGTAGATATACAAAATTATCTGATCCTGCCAACTGGCTAAAAATAGATCCTGTTAATGGACAAATAACTACAATTGCTGTTCTGGACAGAGAATCTCCAAATGTGAAAAATAATATATATAATGCTACATTCCTTGCTTCTGACAATGGTATGTAATTTACTATGGTTACTATATTAACCTATGTTGTTACACAGAGTATAGGTTTATCTTGAATACATAATCCAAAAATGAGATTTCATAGAGACTTGTCTAGAAAACTGACCTTTATTACTCTAAGACCCTAACTTCTATTTTCTATTTCCATTGGGCTGACAAAGACACATTATCTTTCCTTCTTCAGTGACTATTTTACGTATCTACACACCATCTATCATAGCTTCCTGTGGTGATTATAAGCCTATTTGATATTTTGGTCCTAAAATGTTTTACAACTGGTTGGTTCCATCCTCACTGACACAGAGTATTTTTTTCATGGTTGTTTGGTGGTTTGGGGGCCACACCTAGCCCAATAGTGCTCAAGGTTTATTCATGACTGCTCAGGGATCACTCCTGGAGAGACATGGGTCACCATTTGGGGTGCCAAGGATCAAACTCAGGTCTGTTGCAGACAAGGCAAGTGCCTTACCCTCTATATTATTTCTCCCACGTCACAGAATATTATTTTAATAATCAACTTATGTTTTCTCCTTTTGTTGGGATGATCAACAGTTGCTTGCTTGTGATGAACACACACTTGACTGTGCATCTCTAGTTGCAGCACTCACACATGTACTTACCAGAAGGTGCACTTTTTTAGTTGCTGTTCTCATTCTAGCTATGGATTACTCCAAGGCTTTACATTCTGTTATAATGTCACACACGTTTTAGATATCATGCTTGCTTGGGGGTTATAATTCAGTTGTAATGCTAGCACACACCTGGCTGTGCAGGATGCACAAACAGCAAAGATACCACTGGGCCTACACTTGCATGTTTTAGGATTGAACCTATTGCCTCCTACTTTCAAGAAAGATGAGTTTACCATACCTTGACCCCCCCCACACTGGTTTTTTTTAATCTATCTGTTTATTTTTTATCTAGAATGTACTTGTTGTCATGTGTTGATAGGTGTCTAGCATTTTTTTCTTTTTCTAATTAACTCTAGCTGGCCATATGTGAGGAAGTTTAGGGTATAGATTTGGGAATGTATAAATTTTTCTGTTTTTTTTTTTTCTTGCTGGGTTCTAAATGATTACCTTGAGTTAATAGCAGTTTATTTTTTACATATGTAAGATCAAAGTAGCTAGCACTGTACTCTGATGTGTGTTTAAAATGTAAACATACTCTGCTTAACTTGTGGGTCCAAACTCCTTCTTTACCAGTTTGCAACTAATTGGAAGCAATTTTCTTAATTCATTTCCTTTAAAAAATTACAATGATGTAGCAGTATCTAGCTCATGGTGTATTAAGAAAAATAAAATGACTTGTACAAATAAGTCTTTTAATAAGACAGTGTCTGGCACAGCAAATATTCAAATAAATACTTCTATTATGTGTTAAAATTTTTAAAACTGAGTTGTAATCATTTTTTAAAACTTTTAAGATAGGCATTTTAACGATTTAAGATAGGCATTCTTCTTATTAACACTTTTTATTGTAGCAGTCTCAATAAACTTTCACATTCAATATACTAAGATTCAGTGGATTTTTATCTGTTGTAAATCTGTGTGATGGCAGCGCTGAAGCAATATTTATTATCCTTTCTAATATAAGAATATCTAGTGTTGAAATGGGTGGAATCAGCTTCTGCCATTTTATATCAGAGCACTCAACTAATGTATACTCTCCTGCCATTTTAACAATGGTAGATAGTAGTCCAGAGTAAAACTCAAAGAAATTTATTTTACACATATTCTGTTGAATTACAAAGAACTCTGAAATCCTATAAATGGACACATGAATATATGTATAGATATATATGCATATACATATATATACATTATACATATATGCATGTTGTCAGTGTTGCAACAAGATTTTCTTTAATTAGGGTAGATAATTTTCTATTTGAGGAAAGTAAATGTTTGAATTTTTGTAGTCAGAATTTGTACTTGGCCTTAAATCACAAGACTGGCTTTGGAGTCTTAGTTGTGCTCCTAATGAATGAATTGTCAAGAATATATGATCTTTCTGCTTTAGTTTCACTGTTGATAAATTGGCTTTGCTTCTTGCCTATTCTATAAAATTAATATGAATCAAATGTTATAATAAAAGTGGGCATCACATGGTCTTTCAACTATTTCCCCAAATATATAAATCAGCATATGGTCATTATAGAGCAGAGGTTAAATCGACAGATTAAATTATCACAAATGGTAGAAATATTTTACAGTGAAATAAAAGATGTGTGAGCTGACATAGCACAATTTATTTAGTAACTTAGAAACCCCCAGCACTTGTTTGGAAAACTATGAGATATTTACAGGGACAGAAGTCCCTTATTTGTTGAATCTGTCTTTATATGTTTAAGCTCTTTTATTATGACATAATTATAATATTTTTATTGTTTTACAATGAAAATAAAGCTTTACATTATAACAGCACATTATGCAATCTAACTATTTTCCACAGATCATTTTTGGTTGATCAATAAATAATTTCTCTTTTCCATGGTCATTTTGTCTCATTCAGTTTATGGGTTTATGTTACTTCTATAAGAACCTTTCAAATTTTTGTAGCTGTGCTTGAGCTTTAAAGGCATTCTTTCATGCACTTTTCTTGGTTTTCCTTTAAAAAGGGTCCATGAGATCTGATCTGGTGTTCGGCTGTTCTTATATTTCTATAGGGAGGAGAGTATTCACAGGGTTAAGAATACTGTACAAGTAATTGCTTTCATATATGGGCATGCATTATGTTAATGCCCACTGCCAATGATTAGCAGGGGCAAGATGGGGTTATCCAAAGCAGTAGAAAAAGCCCGAAACAGATCTAAAATGTCTGCCCGGGTCCTATGGCAACTAGAGTTTTCCAAGGTTACACATGGTGAAAAGGTTAGGGCAAGAATGCTAGAAGCTTGAAAACTTTACTATAACTGAGACTCATGGGAAAGAATTGTTCAACCTGGTTTTGTGATTTTTCTTCTTTGTAAGGAATTCCACCTATGAGTGGAACAGGAACACTGCAGATCTTATTACTTGATATTAATGACAATGCTCCTCAAGTGTTACCTCAAGAAGCAGAGACTTGTGAAACTCCAGACCCCAATTCAATTAACATCACGGCACTTGATTATGACATTGATCCAAATGCTGGACCATTTGCTTTTGATCTTCCTTCATCTCCAGTGACTATTAAGAGAAATTGGACCATCACTCGGCTTAATGGTAAGAAGTTAATTATTTTAATACATGTGCAGTTGAGAGGTTTAGAAACTTGGTGTATAAAGTTAATTTTGGTGCTTTACAATCTTCTCATTATTCTTTAAAAGATACTTAAATCAGATATCAAAATACTATATAAATTAAAAAATAAGAGTTTATAATTCAGCATAATAGTAATTCTTTTACTATATAAAATTAGACAACACATAAAATCTTGAATATACTATGTGTTTTCAACCTTATTACATATTAACCATCAAACTAATTTTCAGGTGATTTTGCTCAACTGAACTTAAAAATAAAATTTCTTGAAGCTGGTATATATGAACTTCCCATCACAATCACTGACTCGGGTAATCCTCCCAAGTCAAATACTTCCATCCTTCGTGTGAAGGTTTGCCAGTGTGACTCCAATGGGGACTGCACAGATGTAGATAGAATTGTCGGTGCAGGGCTCGGCACAGGGGCCATCATTGCCATTCTACTTTGCATCATTATTCTGCTCAGTAAGTATTTCCTTATATTTTAGTGATTATTTCTTGCTTTTTGGTTATTTAGCAAAAGTAACTTCTTGCTACCTTTCAAGATAATTTGTAACATCATTCTGTAATCACTAAGCACTTTTTATTTTGGCTGATGTCTATGGGATAGTCTCATCCACTTTAGAATGAGAAAAATCCTGAGCATGTTTTAAGTACTTAAAAGTTTGTGGCAAATCGAGTCAGCAAACCTCTTCCATGTCTTTTGACATTTTCTGATGGCTTAGGGATATGGAACAAAGACTTTTCATAGAAAAATATTAGTATCCTATATCTGGGTACTTACCTTATAATTTTAATTGATTTATGGTATATAGTTGATGATTAATGAAAATAGGCATATAGCTTTTGTATCTTTTTTCTTCATTGTAAAGCAAGTCATCAACTTGCTTGATCCACACAAAGATGAAGGTATTTGTTCCTGAAGGACTGCATGAAATAGAGAGAAGTTGTACTTCAGCTAGCACATTTAATAATAGAAATGATTACACTGCTCAACGAATTGTCTATCTTCGGAGCAAGTCTAGATTAAGGAATTGTTTCTTTTTAAGATAGTTTTCAATCTCTGGTTCAATGCAATGCAAGAAATTAACCACTGGAAAGTACTTTCGGTAACTACTTGTAAGCATGCAGGTTAAAAGAATAAATTGCCTGGGCTATGTGTTTTATTATTAAATAGCAGCAGGACTTAGTTTAGTGTGCGATCATGCTATGCACCAATCACTTTCTTGAAAATGTTGGCCATTTCTTTTCTGTTTTCTCCATTTTCAAGTGTTCTGGTAATTTAGAATTCTGCCCTTTATTCTAAGAAATTACTATAGAAGCCTGAACATTTTTCACTTCCTGTGTGGAAACTACTCTGACTATAATTTGAAACCTGCATGTTATACTAATAATCCACTTGCTAGATTTAGCCCTGGAACAATGGCAAATGAGATCATGTATCTGGCTTTCAAAGAAAGGATATTTACTTTTATGGCCAATAATAAAAATGTACTCAAATAGGAGTCATTAAATCTTTTGCTTCAGGATGTAAACTGATATCCCAGATTTTAGCGAGATGTGTTCTTAGGTGTACACTAAGGGATATGTTTAAATATCAACTAAAATGTGATATATATGCCAACCTTATCAAGAAAGAATTAGGTATGATGGATTATAGCATGAAGAAGTGACTACAACACTGCAAGGAAATGAATTGGTGCTGATTTTAACATCAGCCCTCTGGAAAATTTATGGCTCAAGACCTGGCACACAAGTGTAAAGCATGAAATACTAGTGTTATTTCAGTGTTCAAACAATCCCCTGAGCCTTTATGCCTGAAATTTGAAGTTTAATATGAAAGTGAATGCAGTAGAAAAACACCGATTTTAGGATCAGATATTGTCACAACCCAAGTTACTACTCAAATCAGCTTGGCATACACCACCCTTTTGAGAAATGCTGTTTGTTTTTTCTAATTTGGCAACTCTAATGATAAGAGAGCAATTAAATAACCAGTAATGATTTTACAGATACTCTGTGGGTTTGACCTTAAATTCACAAACCATCATATTAAAGGCATGTTTCTTCTAACAAGTGAAATACATAAATCGTTATTGCTCCACTGCAGCTTACAAAACTGGGGATATTCTCTCAGTGAGTTCAGTTCCAGAGGAAGTAACTAAAACCCGTGTCTTTGTTTTGGGGCCACAATGGGTGGTGCTCAGAGACTCCTCCTCCTATAGCACTCACCCCTGTTGGTTCAGGGGATCCATAAGGGAGACTGGGAATTAAACTTGGGCAAGCCACACATAAAGCATGTGCTATCCTCTATGGTCTCTTTCCAGCACCCATGGAACCTTTATCTCTATACTTTAAACCCCGCACTGACCAATGACTTGCTTCTGTTCCTGAATTCAGAAATAAAAGAATCGAAGGTGCATTACAAACTTTTGAACTACACACAATAAATTCTTGGTGTTTATACACACTATAATTCTTGCTGTTAGGTCATATTTTATATTTATGACATTTTAAGTGTTTTATTGGTTGTTGTTTTTGTTTTTTACTTTTTTTCCTGCTTAGTCCTTGTTCTGATGTTTGTGGTATGGATGAAACGAAGGGATAAAGAACGCCAGGCCAAGCAGCTTTTAATTGATCCAGAAGATGATGTAAGAGATAACATTTTAAAATATGATGAAGAAGGTGGAGGAGAAGAAGACCAGGTAAGCAGTATTTCAAATCATCTAAGTGAAACTTTAGTGTACAATTTATATAGTAAGAAGTATATCAATAGATGCAATTTTATAATTTTGTTGTTTTCTCTGTTATCTTATCACATTATCAAGCTTTGGAATACATCACAATGTATCCTGCACATTTTTCCTTGAAGTTTTATTCAAGGTACCAATGCCATTGTGTTTGTTTTATAATAAAAAGCACTGTTTCAAGAAGCTTTATATTCAAACCTAATTTCAGTTGCATTCATATGAATAAATATGTTCCTACAATATCTAAAATATAAATAAAAGAAAGAAAAATTGTTCTATACTGATATTAGACATTTTATATGTATGACATAAAAAGACTATTAATGATTTTACCCCTCATAATTATTATATTAATTATTGGTGGCATAGAGTTGGATAGAGCCAAAAATTAACGTTACTAAAGGGTCTTATATACTTTAGAAACATTTGATCAGAATCAATATCTAGATCAATGTTTGGGAGGAGTTGTTTCTTCTTATTTTGAGTTATACCCAGCAATGCTTCTGGCTCTACACTCAGGGATCATTCTTTTTTTTTTTTTTTTTTTTTTTTTTTTTTTTTGTGGTTTTTGGGTCACACCCGGCAGTGCTCAGGGGTTATTCCTGGCTCCAGGCTCAGAAATTGCTCCTGGCAGGCACGGGGGACCATATGGGACGCCGGGATTCGAACCGATGACCTCCTGCATGAAAGGCAAACGCTTTACCTCCATGCTATCTCTCCGGCCCCTCAGGGATCATTCTTGGTGAGGTTAGAGGGCCTTACAGGATACCAAGGATCAAACCCAGGTTGGCCATGTACAAGGCAAGTACACTATCTACTGTACTGCTGCTCTGGCTTCATCTTTATATCCATAGTATTTGTTATGATACCTGGTTAATAATAGTTGTTTAATAGATATTGAGTGTCCCTTCTGAATGTAAAACTATAGTTTCTGTCCCACTATGTAAATAAGTAAATGATTACCTATTTGAGAATGACAATGAACAACAAATAAGATAGTCTTTATCTTACCTTTATCTTTATCTTATCTTTAAAATCTTTATCTTCTTAGAAGAAGCATTTCAAATATTTTAATAAGTAATGTTTATATGATCTCCAACTTGCGGAACTTTTATAGTAAATTAAGCTTGAGTGGTTTCATTATACAACTAAAATTGTATCTAGTTCTGTTTGATATCACAGTTCGATATAACTTCTCTGATAGTTTCTCACAAAATTATATCTCAAAATTATGCAATCACTAATAATAACTATAACCGGTATCTATTAAATAATAGTCAACAAATGTCTAATTATCAATGGACTCGGAATAATCTTTAAATGAACACAAAATTTTTGGGTATTGTATTATTTTCACATATACAGTTTTATTCATATATACTGTCTCAAATTTACATGTAGATATTAGCAATAAGACTTTTAACTTGAGAATAAAATCATGACATTTTTTCTTTCCATTCTTCTCTGAAAAAATAATTTTGCATTTTTGTTTTATAATGCACATCTACATTAAAACATACTGTGCTCAATCCTTGTGACAGCCCATTAGAATTTTTCATTTTGCATATACAGACAAGCTGCATGATTTGTTCTCAGAGTTTATAACTGGCAGAGCCAGAACTCAAAGCCATGTTTTCTGATTCCAGAATTTCAGGCTTTATTTACAATACCTCAGCTTTCCCTTAGAGGAGTCATGTGTTTAAAATTTGTTGAAAACTTGACTCACATGTAAAGCTGTTTTGAATACTGACTAATTAAAGGGACTCTATAAATATACCCCAGGGTTTCTTGCTTATAAATGTCTTTAGATATTAAAATTCATGTTTAGCTTAATCCCTAATTAATCTATCCTTTCACTTTCCTGAGCTGTGTTCAACAGATGTATATTGATCACATTCTCTCATAAATCTACTTTTGGCATTTTATTTTTCATGTCATTGTGCAGGATTTGGTAGGCATAAACTTAAATTCAAGCCAATGAAGCTTTAATAAAAATAGTAACAGATATAAGCATAAGTGGATGTTGCTTAGGTTAGAGAGCCAAAAACCAGAACCAAGATAGTCCTCAGCATATAGGGTCCAGAATAGCACCTGTCATCACATGGTCTGGTTCCCTCCCTTTTGCATCAATTTCTTTAAAAGATTGTTTTTAAACATTGTTCTTGCTGTGATTTTGGGAAGTTTATCTTCCTTTATTGACTCTATAGACTTATATTAATGCTTGAGCTCAAATTGTAAAACTTACTGCAAGATTCATTAAAATCACCATCATAAATCTTTAACATTTACTTTTCTAACCTCTGAAGTTGTCTTAGTTCCCGGATAAACTCATGGGCATTAGTGTATTGACTCCTACCCAGGTCCCCAATAGTGCAGATATTTTTGGAACTTTCTCTATATTGTCCTTTGTGGTTAATTTCTCTATAACAATTTTTCTTGTGACAATATTTTGCAGAATTTTGCTACTTTGATGGAATAAAATAGAATAAAAATTCTAGATGAGTCTTCACCCATCTTTGACCCTCTGATATGATTTCATTTGCAGTTATCATTATAGAAAATGTGAAAAAATATATGATGTATATTTTATTCATTCTAATTCTTAGCTCATAAGAACAAAATAAAATATACAATAAGGGGCCAGAGAGATAGCATGGAGGTAAGGCGTTTGCCTTTCATGCAGAAGGTCATCGGTTCGAATCCTGGTGTCCCATATGGTCCCCCGTGCCTGCCAGGAGCAATTTCTGAGCATGGAGCCAGGAGTAACCCCTGAGCACTGCCGGGTGTGACCCAAAAACCACAAAAAAAAATAAAATAAAATAAAATATACAATAAAAGAGTGCTGTACCAGAGTTCCATGTACCTTAGCCTCTAAAAATTGCTCATGAAATACTTTCATTGTCTCCAACACCTTATCAAGTAAGAATTGTCCCCTTTCTGCTTAGAGTCCTATGTGATTTTTATCACTATTGTTCTTTAGAAATAATGAAATCCAAACTCTTCTTTAGCCTTACAGCCCTGCAATCCTATAACTAACCTTTTGCATGCTCCTTAGTGTGCCATAAAAATGGGTTGTCCGAAAGAATCCTTTGGGATTTGAATTCATCCAACCTGTCTACTAAAGCTGCTACAGATCCCTTGAAAATCTGGGTGATTTTTAAGTCATTCACTTAATGACACAGTCCTTTCTTTATCCCTTTATATTACAGAAATGAAAGCACCCACGAGTATTCTTTCTCCAAGAAAGACCTTGTGTCCATATCTTTGCTGAGAACTTCTTTCTTCTTCTTTTTCATTTTGTCCAGTTAAATCCATTACATTGTCAATGGTCTTAATGGGATGCATACTGGGAACAGGGGTGGAGGGAGGACAGCACTGGTGGTGGGAATGCCCCTCATTCATTGTCATGATATACCATAAATGATGCAGTGAAAGATTTGTAATGAACTTTGGTCACAATAAAAATTTAAAAAAAAATAAAAAAAAAAGAATTTGTAATTGTGACTGGGGATATATTCAGCAGTACAGAAAACATCTTACATGTATGAAACCCTAAGTTTGATCCCTAACACCATACATATGTATGCAAAATTTGTGATTTTGTACCTTCTGCCTTGGTACTAAAATATAAGTAATATCCCCATAACTTTCTATATACTAAATAGAAGAGGAAGTCTCCCACATTTTTTCTTCAAAAGAAAAACTACTTCTTGTAAACCAAAAATTTGCTTATATTCCTTCTAACATTGTGGCCTCTACAAAAAAATTACCAGTGATGTTTTTTAAGTTTTAGAAAGAAACATAGATTAACATCCATTACTTGGTTTGGGATTTTACTATACAAATGAATACAACATAGTCAAAATTTTTAGTGTCTGGCTTACATTGCTCAACATTGTGAGATTTTTCCAGGCTGTATAAAAGAGGTTTTTTTTTGCCATTGCTAAACAGTATCCCCTTATAAGATTTAGCTACATTTTATTTATTCATCATACTACACTTGCACATGAATTTTATCCAGTTGAGTTATTCCAAGTAAAGTTTCTGTGAACATTCTTTTGCATGTAATGATGAACTTCTGTTAGTGTATGCATAGTATTTAAAGATTCTTGTCTAGGGGATGAAGAGATAGCATGGAGGTAAGGTGTTTGCCTTGCATGCAGAAGGACAGTGGTTCGAATCCCAGCATCCCATGTAGTCCCCAGAACCTGCCAGGAGCAATTTCTGAGCATAGAGCTAGGAGTAACTTCTGAGCACTGCCAGGTGTGACCCTCCTTTTCCCCCCAAAAAAGATTCTTGTCTATGTTGGTCTAGTCCAACAATGCCAGCCAGTTTCCCAGTGATTATACCAGTCTCTACTTCCATTCAGCACCACTGTGTATGCAAATGCCAATTAATTGTTCTCCATTTTATCTTTACTCTTTTTTTGTCTTTTATCATTTTAGCCACTCTAATTTTATCAATATCAAAATTTAATTCTGGAGTTTTTATCTAGCTTATCATTTTTATATCTTCTTTGTGAAGTTTTTGTTCAGCCTATTGGTCTACTGTTCTTTTTTTAGTTCTCTTTTACTTGTAGGAGGTCCTAATATATTACAAATAACAGCTATTTCTCAGGTGAATGTTTAGTAAATATGTTATCCTCTTCTGTAACTTGCTACCTTATTCTCTTACTGATGTATTAGAGTGAGCAGAATATTCTTATTTCATTGAAACCTAATTTATCAAATTTCTTACTATGGTTAGTGCATTGAGAAGATTGTGTCATGCCAGAAGTAATAAAATTCCCCACACACAAATTCTTCATATTATACTTTTGAGTCTTATATTGTTGTTTATCATATTAAGTCAGTTTCATCTATAATAGGTTGTTCTTTTTACTTTCTCTCTTGTGGAAGTCCAGTATGTGTACACTACAAATATAACCTTTCTCCACTTCATTGCAGTCTCATTTGTGGTGGTGGTATTTAGGTGTAGACCTTTCTTTGAATCTACATTTGAATGTTTTTAGCAATAAAATATGAATCATGTTTTTCAAGTAATTTTCTTAGAAAATACTATCTTTTTACAAGAATAGGCTTCAGGAATGAGATAGGTGCCATAATATACTCTCTACAAGTTCAAGTGTTTTTATTACACATAGCTGGTGTTTTATGGAGCAGGCACTTAATTTCAAGATATATATGGAGACAAAGCAGATATGATATTTCATAATCAAGTAATAGCCTACTTTTGCCTCAGCTGTACCCAAAGAATTTCTTTTTGTGGGGAGGAGTCTTGGTCACACCCAGCGGTGCTCAGGTGTTACTCCTGGCTCTACACTCAGAAATTGCTCCTGACAGGTTCGGGGACGATATGGGTTGGCAGGATAGAGCCACATCCTTCTGCATGCAAGGAAAATGCCCTACCTCCATGCTATCTCTCTGGCCCCTAAAGAATTTCTTGCTTTTAGGATGGCTGGTCTCAGAGGTCTGCTCAGGTGATTGTCAGAGGTGAGATAATGATCTTTGTTGGAGGCAAGAGCAGGTCTGTAGTAGATGTTTTAAGACTATATCACCTAGTGAAAGCTGGCAGGTTCTCCACAAAGTTTCTTTCTTTTCTGCCTAGTGGAAGTTTTCTTAAGGAGCAAGCTAACTTTCAAAAGAAAGAAAACAAAGTAAAGCAGCCTTTTACCAAGGTAGTCATTATCTCCCCTGCAATTGATTAGCATCTCTATTTAAATTTATTGCCAAACACTGGTTGCCAGTTTCTTTAAGCAAATATCTAAAGGTTACTCAAAATAACTAAGGGTTTTCCTTTTTTTTCTTTTGTATACAGCAGATAGCTGTGTTTGAGATACTCTGTTCTGGTTCAAGTTCATATCAGGATGGTCCAATACTGGGAAAGCTGGAATCTATTCTGAACAGTTGTGGCATTTCCTCTCAGTGTTGTCTACTCCAGGAAGACAGTATTATTATAAGGTTCAATCTCTTTTCAGAGGGTCAAGTTTGTTCCTTATCTGCTTCACTGCCATTATCAACAGGACTTTGGATTGTTATCAAGTCACATTTAATTATGCTCATTAGTAAGTGTCCTTCAGTACTCTTTTGCCTGAGAGGACTGGTTTTAGATACTGAATTGCTTGTAATGATCTTTACATCCAATCTTCAATCTCAGCATCACCAGTAAAATCATGGCAAGTATCAAATATTGCTCATCTCATCTCATAATTTAAACCACAACCTTCACATCACAGATAAGTAGGACACAGAAATTATTAGTTTCCTGGAGGCCGGAATCATAGTAGGATGCTTGTCTTACACTCAGCAACCCAGGAGTGATCCTTGAGTGCAGAGCCAAGAGTAAGTTCTGAGCACCACCAGATGTGCCTTCCCCATGTCAATTAATAAATAAGTTAATTGTTTCCTTCTTTTATAGTTTAGTTTTAGTTACGATTGCTTTTTTGTTCAATAAATGTCTTAGTGCATTTTGTACTTATGTAACTTGTCATTCTTACACTTTAAACTGTCTAGATTTCATAGTAAACGTCTCCTTAATAATGGCAGGGTATCGTTTGTGTTCTACACTTTCACTCTAGTGCTTTATATACATTATTTTGTTGACCTCCCCAGTTCAGCAATGTAGGACATGCGATGTTCACTGGAAAGTAGTGAAGTGAGGATTGGATCCCAAGCTCTCAGTGTTTAAAGATGGTGATTTTACCTTATTTCATGCCATCCGTTGCCTAATTCAGATTCATCCAGGCAATTAAAATAGCATCTTTCACATTTGAATAAATCAGAGGAATGTCCCACCCTCAGAGTAGGCTTTGGGATATCCAGCAGTTTGCCCTACTTTAAAGTTTCACTTGGAAAAAAATTCCGTTCCCTGGTTTTAGGCTGTTGTGAGAATGCTGATCTATGGGAGATAATACTGCTGTTGATAAATAACAATCAGTGGAATCTTACGGGTCATGACTGGAGGTTATGAGAACCTTGTCACCGATAAGGGAGCCAGGCTTGACACTTTCTGAAGCAGAGTCAGTTTTGTAGATATCAAAGTGATCCCTGACAGAAAGTGTAAGTCCCTTAAGATTCCACTTTTTTTTGTCTTTTTGCTTGATTCCTCTTGGATTCTTGTCTTTTATAGCTCTGTATTTTCATACAAAGAGCTACTGCTGCTGCTGTGTGTGTTTCTCATCACAAATTACTTCTTATCACAGATCCTTCAAAGGAGGCTTAAGGACCTCTTACATTCAATAGGTTTCACATTCCAGGACCCAGAGATATCTATCTAAATTCTCAGACTTGCCTTCTTCAACTTTGGAGACTTGCTCAGTTTCTATTGTGGAAGAGATGGTTCTCAGCTATCAGAGAAAATACCAGGTTACAATCTTGATGATTTAGATCATAGTGGGCCTATTGCCCTGGGAGGGTCAGTGGTGGTAGTAGCTTTTAGGATTAATTGGGTGGTGCTTTGTGTTTTCTCACTTAAAGAAGATTGAGTTCCAGGGAGACACTGAGTAAATTTTATTTTTCCTGAAAAGGAGCCTGGCAAGCCAAATAAGTTTGGAAACTTCTAATTGTGGGAAGGCGTGTCTGGAAGCTGAATTCTGTGTCCCTTTAAGTTTATTGTCCATACTTGGAGGTTTTTTACATAAAGCCCTTAACTGTATTTGTTTGGCTGAGATGAAAAAAAATGTTTTTTATATTTTTTTTAAATTTTGGATCCTACAACCTTTTCAACAATGAAAGACCTAGAAACATAGCTTGCTTTCTGATACAACAATTGTTGGAAACCAAAAATTGATTTAAATGTGTAGGAGGTACCACAGGGCTCTGAAACCTTAGGATAGTTTTCTATAATATAAAGGTTCTTTTAAAAAGTGAATTAGCTACAAATATATTTATCCAGATGGATTATAATATATTAGTGTGCTGGGGACAAGACTTAGTGGTAGAAACTTTCCTTACCTGGCTTAATTCCCAGCATGGCAACAAAATAGATGGGGAGAGGGAAAGGAGTGCCTACATGTTCTACAAACTAAATTTTTAGTGATCTAAGCCTAGTTGAAATCATTTTCTTGCTTACTTATCAGTAACTGTTTTTCTGGTCCTGGAAATTTGAGATGAGTGGGTGAAGCCTGTTTCATTTTACTTTATCGTTCAGGGCCCCAGAGTACCTGAGTACCTTTTCAAGATCCTCATGGCCATGCATATATGCATATGCATATAATCACTGTATGAATTGTAGGTGTGCATGGGATGGTCCTAAAAGTGGTGTAATTCACTTTTACTCCTACCTAAAAATAAGAATAAGTGGATTTAGTGTCTAGTTGGAAATTTACCTCATCCTGGCTAGATACTTGAATTTTATCTAATCTTATTCTAAGATTCTTTGAAAAGAGTTTTCATCCTACTCAAGGTAGGTTGTTAGACTTTGTGCATTGTTATGATCAGAAAAGCAGGAGTCCCAGAAAGGAAACATAGCATGCAACCAGCTCATGATAATAGGCTACTTCATATATCACTCATCAAAAAAACAGAAAAGGAAAAATCTCCTTCCTTGAAAAAATACTTCTAAGGTTCTCCTAGGGAGCTATGGTCTTCTAGATCAGGACTCAACTCATTTTAGGATAGAGTCTGGAGGGAGTGACCTTGGTTTTTAAAACACAGAGATCCTAGGTGCAATTTCAGTATTTCAGTTAGAATTTTTTGTGAATAAGATTGGTTAATGTGATTTTAATCAATTGAAAGTTAATCCCAGTTTTGCGGTCTATGAGATCACCAGGATCTTCATGATACAAGAAGTATATTAAGCAGAGATCCAGTGCTAGCAATAAAGAAGGAATTGCTGTGGCTTGGTATTTGCCTTTGAAGAATGAGAACTTTGAGGGTTAGCAGTTTGGTTTCTCTTCTCCTAGGCCTCCACAGTGCATTTTAAACTGGAATCGGATTTATCAGCCTGTATTTAGATGGCCTGTGTAGTACTAGGTTCACACTGAAGTAGTCTATGGCATTCACTAAAATTCATTTTTAGACTGAATCCCTTGGGTACAACCATGTGTGTCTGGTCTGTTCTGTGCATACTCTTGCATCTGTATTCCCCCTGTTTTGAACTTCTTTTTTATCTGTCCAAAGACCTGACTTTCAGCTCTGTGAATTCAGGGATTATTGCTTTCTTATTCCTACCTCAAGGGCACTTGGCACCTGCAAGTATGCGTGAAATGCCCATGCATTGAGCCCTACCTGTGAATCTCTTAGTTTGTTAGGTTTACATTACAGGATTAATTGAACCTAGCACATCCCTAAAAACTTTATTGTGGTTTTATTTTCTTTGAAATTTTTACTGTCTTCAGGAAACAATGGCAGCTTTTCTAGACTTTAGCGCTCTTGAGATGCATGTTGTATGTCAATCACTTTGCTTTGCTATCAGTTTGAATGCCTCATGAAACATCCCTAAGGCAAATACTGTCATTTTCCATCTTTCAGATCCACCTGTGAAACTTAGCTCTAAATACTTTGCTGGAGATCAAGTTTTAGAAGTTGTTGGTTTTTTTTTTTTAAAGTGTGTCTGTACAGTTATTTTAAAGTACTATTATTGAAGACAGATTCTTGGTCACAGTTTCTTATATGACCACAAGTAATTAGTCTTTAGAAGAATAAGTCCCAATTCGTTGATTAAGTATTTGTTTATTAAGATTCATTAATACAAATTTGACCTGAGCACATTTTGGACATTGATAATATTTGAATCTAGGGGTACAATTTATTTTTTTAAATATTTAGTTTGATCAAATAAGCTGGGCATTGATAACTAATAATCTAAAATCCAAGCTGAAAGACTAGAAATAGGGCACAGGTCAAACTAACCACTTCTTGAGTCAAGGGATTGCTGCTTGCTATGAAAAGTGGTGAGGAAGAGAACAGGGGGTGTATAAGAATTCCCTGCCAGTCTCATCAACCATTTTTGCATGTGGCAACCAAGCCTAACCTTCCAATTCAAGCAAAAAAGTAAAACTGGGTAATTTAGCCATGGTATGTTTAACTCTTTGATATAATGTTGGACAAAATTCACTGTATTGTATAAGCAAACTAACAGATGGCTGAATCTGGGCAGAACTGTGGAGACCACATTCAACATTTTAATTGATGGCTAAAAGTACACTCAGTTAATTATGTTTTCAAGTTATGCATCCATTACTCCCACCTGCAAACACTAGTATATTTTAATTATTGAAATGCAATAATAATTTTCAGACACAAAAGAGAGGAGGGCTGGAAGTTAAAGCCCACCTCATGAAGCTCACCACAAACAGGGATGAGTTTAGTTAGAGAAATAACTACATTGTGAACTATCCTAACAATGAGAATATATGAGGGAAATAAAAAGCCTGTCTAGAGTACAGGTGGGGGTAGGGTGGGGAGGAGGGAGATTTAGGACACTAGTGATGGGTGGTGATCTTTGCATTGCTGAAACCTAAACACAACCATGTATGTAATAAAGTTGTTTAAATAAGATATATATTTAAAAAAAGAAATAATGAGATTGATATTAGAAGAGAAAAGTCTCACTAGAGTTTGAGCTTTCTAAAGGTTATCATTTTCTCTTTTTTTATACTTTTCTCATCGTCAGGTGACCACACAGTGAGTGTGGGCTACAGACAATGTATGCTCTTATGCTCTGAACCAGTCAGTGTCCTTTTCTTACTAGGCATTAAATATTTTTTAAGTGTACATGGTTACTTGTCACATGGCTTTTTATTTGCTATTCTGTTCTTCCTATGAATGTACGCAATCTTTCCTGAATTTCATTTTAATATTCTTCCTTTCTTTATGATAATTTATAATAAAAAGTTTATGAGTTTTAGCCTTAGGAATAGAATGATGTCAACAGCCCTGTAGTAACAGTGATAAGGATTTAAATGCTAAATTTATGTTAGCACTATGCAAGTAAAGGGAAAGTGATATTTTGTTTATATTAAGAAGCATACCCAGGGGCCGGAGAGATAGCATGGAGGTAAGGCGTTTGCCTTTCATGCAGGAGGTCATCGGTTCGAATCCCGGCGTCCCATATGGTCCCCTGTGCCTGCCAGGAGCAATTTCTGAGCCTGGAACCAGAAATAACCCCTGAGCACTGCCGGTGTGACCCAAAAACCACAAAAAAAAAAAAAGCATACCCAAAGATGCTCAGGGTTTAATGGACTCCGAGATTATTTCTGAAAGCACTCTGGGGCATCATATCAGGTGTCAGGGATAGAAGCTGGGCCAGCCACATGCAAGGAAACTGTCATATGCACTGTACTATCTTTAGGCCTATAAAGGGTATTTTAAAGTGGTATTCTGAGATCTAGGAACTGACTGAATTCATGAACTATTTTGCTGAAAATACATGCCCATTAGCCATTGTGTTGTAACACCTATAGCTTCTTTTATATCTCAGTACAGCAGATTTTTTTTTCTTTTCCTGTTTAAAATTTTGGGCTACACCCAGCTGTTATTCCTAGCTCAGTTCTTGTGCCTAGTGATGTTGGGATATCATTCAGGGCAGTTATTGAAATTGGGCATCAAAACTGGGCTCCCTCCATGCAAAAGCATACACAACAGTCCTGTGAACTTTCTTTCTCTCCAGCCCTAGAATTGAGATATTGTGACAGAGACTGTCTAACCCCTAAAATCTAAAATATTTTTTGTGGCCTCTTCTACAGACTGATTTTATTATTAGTTCTTTCTACAAAGGTTGATTATTTTCAGATTATCACAAGTCATTTGTATAATCTGCCCCAAATCACCCAGCTTGACATGGTGGACTGAGAATTTAAATTCAGCTGCTCTAATTTCAGAATACATCATTTTAGGTCACAAGAAATACAACCTTTGCAATTCTAAGTTATTCATTAATTTAATTAAGCAAAGACTGCATCTCTTTAGAAGATTCCAAAAGGATGTAACACAAATAGTGAAATATTTTGATGTTCTATCACCATAATCCCAACCAAATACTGCTTTATCCTTATTACCTATTATTAGATTTCCTCCAAAATAGAATAATAAGATAGGATGGCTTTGATCTCATCTGAATGGAGACATTTTTACATTTTAAAGGAAAATAGGTGCTTGGAATGAGTATGTGGGACTGATGATCCACTTAGATAGTTGGGTTATTTATTTTTGTCTAACAAAAGAAACAGTTCTGGGCTGAAAGGGGGTGTGGGGGTGTTAAGAAATGTGTTGATTTTGCAAAGAAAAAATGAAAAATTGGATTAAAGTAGATTTCAGATATCAAAGTGAATCATTCTACTGTGAGGGGGAAAATTCCCATGGTTGGGATTCAGAAAGCCCTGATTATTTCTCCTAGACTAGAGAGAAAACAGTTAGTGGAAGAAGCATAACTCATAAGATCAGCAAATCCAATTTTCAAAATGCTGATCCTTGCCTGGGCTAGTGGGGCTGGGTGTCTCATTTCGAATCTCACCCTGATGTAGGGTCTCAGCATGCCCTTCTATAAGAGAAATTGGAGAGAGGCCATTAGAATTGAAAGTCTGTTAGATTTCCTGCCCTCTGCAGAAGGGCAAAACTGGGGTGTCAGAAGACAGTTAGCTTCCCTTTCTGCCCCTGATTGAACTATTCCTGCTGTTCTCTGGCCTCAAAAAAATGCCCCACCTGGCCTTAATAGGATGTTTTTGCTTACTCTCTATTAGTGGCAAGAAGCACTAAAAACATCAATAGTCAGAACAGCCACATTTCTGAAGCCCCAATACTCTGCATCATCCTAAGAGGTCTGTATTAGTACATCCTTCAGGACACTCCTTACACCTTCATTTTCCATATTTTTCCAATAGTTTCTATATTTTATTGCTTTCATTCCTTGAAATGTCTTTTTAAAAGTCATGCGATTAAAAGGGCTATGAGGTCAGTAGCATAGCTGTGTCCCGAGAGACTGCAGAAAATTTTTCTGGACTCAAACCTTATTGAACTGTATTTGTGGCATTTCTTTTCCAAAAAAGATGCTGCAATTTTACAATGGGAAACTAGTTGTAATAAAAGTTCAACTGTTCCTCTTCCTAAAGCTGAACTAAAATGTTGTGCCAAAGAATAATCTTGGAGCTCATTCATAATTCTGAAATCAGAATTTGCAAAGAAGCCGTGACAGGATACTATTAGCAGTTAGCCAGGGGAGCAGAAGCTCTGAATATCTCCTGAAGGGAGGAGATTCAGCCCTCCCTTGTGGGAAACTGAGAGTCTGTTTCTGAAGTGAGATCAAAATGTATGTGCAAACACAAGAGAGGTCCTTCATCTGTCCTCAAGTGATCTTATCTCTTTCAGGTTGATGATTCAAACCAGAAAGCTTTTAGCAAATCTTTTGTTTTGAGGGGCTTTAATAATCCATAGTCTACTTAGTTTTCCACATCATTTTGCCGGGTGTTGATAGTCACCATCATAACTATATTCCGCTGGGGAAGAAAATCAGGTCATAATGTAATTTACATAAAGCTTGCAAGGGTATTTGACTTTCTTGTCAGCAATTGTATGGTAATGTGTTGACACCTTATCGCTATTTTATTCAATTATTTTAATGCCAGGAGCTATAGAGAGTGAGATAATAATATTCTCTTCCCCTTTCCATTCCTTTTAGCTTCTATCTGAAGAATTTCTTACTTGTGCCAAAGTCAGCTTTTTTTCTAGATACCTTTTTTTTCTCCTTTAGAATTTTATCCATTTACTTTCCTGTTAGCATTTTATTTCTCTCCATCACTTCATCTTGAAACAATAAAACTGTTTTTCTTATCTATATAGAATTTTAAAGCTACTTGCCTTCACTACTACAAAAGGAAATTTTTCCACTTGTCCCAACCCTTGCCTAGGAGATAGAAAAACCAGCTGCTATGTTTCATCACTGCTTCTAGCCACTGGAAGCAGATAAAGGACTTTGAATTTTGCCTTCCCCTCCAGGTTGCTGGAGGTTTAGTGGACCTAAGTGAAAGCTACAAAAAAAATTGACTGGGTTTGTTTTAACCAACAGTTTAGACAAAAGTGCTTGATCCCATTTCATAGCTATCACAGTCATTTCAAACACACACATGCAAACATACGCATAAGTACATATGGAGGCAAAAAAATGTAGCCTTTTCTGTTTATGTATATCAATTGTTTTAGTGATCTCCATTTTATTCTTCCACATGTCTGAGTATGTTATCTTGAATACTCCTTAACCTCCTTGAATGGTGATAATCTATGGAATGAACAGTTACACCCGGTTGGAAGGATTGTTTGCTTGAACTATATTAGATATCACATGAGAAAACACCTATGTAATTCCTGAGAGCTGATGGGCACCTGGTAACGGTTGGTTTCCTTCTTTCACACTTTTGGAGCTGAAAATAGCATCTGGCACTCTGCAAGCACTCCTTAAACACTTGTGAAACGATAAATGAATGTTTTCATCACTCTCAAACACAGATTTATTGTATGATATTTTTATAGAGTCTATCAGCAACACGGTTTTCTGCAGTTTTTGCCTAAAATTCTAGAATTCCAGTTCATACTGCTGCATTTTATTTTATTTACATATAACCGAATGACTTAAGTAAATATATTATATCATTTTCTGAACCAATAATAAATCACTGACAGCCAATGGAATTCAACAAGAAAAGCCAGAACTAGAAACTTAGCTGCCAATTCACTTCTTTCTAATTCTTATAACACCCTTAAAAACTTTTAAATAATAGTTTCTTTAAAAGTATTGTGTTACTTGCAATGTTAATATTTCAATTAATCCTATGTCTGTCTTTAATGGACATTGCCAAATTTTACATTTCAAATATTAAAATAAGATCCCTTGACCTTTATTTGGAAATTAATGTTCTTTAGGAACTTTTTGATATGTGAATTTTTATATATGAATTTTCACGACTAGTTTTTCTCTAGAGAATTTTAGAAACTTGACAAATATGGTGACTTCATCATACAAGTGAGCTATAATTTTACTTCTTTGTATACATGAAAATTATTATATATAACATAATCTGTTATCTGTGCAGTACCATTAGCCTAAAAAAAGTCTGATCTACCTCTTTAATGCCATGCACAAAGTCAAATAAAAATAAATTAAAGATCTTGATTTCAGACCTAAAACTAAAGGGCACCAGTAGGGAAATGTAGGTGGAACACTATGACATTGAAGCTAAAGGTATCTATCTTCAAGAGTGAAATACCACTAAAGAAAAAGTGAAAGCATGATAAACAAATGAGACTGCATTAAACTAAGAAGCTTCTGAAACTCAAACTAAAAGTTGACTAGGATACAAAAACTACATACAGAATGGGAGAGACTATCACACAATACCCACTGATAATGGGTTAATATCCAAAATATACAAGGCACTGGTAGAGCTTAATAAAGAAAAAACATCTAATCTCATCCAAAAATGGAAAGCAGAAATGAAGAAATGAATTTCTTCCTCAAAGAAGAAATACAAATGGTTAAAAGGTATATAAAAATGTTCTGGGGCCAGAGAGATGGCATGGAGGTAAGGCGTTTGCCTTACATGCAGAAGGACTGTGGTTCGAATCCTGGCCTCCCATATGGTCCACCGAACCTGCCAGGAGCAATCTCTGAGTGTAGAGTCAGGAGTAGCCACTGAACGCTGCCGGGTGTGACCCCAAAACCAAAATAAAAAAAAAAGTTCCACGTCATTAATCATCAGGGAGATAGATGCAAATCAGAACAGTAATGAGATATTAATTGATACCACAGAAAATGTCACAGATTCATAATAACAAGACAGACAATGCTGTCACTGATGTGGGAGAAAAGGACACTCATTCACTGCTTGTGGGGCTGTCAGGTTTGTTTTTTTCTTAATAATACTAATATTGCTCTAAAAACTAGAAATTGAACTTATGACCCAACAGTGCCACTCCTAGGAAGATACTCTTGATGCCTAAAAACAGTGCAGAAAAGCCTTCTGCTTGCCGATGTTCATTGCAGCATTATTTATAATAGGCAGAATCTGGAAACAACCCAAATGCCTGAGAAAAGACGTATGAATAAAGAAACAGTGGTATATCTACCCAGTGGAACACTATGCAATTGTTAGGAAAAATAAAGTCATGAAATTTTCTTATACATGAATGAATATGGAGAGTATTATACTGAGCAAAATAAGTCAAAGGGAGAGAGGGACAGACATAAATGATCACATTCATTTGTGGAATGTTATAAAAAGGATGCCAAGTATAGTGTTAATATCCATGAATGTATATGGAGAGCATAATACTGAGCAAAATAAGTCGAAGCAGAGGGACAGAGATAAACAATCATATTCATTTGTGGAATGTTATAAAAAAAGGTACCAACTAGAGTGTTAATGTCCAGACACAGTAGAGATGAGGGCCAGGAGGACTAGTCCATGGTAGGAAGCTTGCCATTAATAGTGGGGGTAGGGGGTTGGAGAGATTACATAGTGGTAGGGCATTTGCCTTGCAAGCAGCCGACCCAGGACCAACAGTGGTTCGAATCCCAGCATCCCATATGGTCCCCTAGTGCCCGCCTGGAGTGATTTCTGAGCAGAGAGCCAGGCGTAATCCCTGAGTACTGCTGGGTGTGGCCCAAAAACAAAACAAACAAACAAACAAAATAATTAAAAGTGAGGGAGTGCATTAGGGCAGAGAGGGCACTATGACCATTATAACTGCAAATGGACTAGAATTGAGTGCTGAAAGGAGATAGTGATATGCATTATATCCCTTCAGTGACAATACTTCAAACCACCGTGTCTGAAAGGAGGAGTGAGGGAGAGCAAGAAAACTTACTACAGGCGGGATATTGGTAGCAAGAAATGTGCACTAGTGAAAGATGTTTTACATTGTCGACTGAAACTTAGTCATGAACAATTTTGTAACTATTTCACAGTGATTCAAATAATTCATTTGTAGTTATAAAGAAACAAACAGGACCCATATCACACATGGGTCCCTGAGCATTGCCAGATTAATCTCTGAGTGGACAAATAGGTGTAAAACCCTGGGCACCACCAGGTATGACCTCAAAACAAAAATGTGTTCATATGTATACATATATACATATGCATACACAAAAACTAAAAATGCAGAAAATAAAGAAATAGGTGTCTAAAGATCTGTTTGGAGATTTTTTCATTGAGGTATAATTAGTATATATCATTATATTTATTTGATGACTGTATATGTTTCAAAGTTATGATCACAATTCAATAAACATCCCTCACCTTACGAATTTCAAAATGAAACAAACCCTTACTTAGGTAATAAACAAAACTGTTTTACATTGTTCTTTTTCAATTTTGGGCAACGCTTGGGTCTACTCTTGGTTTATTGCTCAGTTGTCATTCCAGGGTCCCTTTTAGAGAACTATAGAGAACCATATAGCACTAGAGATCTAGCCTGATCTTCTATATATAATGTTCCAGCTCTTTGAGCCATGTCCCCAGACTTTCGATTGCTTCC
Source organism: Suncus etruscus (assembly GCF_024139225.1). Taxonomy (NCBI): domain Eukaryota; kingdom Metazoa; phylum Chordata; class Mammalia; order Eulipotyphla; family Soricidae; genus Suncus; species Suncus etruscus. The sequence goes on along the minus strand of NC_064850.1, from coordinate 156,328,620 downwards.
TTCTAGTCTACAGAAATAAGACCATGAAACCAATGACCTTGAGAACATTTTTAGTTTCTGTAATTTTCTTCATAATTTTCATCCTACATGTTGTAATTTGTGTGCTTAAGTACAACATTATGGGGCTGTAAAGATGTGTAATTTAGGATATTCACAGAAAGTGAACCCTTATCAAAGGACTTAAAATTGGATCCTCTGGTCAGGAACTCTGCCATTCAATGTAGATGGAAGTAGATCCTCTCCCTTTTCTGAGGATACAGCCAGTAGGACATTTTCAACCATCATCAGATTGTATGCCTATTATATGAAATAGAGAAGAGGAAACCCTCCACAAGTCCTACCCAGTATTTTTGTTTCTATTTTCATTTGGGGGTGATTCCAAAGCTGTATGTAGGAGGCCGGGGTATGGGACTGGCGGTTCAATGCCCTGAAAATTACACAGAACTTTCCCCACAGTGGTGCTTGGGACCTGTATACAGTGTGGTTTAAGAAACCTAACCAAGGTTAGTCACATGCAAAGCACGTACTTTCATTGTGTTGCTCTATCCAAACCCTATGTTATAATCCAACTCTTGCTTTCACAAAATATATTTTTATAGACTATTGTAACTGGAACATGTTATATTTCCCACGTTATAGGGACACCCACATGGCAGTGAGATACAGAAGTATAGTAGGTTCTTTCCTTTCCATTATGAAATACTTTCATGGAGTGGAATGAAATTGAATTGGGTGCTCTTGTGAATAGCTCAGGTCTTGGAATTAATGCATGGATTTATGCACTTTTTAAATGAATATAAACTGTGACTCTATCAGTGGTAGAAGGAACTGTACAGAACCAAAATCATTGTGAGATTGGTCATACTTTCTAGATTTTAAGGAAGACTAAAGACTATAAAAATCTAAACTAAAATGCTGGACTTAATATTCTGGTACATTCTAGCATAATCATATCTGGCATAGATAGAGTGAAGCAGCCTAGATGCAGTTGCCATCCTTGTCTAAAGGAGAAGCTGCTATCAACAGGAACAGATTGTGATGTCAGACCTTCAGAAGCTCTGTTTTGTGAGATTCCCCATGCTCATAAAAGAATAGTAATATCTAAGTGTTGACAGGACATTACAAACCATCTTAGACAATTCAAGCCAATCAAAATGTTTTTGCGCTTGTAAACTTTGGATATAGTGGAAGCTGAAGAAGAAATAAAGTGGCGAACAGATTTTTAAAGGAAGAGAATGTGCAAAGCCTGAACCTTACTTTGTCTCTAGCAAGTCCTCTCTCTGTCTTCTTAAACAGAATCATATACTATGCCAATGACTATCTACTCCTTTGGAGATCTATCAAGGTCCTTGTCACCAGATATAAAATCATCTTTGAACATAAGAAGCAGTTGCTCAGTTTATATAATTCAAACTTCTAATAAAATACCATATACTCTCAGTATAAAAAATATGTATTAAATTTCATCAGAAAATAAGGTATAACATCACATTTTCCCTTCTCCTAAAAGCACAAATAATTATTTGAAGGCAGAATATGGTGGTTTACTCCCTCTCTTGGTTGTTCTGCAGTTAATCATGGCCTGAAAAATCATGTTACTTAGTGAGCTTGCATTCAAAATTCACCAAATAAACCCCTCTTATAATTTTCTTTAACATTTTAACATTTCAAAGGCTTTCACAGCTGTTATATCATTTCATGCATTTACTTAAGCTGTTCTATTAAAAAAAATAGCTCAGTATTTCTGTGAGATTGAAAACTGAGCACATTTGTGCCGGATCAAGATGTTTTCACTCAAGTTTTATATGACTGCTAAGAAATGCTCCATCTTGGCAAGAACAAACAACAGTCACATACCTTTATTCACAGTATTGATTTTTCCCTGTTCTATATATTGGTCAAGGTTCAACCTTAAAGCCAATGTTACCTCAGTGAGCATCTGAGACAATGTGATATACCAAGATTAAATACTGCACACATTTATCATATTCTTGTGGGCCTTTCTTACCTCCCATTTCACCATGTTACCTGTCTACTCCAAAGACAAAATTCCTTCTCAGCATCTGTAATAGTCAGTCACTGAATCTTTTGGTAAAGGATTATTTGGGGAAAGTTATCAAGTTTTCTCAAGAAACTAGAGTTTGATATTCACATATGAGTAAGATTCACCTGGTTTTGACTCGCATATGAATCATATACTCTGTGACTGTGCTCTCTCTCTCTGAGTTTCTTTACCTAAAAAGATAATAAAATCATTCTTTACAAGTTTGTTAAAAAGTATTAGTGAGAGCCCGGAGAGATAGCACAACGGTGTTTGCCTTGCAAGCAGCCGATCCAGGACCTAAGGTGGTTGGTTCAAATCCCAATGTCCCATATGGTCCCCTGTGCCTGCCAGGAGCTATTTCTGAGCAGATAGCCAGGAGTAACCCCTGAGCACCGCCGGGTGTGCCCCCCCCCCCCAAAAAAAAAGTATTAGTGAGAAGTCACTTATTTAGAAGCTGGTCTCGTAAATTGAATGTCTAAGAGTGACTATTCTTTTCTTTGCCTTCTCTTATTATTATTTCTCACATTCATGTCCTACCACACTACTCTGCCTAAATTATTTATCCCAGAAATCAGCCTAGTAGTTCAGATTTGACTCCTCTGGAAGCTGATTCTACAAAGATCCAAATTATGTAGAGTCATCTCTGAGTTTTAGTCAATCTCAGAATATGGACAAGTTAAGTAATATGAGAGTTTCTTAAATCTTTAAATAAGGATAATAGAACATAAGGTATGGTTCAGTGGTTCATAAGAAAAATTATGTAAGGCATTTAGAATATAGAACATGATAAATGGTCAAATATTCAATATTTGACCAGAGAAGTACATCAAGCTGCTTGTGGCTTTAAATTTTGTTTTTTGTTTGCTTGTTTGGGGCTATTTTATTTGATTTTGACCTGCCAGGAAGTGACCTGGGCCTCTTCCAGAGATACTGTGCAAACCAGGGTAGACTCAATGCTTGGGCCTGACTTGTACCTGGATCAGCCAGGCAATACCAGGGACTGCCACAGCCATACTCAATGGTACTGTGTTTTCTCTAGCACTACACCATTAGGGGATCTAGACAGTGAGGGATTGTCATGTAGTCTTAGGGTTTGAACTCTATCCTGGATATGCAAGGTAGATATCTCTGACCACTGGGCTAACTTCCCAGCCCCTATAATGTTAAACTGATTGAATTTAATTGTGGGGATTTTTTAAATTTATATAGTGAGTTGGATGCAGCACCTAGACCTCTATTATCTTCAAACCCCATTAGCTTATTTTAGACAATGTGATTAGGCCCATTATAAAATGAAGCAAAAGGTCAGGCAGTACATGCCCTACATATGTGAGGGTGTGGATTTATGCTCCCCCACATGAAAAGTAGATGACCAGTTAAAGTACCAGAAAATGTATGCTTTCTCTAAAAATCAATATTTAATTGGAGAATTTTGGTTAAGTTGGGGATGTGACATTTTATATCCCTACAATTTAGAGGTTTGAAAACTACAAAGTATTCTCTCCAACCTAAAATTTAGAGACATTTCCACATTATAGTCTGTTTCCTTATATATTTTTGTCCAGCTGGCTAATGTTGAATATGAAAATAGTTGGTAAGGCCCAACCTCTTTACAAGTAGTATTCTCTTTCTCTCTCCCTCCTTATCTCATCCTTCTCTCTTTTTCAACTTAGACAGGCATCTTTCCAGGGCATTCTCAAAAATGAGTGGGGAGGGAATTTGTCCTCCTCTTTAAAAAAAAATCTTTGAAAATAAGTATTCTGGGAGTGGGAGGGGAAAATAAGTCTGTCTCTGTCTTTGCCCCCTCCACCCTCTTTCATACTCTCTGTTCTGTCTCTGTCCCCCTGACTCTGTCTCTGTCTCTCTCAACTCTCCAAGGCATTCTCAAGCTAAGTGGGAAGGGAAAACAATATATACTCCCTGTGAAGACTAACAATTGTCAAACTCTTTTGTAAAGACCAGATTTGTGGCCTTTATAGTCTCTGTGGCACAGCTTCCCCCCTCATTTTTTGTATTATTATTTTAAATAGCCATTTGAAAAGCTAAAATTATGTTCTGTGAGAAAAATGACAAGCTAGGCCCACAGATCCTAGTTTGCCCTACAGGACTGTGTGAGGGGAGGGAAGTTTGAAGTATATCTTTGATTGACTAAGGCTTTTAGGAAAGGAAAAAATTTCTGTATCTTGTTGTTAATTTGTTTAAATATTTAAAAACTTGGTAGTGGAGGGGCCAAAGAGATAGCATGGAGATAAGACATTTGTCTTGCATGCAGAAGGATGGTGGTTCGAATCCCGGCATCCCAAATGCTCCCCTGAGCCTTCCTGGAGCGATTACTGAGTATGGAGCCAGAGGTAACCCCTGAGTGCTGCCAGGTGTGACCCTAAAACCAAAAAGAAAAAATGAAAATAAAACTTGTAGGGGAGGAAAATATTTTTGTAGCCTCCGTGCATACTAAATACCTCCTCAAAATTAATAGACAATATTAGCAAGAGAAAAACACATTTTATTTTCCATTTTTACATGTTCTTTTGAGTCTTTATTAGAGAATGAAAATGCACAGAAGTGACCAGAATAGGGATCTTTTATTTCTTTAAGACAGAGACAATTTTGAAGAAGTGATTAAGCCATGACACTAATAGAAGGGATAATAAGTGGTGATTGGAAGATCGAGTTTGTGTCAGAAGATTTGTTTTACAAAGATTGTGGATCCAAATTCCTTGTCTCCAAATAAGAATGTTTCCTTCCTTCTGGTGCATAAAGGGAAAGGGTCATCACATAGTTCAGGGAAGAAAGGCAAGGAGACAGACAGACAGACAGACTTTTTAGAATTTAATCTGTTTAAGATATGGAATTTAAGATATGGAAAGATACTACAGTGATCAAGTGATAAGGTACTTATTTGCCTTATTAAAGCTGACCCCAATTTAGTCAACAGCATGGCACAGTGTCTCCTGAACATTGCCAGGAGTGACCCCTATGCATAGTCAGGAATAAACCCCAAATATTTCCAGGTCTGGTCAAAAACCTCCAAGTTTTCCAGGAAAAACATGGACTTTAATAAGATGCCATATTAGGGGTAGTGTGTTCTGAAATTCACTAAGTTAATGACTTTGCTTCTATGCTAAAACTATTATCTAGTTGATGTTTTAATCACTTTACAGTGGGACCTCATCTCACTGCTGTTTTCCATTGGAAACTGATGAGGAACATAGGAAAGCAGATGGAGCACAGACTGTAGAAATGAAAAACAGAGAGGAGATCGCTGTGTGAAAGAAATATTTAATCATAACATGAAAAACTCAGTGGCAACTTTTCCATTATGTTAAATTTTTCTCATTTCTATGCATCCTGGGTATGTGTTTAAAAACAAAGGTTGTAATTTTCCATCTTTATGCCCATATATCATGGGGCCTGTTTTTTCTTTCATTTCTTACTTTTGTAGGATTATGACTTGAGCCAGCTTCAGCAGCCTGATACCGTGGAGCCTGATGCCATTAAGCCTGTAGGAATTCGACGACTGGATGAGAGACCTATCCATGCTGAGCCTCAGTACCCGGTCAGATCTGCTGCCCCGCACCCTGGGGACATCGGGGACTTCATTAGTGAGGTATGAAAAGATATTCAATTTTTTATTACACTGGTTTTTTTTTAGGGAGAGAAGCACCTCCCAATGTGGCCTAATGCCACTCTGGCAATACTCAGCCAACTAGACTCATGTTATGGCCTAAAGATGCAGAGTTGCTTGAATCCTACAGTACATAGACCACTAAAGCTGCCAACATGGCCACCTCAGAGATGATGGAAGGTCAGGGAGGGGTACAGAGTTCATATTTGCTGACAATAAAGCCAGCTCCCACCCCTTATAAGGGCTTTTTTTCTGATGCTAATAGTTTGCTCCATGTATGTCACAAATTTCTTGGACTAGGAAGTTCATTAAAACATGCTTGCTTTTCTTGCATTTATCTATGTTAAAGCAAATGCAATTTAGATTAAAGGCAACAGATTTATTTGCTTTGATCAGCCAAAAATGAGATCTATCATTACTACTCTGCACTTGTAATTGACGTTCATATATATTATCTGTATTAGTCATACTATCTTGATCAAGGATTTTCCTCTAGATTGCAAATAATAAATTGACTAATATTATTAAATGTATTCTATTTCCTCTTACTAGCCTTTGATAAAAGTAATAAGTTTTTTTATTTTCTTCACATTTTGAATTCCACAAATGGTGAGAATTCAGAGCATGTCCAATGACAAAAGAGTTCTATGAAATACAATTAGTAGAAAGAGCAGCTAATTTAAGTATTATGTTAGTGATTTAAATACTTGTCTTGTTGAGAAGTTTTAAAGAGCTTCTGTAAGAGGCAGCTAATTCTCTGTAGAATGTAACATACATGATTTTTACTGTCAAAATTATTATGGCATTCTTTTATTACTGACCAAAAGTTCTACAATATCTCATACTTCAGTTTTGAAATAATTTTTTGCTGCTCTTTTGATCATTTCTATAGTTTTACCAGAGTTTCATTTTAAATTTTCATTGGAAATATAAGTAGGCACTACATGTGGTATCTATTTTGAATGTGAACATATGCCAGGATGTCTGTTCTCTGGCCATACATATTCTGTCCTACTTAGTATCAGAATTGGTCTTGATGCATTTCAAACCAGATGTATCTCCAGTTTTGTGCTGTTAAGATTTATGTCTGAAGCTTGCATATGCCTTGGTCATGTTTGAGCCCTGGGACCTCATGGGCTACCAAGAATCAGCTGGTATAGCACTGGAGTTAGCCATGGGTCCCCTAAACCACAGAAACACTTCATACTAAGGTTCTACCACTGAACCAATTTCTGGAGAACTATTAAGAGTGAGCACTGGTTCTCTGAGCACCACTTGGGAAATGAGCCCCTATCAAATAAAGATTGATTTCTGGCCTCCCTCAACATGCTTCTATCAGATGCTTGAGGAATTAATCTACCTTATGTTTTTAGGTACACTTTGTGTGTGCTTTTTATAAAGTTTTTCAACAGAGAGCATTTATCTTCTACAACTATTCAGTATTGTCTTAATAAAATAGGTACTGTTCTCTGAGAATCTGCATTCACTTTTGATAAACAGGTATAAACACTTCTGAGAATAGGTTAATTGTAGTGAGCATGATTTAAAAGTAGATAAAAGGCAAAAACAACATATTGCCAGTGATTTTTATCTGCAAAATATGTCTTGACTTTTCCAGCTTCTTTATATATAGGCCATGTTAGGCAAATTTGCAGGAATTTATACATATGATAGATCTTTTGAATATGTAAAAGTGCCTGATGATTTTACTTCTAATTTAGCTTTTACCATCATGAAAATTTGTAGTTATTCCTGTAGTTGTCAGGTTTCGAGACATAATGAATCTTTCAGATGTAGGTGTAAGAATTTGTTTAAATGTAAGAAGAATTCTGGCTTATAGATTCTTAGCAAAAGGCTTCCTCTTATCCCTGAAGTATCATTATTCTGTGTCATTATTATCCCATTTATGACACTTCTGTTCTTAGGGTTCATGCAGTTAGTGATATTTTAAGTCTATCCCTAATCCTATTCCTGCCCTCTTCCAAAACTACATCCCTTCATATGCCAAGCCCTACTGAGCTACTAGTAGTTCCTCAAAAGCACCACACTTTAAAATTTTTAATTGTGGGGCCAGTGAGGTGGCGCTAGAGGTAAGGTGTTTGTCTTGCAAGCGCTAGCCAAGGAAGGACCACCATTCAATCCCCTGGCATCCCATATGGTCTCCCCAAGCCAGGGGTAATTTCTGAGCGCTTAGCCAGGAGTAATCACTGAGCATCAAACGGGTGTGGCCTAAAAAAATTTTTTTTAATTGTATTTTAGTCACTGTGGTTTACAATGCTGTTATAGTACTATTAGTGATAAGGTTTACAATGTGTATCATTATGATATACTCACTGTTGTTTATATTACTAATTTAGATATTTACAATAGAATGCTAGGGCTCAGGTTTATTCAGTGACTTTCAATACTTTTAATGATAGGGTACCTGCAATGTTCCAAAAATATACCTTCACCTGTATGTCCACCTTCCCTATACCAATATCTCAAGACTTCTCCCCGACCTCTTCTCTTCCACCTCTCTACTCTCACAACTTAAGTTCTCAGGTTCTTCTGCCTTTGTTTATCTATTATTTTCTTACTTTGCTTTATTGTAGCACGCATATGAGAAAATTCCACAACTGGGCTTCTTTCCTTTTTCTTTAAGTTTGTTTGTTTATGAATCATACACAGTGGTGCTCAGGGTTTACTCCTGACTCTGTGCTCAGTAATTATTCCTGCCAGGCTCAGAAACATGTGGGATGCTGGAGATCAAACCAGGGCAGGCCACGTGCAGGTAAATGCCCTTCCTGCTGTGCTATTGCTCTTGCCTGTGGGCTTCTCTTGACTGACTTCACTCAGCATGATAGTTCTATTCACAAAGCAAATTGCATGATTTCATCTTATAGCTAAGCAGCATTTCAGTTTGTATACACAACACAGTTTCTTTATACAGTTAGTTGCTTTTAGAAACTTTGGTTGTTTCCAGATTTTTGTTTCTTATAAATAGTTCTACAATGAGTATAAAAACTCAGTTGTCTAACAAATGGCTCAAGGCCATTTATTTATTTATGTGACAAATTTTGCTCCAAACAACTGCAAGAACTTGAAAATTAACTTATAGAATTTATAATTTAAATATTGTCTGCATCTGTTAAGGCTTACTTTGAAAATCATTGAGCCGAGTCTGGCATCATTTTTGTAGCAAATAATCATTGAATATATATTTTGGTACATAACTGAGCCAGTAGTACATAAATAAGAAAATGGACTGGGCATAGATGATTTTTGTTTGTTTGTTTGTTTTTGTTTGGGGGCCACACCTGGTGACCCTCAGCGGTTACTCCTGGCTATGAGTTCAAAAATTGCTCCTGTCTTGGGGGACCATATGGGACGCCAGTGATTGAACCGAGGTCCGTCCTGGGTCAGCTGCGTGCAAGGCAACCACCTTGCTGCTGCGCTATTGCTCTGGCCCCTGGGCATAGGTGATTTTTATATGTGTCTCCCTACCGTACTACTTGCACACTCTTTGAACAATTAAATATTTTAGTATTAGAATCTTCCCTAGTTTTATACAGGACACTCAGTTTTCTTCTGAGCACTGTAGCTTCTCCCCAACTTATATCTCTCAGGACATTTGAAGGATTTCTATTTGTAGTTTCTTTCTCAGCTTATTACTCCTGCTTATTAGTGCCTGCTTCATATCATTCCTTATTATTGGAAAGTTCTTCCACCTTTATATTGACATTAGTTTACTGTCATACCAACACTCAGAATTGGTTTGGGTATGAGTTAATGTCATTTTGTGGCATGACATTGTAAAACTCGATTACATTCTAATGTCCTTCCTGAAGTTTTCTCTATCCACTCTGTACCCTCCTATAGATCAAGAGAAGACATTTTTTTTGTTGGAAGACAGTGATAAGATGATGGTAAATTGATGCAGTGAGTGCATGTACACACAAAAGGATACCATTTTGAAAGCATTCTGCATAAGGCTTCTGAAACCATGAAATTGAATGTGATTATAGGATAGAGACATTGTTAAAAAAAAAATCTGTACCAAGAAATGCCTTACAATTTGCATTAGTAAGAGTTTCTCGGGAGGTTAAGATGGCACAGAAAACTAAATTGGGGAGCCAAGTTTGTGAGTGTCAGTTCTCTGACACTCAGCAACTAAATACCCTGCTCCTTATAATATCAAGGAGTGAAACAGTCCAACAGCTTAAGAGATAAGCATCATCGAGTCTTCAGTATCAGAAATCCATAAGATGTACTTAGGATCTTTTTATAACTGAGAACATGTAAAGTTTTAAAGCACTTTAAGGAACCTAGAATGAATTCAAGCACATTTTATACATACATTTGAAATATAAGCAGATTTATGAATCTCTAGGTCTTATTTGATTTAGCATAGTGCTAAATGTTCAAAATGAAGAATAATATAGTAGTGATTATAATTGGGGGTGTTTGCATGAATGTAAGGGATAAGCTTATGAGAACATTTTCTGGTTTGTTTATTTAAATAATGAGTGAATGTTGCCTTGAATCTCAAAAATGGTCATTTATTCCTAATTTGTATATAGAATAAAATAAACCAAACACTTTTAATTTTATCTACAGAATTTAATTCTATTTTGAGATATTTAAGCATGACCTTCAAGGAGAGAAAAGTTGAAACAAATTATGTTAATCTCAGTCTTGACAGTAGATTTAGCATACCTTCAATAACTTTACTAATCCTGTATATTTCTTTTTCTCATTAGTATAAAAATCAAGGTCATACTTATATTAAAAGAGACTTTTTAAATGCTGACTTTTGATTAATATCACATTAAAACTACAGAAAGTACTTTTGAATAACTTGCTTAAAAGTACTGAACTTGAAAACTTTTTATCCTAATGATTAAATATAATTTTTCTTTAACGGATCTTTGTTCATTCTTATAGGAATTGGACATTTGAGTTAAACTCCAACTGCTTTGCCTAATAGCTGCTTTACTTTTTTACAAATGTCAAGGTCATTAAATTTTGACTTTAGAATTTATACTTTTCTTATTTATAAAATAGAGATGTATAAGAATCTGTTAACGAGAACTAAGGGGATAAGTTGCTTGGGACATTGTCTATTATTGGGACAAAATAAAAATCTCAATCACAAATCAGTATAATATTAATCTTTACTAATTTTAACTTTCAGGAGTAAAAGCTTTCTACTGTCTTATAATTACAATAAAACAGAAAGCTATTTTTTTCAATACAATTTTCTTTAAATAAAAGTAGCTGGTAGTAGAAATTAACCTACTAAGGATGACATTGACAAGTCATAGAAATCTGCTGTAATTATAAACATTCTATACTTATATACCCATATGACTTTTGTATATGTGTTTGTTGGTGCATTATAGATGTTTTTTGTTTGATTTTTGGTTGAGGTGTGTGCAAACTTGGCAGTGCTCAGGGGTTACTACTTATAGTGCTCAAAAGTCTGTATGGTGCTGGATATTGAACTCAATTTTGCATTAAAAGCATGTGCTCCAGCCGTTTGAACTATCATCCTGGCCTCTTCCACCTACAATTAAATCTAGACCTTATCTTTTTTTGAAAGAAGTAGATATAAATGTAAACAAGTTTTGAGATGAAAGAAACATCTAGAATAACAATACAAGATTACCTTTTAGAATATCTGCTGGTGGGGCTGGAGAGATAGCATGGAGGTAGGGTGTTTGCCTTTCATGCAGAAGGATGGCGGTTCGAATCCTGGCATCTATTATGGTCTCCCAAGCCTGCCAGGAATGATTTCTGAGCCTAGAGCCAGAAGGAACCCCTGAGCACTGCCTGGTGTGACCCAAAAACCAAAAAAAAAAAAAAAAAAAAAAAAAAGAATATCTGCTGGTACCTCTAATACAAGTAAAAAAGAGCAGAGTGATCACAACAATTATTCTTATTTATGGTTAGAAGAAAAAAGTCGTGTAACATGTCACTTTTTAATGGACTTTAAGGGGTGGATGGATATTTATTAAATGAAAAATGTAATAAGGGACATTTCAAACAGGGAGTTAACTTAGAGAGTTAATATACATATAGCAAGAAATGATATAAAAACAATGTTTTATTTTTAGGTTTGGTCTATTTTGATAAATAATTTAGTGATATTGTTAGTTGGTAGAACAAAGAAAAATTAAAAACAGTAGAATCAGTGAATGCTTCTCTAAATGATATTGACAGGATTCTGTAAAATATCCAGATATCAAGGAGACATTAATCTCCAATTTTTTCCATAACTCTTATAATTTAATATGAAAGTTTTAATCAAGAGTGAACTTTAGTCTGGAGCTAATACTCCAGATATGGTACTTGCCTTGCAGATGACCAGCCTATGTATTCCCAGCTCAACATATGGTCCCCTGAACCCATAAGGAGTGATCCTTAAGGGTAGAGCTAGGAGTTATCTATGAGTATGAGTACCACCTGGTATGACCCCCAAAATGAAACATATCAAAGAATAAATCCCAATTTAAGGGAAATTTTAATGCAACGATTAAAAATTATCTTGCACAACCAGAGGGGAGTACACCTGTGTGTGTATTTTATATATACATATATAAAATCAGTCTTTAATGTATAATCAAAATAAAACAATTAAAAATCATTATCCCTAGGGCCAGAGCACTGGCACAAGCAGTAGAGCATTTGCCTTGCATGCACTAACCTAGGATGGACCGAGGTTCGATTCCCCAGCATCCCATATGGTCCCCCAAGGCAGGAGTAATTTCTAAGTGCATAGCCAGGAGTAACCCCTGAGCATCACTGGATGTGGCCCAAAACAAAACAAAGCAAAAACAATATCATTGTTTTTGATATTAAAAAGGAGAAATAATACTATTGACTAAGAGTTATTAAGAGTCTTTCAGTGTGGTCAAACAGTCAATGGACTATAGAAGATAGAGTATGAGGGAGAAAGACCTTTTCATCTGGTATCTCTCCATGTAGCCCCTCCCTAAAATAAGTGGCATTTTATAGTCCCTATAAAAACTTCTCTAAATGCCTAAAGCATAGATCTAGGATCAGAAGTCTATAAATACAAACCCCGTCAGAATCTAGCCAGAGCCACAGCTTTTTCAATTTACAGAGACATCAAGTTATAAACCAAAAAATAGTCAGAATTTATATAGAATTCAAGATCTTCCCCTCAAGGTTAGGTAAAACAAGCACATACTCCTCTAGATTCAGTCAAACTTTTGGAAGGAGTGAGAAACACCTGCAGGTGGGTTGCAGCGACAGTATGTTTCCCATCACATGAAATGCTGCCCACACTAAGAATAAAGAAAGCCCATAAGGGAATTATGTAGGTTATGTGACCCACTGTATTTCTACTCTGCATTCACTCTGGCCACATGCCTGTTATGTCTGTTTCTCAGAACTGATGGTGATCATTTTAGAATTACCAAAATAGTACCCCAGGGGATTATATATGCTGCAACCAGAAAAATCATCTTTTATTCTCTGATAAAACAGTGCTATTCAAGTGGAAGAACTTACAGTATTTAACCTTCAGCCTAGACAGGCAGCTTGCCTAAGAATTCTTGAAAAGTTCAGTGGGTTGTGCCCTTTAAAAATTATTAAAACTGGAGAAAGTGAGCAATACTCTAGCATAGTATTATGTTTCCCAATGGATTTTATGTTCTTAAGCTTTCTTCTACTTGTTCCCCCACCTTTGCCTTTGGTGCTGTTATTGCCATTAACATGCATTGTAGATGCGCAGTTGTGTGCTCACTGGGGATTGCATTTCTGCCATGGTGCTTGTACACACACACACACACACACACACACACACACACACACATACACACACATACACACACACATTTATTTGTGAGGCACACATACATTTTGACAGTGATGCCCACTGGGAGTGTGTGAGGTGCTAGCTCACATGATCACCATAGACTGTACTCACACATTAATTTTAGTTGTAGTACTCACCAAGATTAGTTATATGAATTTGATGCTGATTCACATCATTTTGTCCTTAAGATATTGTATCCTCTGTTAGGAGTCACAGTCCTAACTCCATGCATGTCAGCAGCAGTCATCAAATTCATGGCCTCATATTTGCAAAAGTCCAGTTTTTTTGTTGTTGTGTTTATTTTATTTAGTCGCCCTGATTACAAAGTTATTCATAATTGAGTTTCAGGTAGTTGTAGCCACTGAGACAATCCCCAAACCCTCTAGCCTCTTCTCTTTAATAAATAAAACAAAGAAAGCGGACTTTAAAATAGACAAGATGTTCAGAAAGTCACAGCATGTGAAGAAAAATAAAAAATGAATATTTTTGATGCTTCACTAGGGAGTATGAGACCAGATTACAATCAGTGTTATATTGATTATAAACAACAGAGTTAGATGTTTTAGAATTCAAAGAAGAAACTCGGGTCTTTAATATACCTGTGAAGATTGAACAACTCCCAGCATTTCCCCTTAGTCACAGTTAACATAACCAACTACTTTCTTCTCCATTGAAGCCAGGTACACTGGCCATCCTGCCATTGACTCTTTAAAGTTAAATTTAGTCTTAACATTTCTGTGTTTCTAGTGTGGTGCTGATAACATTGGGACTTGCCTGAACTCCACATACATAGGTTTGCTTAAAAATGTGTATTATGATAAATCAGATAACTAGAACATGGTGACCTTGTCTTTGGTCAGTATTATAATGAATAAATTTATATAATGTCATAATAAGAAGATAACTGGGTCAAAATTACAGGACAGTGGGTAAGGAACTTGCTTTGACTCAACCAACCTGGGTTCAGTCCTCTGCACCACACATTGCTTCATGAGTCCTGCCAGGAGTGATTCCTGAGTAAGAGCCAGGAGTAATCCCTGAGCATTGCCAGGATCCGGTGAAAAAGACCAACTTCATCACTACAACAGCAGAAATATAATCAAAAAAGAGCATTTGTCATCAAGATCTACTCTACTCACTAGAAATATTCTCAATTTTTTTAATTATTTCCTCAAATCTTTCTCTGTTCTTGCTCTTAAATGGATCTAAATTAGTGCTTAACTAAATAAATCACCCATTACAAAAGGGAGGAGGAGGAAGATAGGAAAGAAGGATGGAGGAAGAAAGGAAGGAAAGAAAAAAGGAAATGTCAATAAACTTCACAAGGGCCACTTCCAAGATGACTCATTAATACCTTCTATCTCTCTACTACAAAAACATATTCTAATATATAATTAACAAACCTTTGCCCCACCACACCCTTTCACCCTCCAAAAAGGTTTCTTGAATTGAATGAACAAATGCAATCAAAAGGATTGAATGTGTGGTTCTTTGACTTTAACTACCTAAGGCTTCATGCCAATGAATTGTCTTAAAAAGACAAAGATATACTTCTTTCTTATGATTCATGTCATCTCTTAGCACCATTAATCAATACCTCACATACATGTTCTATATTTTAGGATGGAGGCAAAAGGAGGATTCCCATTTAGGTCATGCCTTCTCATGGCAGAGGCAAGTGAAAGGAGATGGATCTTAATGGAAACACTTGAAAGAATGCACTTGGAATCTCTGCAGCACTGCTGCTTGTCATTATCTATACAAGGCCAGTCCTATCACCAAGCTTGACAGTGCGTTGAGAAGAAAACTCTGGTTCCAGAGAGGCATTAATGGGTGTATGGGTGAATGGTCCTCCTCTAGAGAAGAATCATAGATGACAGTCATGCAGTCAACCATGGAAACAATTCAGAATTTTCAGATACTATACTCAGGAGTGTCTCAGGCTTAGCAAAAATGTCTGTAGCTTATTTTATAAATATAGCAACAAAAATCCTATGTACATGATGTTTCATATAGAAGTTATTCACTGAAAATTTGCTATATTTTATTTTATACAAGTATTTCTGTGTTTAAATTATATAACCAAGTGAGAGGGAAAATGGTATGTAAGAACATTCTGACATAATTGAACTCAGACATCTTCTTAATGCCATGCACAAAGGTCAAAACAAATGGATTAAAGGCCTTGATATCAGACTTGAAACCATAGGGTACATAGAAGGATATGTAGGCAGAACAACCCGTAACAGTAAAGCTAAAAGCATCTTTAAGAATGAAACACTACTGATCATGCAAGTAGAAGCAAATATAAACAACATCAAACTCATAAGCTTCTACACCTCATGGGAAATAGTGACTAAGGTACAATGGTTACTCACAGAATGAGAGTAACCTATTAATCCAATACCCATCAGATAAGAGATTAATAGTTAAGATATACAAGGCTCTGAAGGAACTTTACAAGAAAGAAAGCAAGTAATCCCATCAAAAAATGGGGAGAAGAAATGAACAGATATTTCCTTAAGAAATACAGATGGCCAAAAGGCACATGGAAAAATGCTCACCATCACTAATCATCAGGGAGATGCAAATCAAAATAACAATGAGATATCTCATGCTACAGAGACTAGCACACATCATAAAACACAAGAAATACCAGTGCTGGCATGGATGCAGAGAGAAAGGGAGTCTCATTTACTGCTGGTGGGAACGAATGCAGGCTGATCCAGTTTTTTGGCAAAACAATATGAACATTCTTCAAAAATCTAGAAATTGAGCTTCCATATGACCCAGCAATACTATTCCTAGGGTATACCCCTAGGAATACAAAATACAAAACTCTGTCCTCTGCAGTCCTATGTTCAGTGCAGCACTATTTTACAATAGCCAGGATCTAGAAACAACCCAGGTGTCCAACAACAGATGAGTGGCTAAAGAAACTATGGTACATTTATACAATGGAATATTATGCAACCATTAGAAAAATGCAATCATGAAGTGTGCCTATAATTATCTATGGACATGGAGAGTAATATGCTTAATGGAATGAGCCAGAGGGAAATGGATAGATAAAATAGGCTCACTCATCTGTGGGATATAAGAAAAACAAGATATAGTATGGTAATAATACCCAGAGACTATAGAGACAAATGTCTAGCTCTGTGTAGAAAACTCATTACAAAGAGCCATGAGTAAATCTAGACTAAAGAAGGGCGGGGCCGGAGAGATAGCATGGGGGTAAAGCGTTTGCCTTTCATGCAGGAGGTCATTGGTTCGAATCCCGGCATCCCATATGTTGCCTGCCAGGAGCAATTTCTGAGCCTGGAGCCAGGAATAACCCCTGAGCACTGCCAGGTGTGACCCAAAAACCACAAAAAAAAAAAAAAAAAAAAAAAAAAAAAAAAAAAGAAGGGTCTACAAGGACAATGATAGTTGGAACTGATATCTCTAGACTAGAACTCAGTGCTGAAAGTGAAGAACTAACAGGCAAGCCATCCTTCTGTTGACAATAGTGCAAACCACAGTGCCTTTAGGGAAAGAGAAGAAAATCAATTTTCCTGCCATAAAGCAAGGTAGAGGTAGGGGTGGGAAGGAAATGGGAAACATCAGTGATGGTGACAGGAATGGTGCACTGGTAAAGGATGTTATTCTTTGTCTAACTTAAAGCCAACAATTAGCAATTTTGTAACCACGGTGCTTAAATAAAGTAATTTTTTAAAAAAGAGAAAATTCTGAGGTTTGATACTAAAATGATACGGAAATATATGTGGTCATAGGAAAACTAATAGTGTAAAATTTTGGTCTTGTTCTTTTGTTTGGTTGATTTGGGGATCACACTCGACAATGCTCAAGTATTGTTCCCAGCTCTGCACTCAGGAAATATTACTGGTGGTGCTTGGAGGACCATATGGGATGTCAGAGATCAAATCTGATTCAGCTGTATACAAGGCAAACACCCTGCTTTCTGTACTGTCACTATTGAGCCTCACTCTTAACCATTACCATACTGACTCTTATCTTAATTTTCCTCTTGTTCTTCTCTCTTTCTCCTCTGTAATTTAGAAGACTACATAGACAAACATATGTTGATAGGGAAACCACCTTCTTGCTCATAAAATACCTATGGATTGGAAGGATTGATCTAGAGAACAATAGTCCTTGACATGTTTGGCTAACAATGAACACAGGAAGCCCCCACCATTTGAAAAGTAGAGCTGCAAACAAAAATATTTATAAAGTTATATTAGTATATATACTATATGCTGTAACTTTAGAGTAGAATTAAGAGAAAATTAAAGACTACCAAAAAAGATCTAAATTTAAAAAAATAATTAAATTTGTATAAAGTGTAATTTTGAGTTAGCTATATATCTATGGATTTTATATAAAAAATCATTCTCTGTACACATATTGCAAATACAGGACATAGATTTATTGGTTCTCATAAGTCACATATGATATGTACATATCATAAAATTTAAATTGCTAGAATTTCCCCCAATATATGTCTATGTTTATAAATTGAATCATGACTTTTCTAGGACCTATGGAGATTAGAAGCCATCCTATTCTTTAAAAATATACTTAATCTCATAAATTAATTTGAAGTTTATTATCCTCTAAAAACATAAACTATTTGGTGGGGGAAGGAGGAACTAGAGTGATAGTACACCAGGCAGAGTTCTTGACTTGCATGCAACTTAGCCAGGTTGGATCTACAGCACCCAATATGCTCTCCTGAGCCCTGCCAGGAGAGATCCTTGAGGAGCACAGAGCCAGAAGAAAGCCCTGAGGATAGCTGTTGTGAACCAAACCGTTAACTCCAGAAAAGATTTAATGGAAATATCCAAATATCTATATCTGCTCTTCACATGTCTTTCTTATCTTTGCCCTTTATATCTGTCCTTTGATATCCTCTAAATATAGGTCAATATACCACTTCATCTCAGTATTAGAATTGAGATTTATGACATAGCACCCTAATAACTATTTTATATATTCCCATTTCAAGTCATGTTTCTAATTTTTTATTCATTATATATTATAATAATTCAGATTACACTGGAGTATTCACTGGTATAAATCAAGGACAATGTGGCATTCACTTGCATGTTACTCTTTTCCCCTTGCATACGATTCCAGTTCAGTATGTTGTCAAACTTTAATCAACTCCTAATAGATTAGGGTCTACACTTTACATGCTTTTTTAGCTCCAGAGGATTTCATTAACTTGTGTCACAAGTAGTAGCTCATTGAAAATCAGTCTTTCCCAATGAGCTTTTAAAAAAAATGTATTACCAAACTCATGGCCAAGTTTTTCTTCCAAATGTTTGTAGTTTTTCTTCCAAATGTTTGTTGAATGAATCAATGAATGAATTGTATGATGCTCATCAATATTAAATTTAGTTTATATTTAAATATATATCAATTCGATTGTAATATGATTTTCTTAAGATCTTTCCTTTCTGCTCCAAACTGTTTATATCTGCCAAATATAGACTATTTAACTTTCTCTTAATGTGTATCTCACTAGCTAGATTTTTAGGGTTCTTTCTTGACAGGGGAAAGCTGTAAGTTAAATTTGATCTAACTTTTGCACAAGGCTTGATAAACCTCAATTTCTATGGATTAAAAAATACTAATGATCTTTGTTTTTTCCTTTGTCTTTTCGAATTATAGGGCCTTAAAGCAGCTGACAATGATCCCACAGCTCCGCCATATGACTCCCTCTTAGTCTTTGACTATGAAGGCAGTGGCTCCACAGCCGGGTCCTTGAGCTCCCTTAATTCCTCGAGTAGCGGTGGAGAACAGGACTATGACTACCTGAATGACTGGGGGCCACGCTTCAAGAAACTCGCTGACATGTATGGTGGAGGTGATGACTGAACTTCAGGGTGAACTTGGTTTTTGGAAAAGTACAAACAACGTCAACTGATATTCCCAAAAAGCATACAGAAGCTAGGCTTTAACTTTGTAGTCTACTAGCACCGTGCTTGCTGGAGGCTTTGGCATAGGCTGCAAACCAATTTGGGCTCAGAGGGAATATCAGTGATCCAATACTGTTTGGAAAAACACTGAGCTCAGTTACACTTGAATTTTACAGTACAGAAGCACTGGGATTTTATGTGCCTTTTTGTACCTTTTTCAGATTGGAATTAGTTTTATGTTTAAGGCTTTAATGGTACTGATTTCTGAAATGATAAGTAAAAGACAAAATATTTTGTGGGAGCAGTAAGTTAAACCATGATATGCTTCAACACGCTTTTGTTACATTGCATTTGCTTTTATTAAAATATGGAATTAAACAAACAAACAAAAACTCATGGAGCGATTTTATTATCTTGGGGGGATAAAACCATGAGATTGGAAAATGTACATTACTTCTAGTTTTAGACTTTAGTTTTTGGTTTTTCTTTTTTTTTTTTTTTTCACTAAAATCTTAAACTTACGCAGCTGGTTGCAAGTAAAGGGAGTTTTCATATCACCAATTTGTAGCAAAATTAAATTTTTCATAAACTAGAATGTTAGACACATTTTGGTCTTAATCCATGTACACTTTTTTATTTACTGTATTTTTTCCACTTCACTGTAAAAATTGGTATGTGTACATATGTTTTATTGGCATAGTCTGTGGAGAAGTGCAGAAACTTCAGAACATGTGTATGTATTATTTGGACTATGGATTCAGGTTTTTTGCATGTTTATATCTTTCGTTATGGATAAAGTATTTACAAAACAAAGTGACATTTGATTTAATTGTTGAACTGTAGTTAGAATACTCAATTTTTAATTTTTTAATTTTTTATTTTTATTTTTTTTGGGGAGGGGAGGGAGAAAAGTTCTTAGCACAAATGTTTTACATAATTTGTACCAAAAAAAAAAAAGGGAAGACAAGGATAGAAAGGGGTGGTCTGACACTGGTGGCACTAAATGTGTGTTGAAAAAAAAGCTTTTAAACTGGAGAGACTTCTGACAACAGCTTTGCCTCTGTATTGTGTACCAGAATATAAATGATACACCTCTGACCCCAGCGTTCTGAATAAAATGCTAATTTTGGATCTGGTGACTGGTTTGAACTTTTTCTTTTCTACTTGATCTTTTTTGAATGTTGTGAAAATCACAAGAATTGGAGTTTTTCTGAGAACAACAGTCCAAATGTATGTACTTGCTCTTTCACCATTCACCATTGAAACTCTTAGTATAGCAGCCATGTCCAGTGAGCAGCAGAGAGAATCGTTGTGGATCTTATTAGAAAAACATCAGGTAAAACACCAAGTAATATAAGGATAGATGATGCCATTATGATGACTATATATGTTTATATGTGTGTGTATCTATCTCGATATATAACATATATATGGCACCCTTAGCTTTAAACTTTGGGTAATGTTTACTATTCCTCATGCTTTAACTCCTTTTTGCCCAAGTTTATATTTTGATTTATTCTAACAGGCCTTTTGCATCAAAAAGCAGTCAAAGAAAAAAGCTCAGTAAAAAGTTACAGGACAGGTCCTACAAACTGCAGGGGACATGTAGAATTCTCAGAAAAGACATTCTCAGAAGCTATTGTTTCGTATAGTTACTTTGGTTTGACTGGTGTTCATTCATAGACTTGTCATTTTTTTTCCTATTTGTTTTAGAGTTGGCAAAATTAAATAGATTGGTGGTACATGAGATATTGGTTTAATGTGTATACAAATGAGGATAGATTTGTATATTCTAGTTAATGTCTGTTATTGTGAGCCTCTTTTTGTGTATGCAGTAACTGCATTTTTACTTCCCTTTAGGGAACAACATGCTTACTTAGCATGCAGCTGGCCCAGGTTTGATCCTCAGTGTCACATATGGTCCCACAGGCATTGCCAGAAATGATCCCTGCACACAACCAGGAGTAAGCCCTGAGCACTGGGTGTGTCCAAAATCCAAAAACGAATCTTTGGAACCAGAAAGATATTTCAGGGGATAGAGGTGCTTGGCTTGCTTGTGCAAGAATCTGAATTTTCTGGGTGTCACTCTGATGGCACCTAGTGCTGCATCAGCAGATCTGAGATTGACCCTGCTGGCATGGTTGCCTGAGTATTGACAGGAGTGTCTTCTTGACTCCCTAGTACTTTGCTTGGGAGGTTGATCCAAATTAATCTACTCCTGACATTTCCAGTACAGTACAGATAGTCACTGAGAATTAAAATCTGAAACTATCTTACTAAAATTTATAAAACTATTTGTGTGTCTTATTATTTGAAAATGAAATTTTACAGACTTGAAGGCGTTCTATTTTTATTTGCCTCAGAATCATATTACATATTTGAAAAACATTTTAACAGCATCCCATCTCTAATTAACTTCATGTGTTTTTGCTTAACATAAAAAGTATTTTATTAGACAAAAAATTTACTTCTCTGTTGATTCACTCTGTAACATACTTGTCAGTTTTAAATTTAAAGATGCTATAACTTGTCTTGAATTTTCATAAATGCTAACTTTACTAATTGGAATAGGCTTTACTAAAATGGATTCTTAGACTGTTCATTATGCTGCTATACATCTAAATGAAAACTGAATTATCTTCATAAATGTTTACATCAAAGTATTCAAAATTTGCATTGTTTAGGTAAATATTTCCATTATTTTCTTATGGCTGAGGTATAATGGTAGATGTTATTAAATACTATAGATATAATATATGCATAACTTTAAAGAATTTTATCTCATCACAATAAATAAATGTAAACATTATGTTTAATGTACTGTTCCTTTGTGAAAAATACTTTAAAAAAATTAAAGTCCTCTGCTCTGCTCCAGAGAAAATTTAAATTCACTTATACATTATACTTGTTTCCAAAAATCAATTTTACAACTTCATTAAAATGTAATTTTGTTTTGTTTTCACATCATTGATATTGTTCATTAGGTATTTTCTGTGACTTGACTTAGTTACTAAGCATGTGCCTTGGTAATTCACCCATATAAATATATAGGTAAATCTACCTCATTGTAAAGGAAGTGCTGCACAGTGTATACACAATGTCAAATATGAATATTCAGTCAATTTGGATTTTTACTTTTTTTTCTGTTTCCAGTTTTACTACTAAGGTCAGTTTTGCAGTTCACACCTTTGTGGTTGTTACTTTGCATTGGAGTCTTTCTCTGAGATACCTGGAAATAAAATTGCAAGACTAAGAAAGGTGAAAGAAATTAATGAAATTATAAATGTTTTAACATTACTTCAAAGTCCTTTTAGCTAAAAAATGAGAATTTCTAAAAGCCATTGACTCCCTTCCTTGGCTAAAAATTTTATTCAGCTCAAAATAGTAACACAATGTAAGACCATCGTCTTTATTCTTTGGACATTATTAGCCTTTGAGTCAGCCACAGTACTTAACTACTTTTGAGTAATTTTGTAAAAGCACTAAAACCATATTGTATAATAAAATCTTAAAAACTATGTTTATGAGTGTTATTTATGGACCCCATTCAGGGATTTACATTTTAGATCATTCAAGTGATTTTGTTCTGCGTTATTTCTAATAAGAAACAAGAAAATTAAGTGTAAAATTGATATGAAATGGATTTTATTTCCTGATGAAAGTGTGCATTTAAAAATTTAATTATGTATGCCAAACTTTCCCAATTAGAAACTACGTCAATTGACACTTCTACCAATAATATATACAAATATTGGTAAGATTCTCAACAATTTTGATGTCTCATATATTTAAAATTTTTCCAGTAAAATGTCTCTGTTGGACAACAAAAGGTGTCTATGCTAATTAATGAGGACTTTTCTGATCAGTAATGAACTAATTAATTTAGGGCTTTTATTTGTCATTTGTGCTTTCAATTTTTGTTATAATTTTCTATTTTATTATTTTTTTTTTAATTTTTTTTTTATTTAAACACCTTGATTACATACATGATTGTGTTTGGGTTTCAGTCATAAAAGGAACACCACCCATCACCAGTGCAACATTCCCATCACCCAAGTCCCAAATCACCCTCCTCCCCACCCAACCCCCGCCTGTACCCTAAACAGGCTCTACATTTCCCTCATACATTCTCAATATTAGGACAGTTCAAAATGTAGTTATTTCTCTAACTAAACTCATCACTCTTTGTGGTGAGCTTCCTGAGGTGAGCTGGAACTTCCAGCTCTTTTCTCTTTTGTGTCTGAAAATTATTATTACAAGGGTGTCTTTCATTTTTCTTAAAACCCATAGATGAGTGAGACCATTCTGCGTTTTTCTCTCTCTCTCTGACTTATTTCACTCAGCATAATAGATTCCATGTACATCCATGTATAGGAAAATTTCATGACTTCATCTCTCCTGACAGCTGCATAATATTCCATTGTGTATATGTACCACAGTTTCTTTAGCCATTCATCTGTTGAAGGGCATCTTGGTTGTTTCCAGAGTCTTGCTATGGTAAATAGAGCTGCAATGAATATAGGTGTAAGGAAGGGGTTTTTGTATTGTATTTTTGTGTTCCTAGGGTATATTCCTAGGAGTGGTATAGCTGGATCGTATGGGAGCTCGATTTCCAGTTTTTGGAGGAATCTCCATATCGCTTTCCATAAAGGTTGAACTAGACAGCATTCCCACCAGCAGTGGATAAGAGTTCCTTTCTCTCCACATCCCCGCCAACACTGTTTATTCTCATTCTTTGTGATGTGTGCCATTCTCTGGGGTGTGAGGTGGTATCTCATCGTTGTTTTGATTTGCATCTCCCTGATGATTAGTGATGTGGAACATTTTTTCATGTGTCTTTTGGCCATGCGTATTTCTTCTTTGTCAAAGTGTCTGTTCATTTCTTCTCCCCATTTTTTGATGGGGTTAGATGTTTTTTTCTTGTAAAGTTCTGTCAGTGCCTTGTATATTTTGGAGATTAGCCCCTTATCTGATGGGTATTGGGTGAATAGTTTCTCCCACTCAGTGGGTGGCTCTTGTATCCTGGGCACTATTTCCTTTGAGGTGCAGAAGCTTCTCAGCTTAATATATTCCCATCTGTTAATCTCTGCTTTCACTTGCTTGGAGAGTGCAGTTTCCTCCTTGAAGATGCCTGTAATGTCCTGTAGTGTTTTGCCTATGTGCTGTTCTATATATCTTATGGTTTTGGGGCTGATATCGAGGTCTTTAGTCCATTTGGATTTTACCTTTGTACATGATGTTAGCTGGGGGTCTAAGTTTAATTTTTTGCAAGTGGCTATCCAATTGTGCCAACACCACTTGTTGAAGAGGCTTTCCCTGCTCCATTTAGGATTTCCTGCTCCTTTATCAAAAATTAGATGGTTGTATCTCTGGGGAACATTTTCTGAGTATTCAAGCCTATTCCACTGATCTGAGGACCTATCCTTATTCCAATACCATGCTGTTTTGATAACTGTTGCTTTGTAGTACAGTTTAAAGTTGGGAAAAGTAATTCCTCCCATATTCTTTTTCCCAATGATTGCTTTAGCTATTCGAGGGTGTTTATTGTTCCAAATGAATTTCAAAAGTGTCTGATCCACTTCTTTGAAGAATGTCATGGGTATCTTTAGAGGGATGGCATTAAATCTGTATAATGCCTTGGGGAGTATTGACATTTTGATGATGTTAATCCTGCCAATCCATGAGCAGGGTATGTGTTTCCATTTCCGTGTGTCCTCTCTTATTTCTTGGAGCAGAGTTTTATAGTTTTCTTTGTATAGGTCCTTCACATATTTAGTCAAGTTGATTCCAAGATATTTGAGTTTGTGTGGTACTATTGTGAATGGGGTTGTTTTCTTAATGTCCATTTCTTCTTTATTACTGTTGGTGTATAGAAAGGCCATTGATTTTTGTGTGTTAATTTTGTAGCCTGCCACCTTGCTATATGAGTCTATTGTTTCTAGAAGCTTTTTGATAGAGTCTTTAGGGTTTTCTAAGTAGAGTATCATGTCATCTGCAAACAGTGAGAGCTTGACTTCTTCCTTTCCTATCTGGATTCCCTTGATATCCTTTTCTTGCCTAATCGCTATAGCAAGTACTTCCAGTGCTATGTTGAATAGGAGTGGTGAGAGAGGACAGCCTTGTCTTGTGCCAGAATTTAGAGGGAAGGCTTTCAGTTTTTCTCCATTGAGGATAATATTTGCCACTGGCTTGTGGTAGATGGCCTTCACTATATTGAGAAAGGTTCCCTCCATTCCCATCTTGCTGAGAGTTTTGATCAAGAATGGGTGTTGGACCTTATCAAATGCTTTCTCTGCATCTATTGATATGATCATGTGGTTTTTATTTTTCTTGTTATTGATGTTGTGTATTATGTTGATAGATTTACGGATGTTAAACCAGCCTTGCATTCCTGGGATGAAACCTACTTGATCGTAGTGGATGATCTTCTTAATGAGGCATTGAATCCTATTTGCCAGGATTTTGTTGAGGATCTTTGCATCTGCATTCATCAGTGATATTGGTCTGTAATTTTCTTTTTTGGTAGCGTCTCTGTCTGGTTTAGGTATCAAGGTGATGTTGGCTTCATAAAAGCTATTTGGAAGTGTTTCTGTTTGTTCAATTTCATGAAAGAGTCTTGCCAAGATTGGCAGTAGTTCCTCTTGGAAAGTTTGATAGAATTCATTAGTGAATCCATCTGGACCTGGGCTTTTGTTTTTCGGCAGACATTTGATTACTGTTTTAATTTCATCAATGGTGATGGGGGTGTTTAGATATGCTACATCCTCTTCCTTCAACCGTGGAAGATTATAAGAGTCCAAGAATTTATCCATTTCTTCCAGGTTCTCATTTTTAGTGGCGTAGAGTTTTTCAAAGTAGTTTCTGATTACCTTTTGAATCTCTGTCATATCAGTAGTGATCTCTCCTTTTTCATTCCTGATACGAGTTATCAAGTTTCTCTCTCTCTCTTTCTTTGTTAGGTTTGCCAGTGGTCTATCAATCTTGTTTATTTTTTCAAAGAACCAACTTCTGCTTTCGTTGATCTTTCGGATTGTTTTTTGAGTTTCCACTTCGTTGATTTCTGCTCTCAGCTTTGTTATTTCCTTCTGTCTTCCTGTTCTTGGGTCCTTTTGTTGAGCATTTTCTAGTTCTATTAGCTGTGTCATTAAGCTACTCAGGTAAGCTCCTTCTTCCTTCCTGATGTGTGCTTGCAAAGCTATAAATTTTCCTCTCAGTACTGCTTTTGCTGTGTCCCATAAGTTCTGAGAGTTTGTGTCTTTATTGTCATTTGTTTCCAGGAACCTTTTTATTTCCTCCTTGATTTCATCTCGGACCCACTGGTTATTGAGCATGAGGCTGTTTAACTTCCAGGTGTTAAAGTGTTTCTTCTGAGTCCCTTTGGAGTTCACAAATAATTTCAGAGCCTTGTGGTCAGCGAAGGTAGTCTGCAAAATTTCTATCCTCTTGATCTTATGGAGGTATGTTTTATGTGCCAGCATGTAGTCTATCCTGGAGAATGTCCCATGTACATTGGAGAAGAATGTGTATCCAGGTTTCTGGGGATGGAGTGTCCTATATATATCCACTAGGCCTCTTTCTTCCATTTCTCTCCTCAGGTCTAGTATATTCTTGTTGGGTTTCAGTCTGGTTGACCTGTCCAGTGTTGACAAAGCCGTGTTTAGGTCCCCCACAATTATTGTGTTGTTGTTGATATTATTTTTCAGATTTGTCAGCAGTTGTATTAAATATTTTGCTGGCCCCTCATTCGGTGCATATATGTTTAGGAGAGTGAATTCTTCCTGCTCTACGTACCCCTTGATTAATATAAAATGTCCGTCTTTGTCCCTTACAACCTTCCTGAGTATAAAGTTTGCATTATCTGATATTAGTATGGCCACTCCAGCTTTTTTATGGGTGTTGTTTGCTTGGATAACTTTTCTCCAGCCTTTTATTTTGAGTCTATGTTTGTTCTGACTATTCAGGTGCGTTTCTTGTAGGCAGCAGAAGGTTGGATTGAGTTTTTTGATCCATTTAGCCACTCTGTGTCTCTTAACTGGTGCATTTAGTCCATTGACGTTGAGAGAAAGAATTGTCCTGGGATTTAACGCCATCTTTATTTCAAAATTTGGTGTGTCTTTTGGGTAGTCTTGTCTTAGATTAGGTCTTTCAGTTTTTCTCTTAAGACTGGTTTTGTGTCTGTGAAGTTTCTGAGCTGTTTTTTGTCTGTGAAACCATGTATTCTTCCATCAAACCGGAAAGTGAGTTTTGCTGGGTATAGTATTCTGGGTGAAGCATTCATTTCATTCAGTCTTGTCACAATATCCCACCACTGCTTTCTGGCATTGAGCGTTTCTGGTGACAGGTCTGCTGTAAATCTCAGGGAAGCTTGCTTGAACATGATTTCCCCTTTTGATCTTGCTGTTTTCAGAATTCTGTCTCTATCTGTGGGATTTGTCATTGTGACTAGGATGTGTCTTGGGGTGGTTTTTCTGGGGTCTCTTTTGGTTGGTACTCTTCGGGCATTCAGGATTTGATCACATATATTCTTTAGCTCTGGGAGTTTCTCTTTAATGATGTTCTTGACCATTGATTCTTCCTGGAAATTTTCTTCCTGGGTCTCTGGGACTCCAATGATTCTTAAGTTGTTTCTGTTGATCTTATCATAGACTTCTATTTTCGTCTGTTCCCATTCTTTGACTAATTTTTCCATTGTCTGCTCATTTGCTTTAAGTTTTTTGTCCAATCTCTCCTGCTGTATGGAATTGTTATGTATCTCATCTTCCACAGCACCAAGTCTATTCTCAGCTTCTGATACCCTGTCCCAGAGCTTATCCATTTTGTCATTCACTTCGTTTACTGAGTTTTTCAGGCCTGTTAGTTGACATGTTATTTCAGTTTGGAGTTTTGTCATTTCTGCCTTCATATTTTCTTGGTTCTTATTAGTGTTCTGTTCAACTCGATCCATGGTTTCTTGGAGTCTGTTGAGCACCTTCCATATTGCTAGTCTAAAGTCCTTATCTGAGAGGTTGATTAGTTGTTCAGTCATTATCTGGTCCTCAGAATTGTCATCTTCATTCTCTATGTCTGATGCTGGCCTGCGCTGTTTCCCCATTGTCACATTTGTATTGTGGGTTTTTCTACGTGTTGTAGTGGTATTCATTGTCTATATGATGTAGGCAGCACACTCCTCTGGCTCCTCCCTTTCTGGATGGGCTGACTTGCCTCTAAGGGAGGGGAGTCCTCCGTGGATGAAGCCTCACACTGGGTCAAATCTTAGGCCCGAGCATGTAACAGAGAAGACAGTCCAGAGAGAAATGTTTGCTTCTGTGATATAGCGCCGTTCTTAGTGTGATTTTTCCTTCTTGTTGCAATGGAGTTCTTTCCTTAGAAAGAGTGCACGGCCGCGTAGCGAAGCGGAGCGGCCGTGCTCCTCTGAGCCTCTTTTTGCCCCACTCGCAAGAGTTTCACGCAAGAGGACAGTAGACAGACATAGACAGGTCACACTCACAGTCTTTCACAGCTGAGCCCCACTGGGCCGGTGTACTTTCGCGGATTTTCCCCGCCTGGTGTCACACACAGGGAGCCAATTTTTTTTCTATTTTATTTAAATTATATTTAATTTAAAGTATTTGGGGCCAGAGCGGTGGCACAAGTGGTAGGGCTTTTGGCTTGCACACATGGTTCGATTCCCCAGCGTCCCATATGGTTTTCCAAGCCAGGAGTAACCCCTGAGATTCACAGGGTGTGGCCCAAAAAACATAAATAATAATAATAATGATAATAATAATAATTTAAAGTATTTAAATTTTTCAGATTTGTTTATTTGATTTTTTGTTTGTTTGTTTCTGGGCCACACCCGGCAGCACTCAAGGATTACTCCTGGCTCTACATTCAAAAATTGCCCCTGGTAGGTACAGGGGACCATATGGGATGCCGGGATTTGAACCACTGTCCTTCTGCATGAAAAGCCTTACCTCCATGCTATCTCTCCGGCTTTACAAATATCTAGTTTTTTAATTTGTTTTGATTTGTCAGCTCCTGAGAGATGATTGCTAACTCAACTTTGGATTGCTGTGTTTCTAGAACATGTTTGTATATATTTAACCTGATATATTTTCAAAATTAAATTGTAGCTTTATTAATAGGAAAAAATTTACTTGGCCATTTTTAATTTTGGGGCTCTATAATATGCTTTATCCAATAATAATATTTTACGGGGATCTCATTTGTTTTCTTTATTTTTTAGTACTCAACTGTTATAGCTTGGTTTATCTATTAATATCTATTTTGACTAATTTACATTTCCTAGCATAGAAATTCTAATATTATTTCACTATAAATGATTTCTGTAACAAAAATGACCAAAGAAACTGTCTTTGTAACACTTACCTTTTATAATTGACTAGGATTACAACCATAACTTTAGTCACAAAATTTTAATAGTTGTGAAAGTAATGTTTTTGAAAATCTATTAGAGTTATGTAAGGTGTTTACAATAGTGATAATAATTATGGTCTTGGTGTAAACAATTAAAAAACTGATTTACAGTTACTGATAGTTCAGTGTTAAACACATAACATTCTAGTACCAGTTCACCATCAGTATCAACTTCCTTCCCACCTGGATTCACAAGTCCTTTTCTGGCCATTACACCACCCTGACCATTTTAAATTTTGGTTGCTGTAGGTTAAGTGTATATTTCTGGTGTTTTATATATGATTCTGTGATTTGTATATAAATATAGACCATCCCCACATTACTGATGTACTGAGGTCCTTATTCCCCTGTGAATTTCTTTCCTCCCACTTTCCCTTTTCTTGTTGCTTACAGTTGTTTGTTCAAAATATTTTGTGATTATTCTGACCAAAAATCCAGGTATGCCAGTACTTGGGCTGACATCACCAGGACTGTTTTAGAGTATACATACCCACCTCATACTTCCAGGAAGCCCCGGCAGCTGAAACCACACCCACAAATGCAGTCTTCATGTTTGCATTCAGCCAGCTTCATGGCCTCACTGTTCACCAAAGAGATGTAAACCAGGTTGTGCAGAAGAAACTGAAAAGGCAAAATTTATGGCATGGGAATAAACGAAGCATAAAATAAAAAGATCTTAAAAAATACTGTGTTGTCAGAGATATAATTCAACAGTACAGTATATAATGCATGTAGCGTCTCTGGGAATGAGATCTCTAGCAGAGAAAGAATCCATTAAAGTTTTTCCCCATCAAGGAAATGAAAGTAATGCTTTTATTTAAAAAAAAATGGATTATGTACAAGTTTATCCTAAGCTGCCATTTTCTTGACTCATAATGAAATTGAGGTAATAAAAATATAAAATATTTGATATTCGTATTTCTCTTGTGTGCTCAGCAGGAGACAATAAAAAATTTGCCTTCCTTGAAAAATATCAAAGGTTGACTGACCTTGCCTTTCAAAAGGCATTTGGAGAGGGGAAAGTAGCAAAACCAATTTTCTGCCCTTGATACAACAAATTTAGTGTTCCTATAAATATTTCTCTCTGATTATTAGCACTTCTATATTTGGTAAGGTTGATTGATAATAAAAAGCTGCTTTTTTCTTTTTGTTATCCATTCTGGTTAAGAGCACAGTGGGTGTTAAAGGAGATGCTAGTTGAGCTCAATTGAGTTTATGGGAGATTTAGTTGAAATTAACCCATATTCCCTTAATTTCTTTCACAATAAATTGTGAAACTTGTAGTTCACATTAAGTAGAACTTTAAAACATTTAATCCCTATAAAGTGTTTTGTTTTTGTTTTGAGGGCCACCCCAGCAGTGCCTAAGGCTCTGTGCTCAGGGATCACTCATGCTGTGGTTCTGAGGAACCATACGTGGTACCAGAAGTCAAACAAGAGGCAACTATGCAAGGCAAGTGTCCAATCTACTTTACAATTGCTACAGCTCTATAATATAGGTCCATGTGAAAACTATAATAGTGATTATTTTAAGTGCTTATTCTTAGACTCTTTAGTCTTAACCAGGAAACAATTTTAGCGAGTCAGAAACATGGATAGTAGGAAGTTATTTTGAATGATTTCATTGCTCTACTAATATATATTTATGTATACTAGAGTCAACTCCTTTATTACTTTTTTGAAGCTGAAGTTGTTGACCTTGTAAAGATTTACTAAAGTACTTATATACTTAAGAGTAAATCTTCAGAAATACTAAGTGAGCTTAATTACTAAATGGAAGTCACTCAAGATCCAAGTAGTTAGTTGTTTCTGCAATTAATATTCTAAATAGAAAGTATCATTTAAGTTGACCTCTAAATTGCCTAATGGTACATATAAACTTCTCAGTAGCAAAAAATATTTTGTTCTACTTTTTGAAAAAGTTGCTTTGCAACATGTAATTTTTAATTTGCTGCTTTCTACTAGGGTTTTCTATTTTGCATGATAAACATGTTTGTTAGATAACTTGGCATCAGAGGTGAAATCTGACTTATTTGATGACAGTATTTTCAAAGTTGGCTTATTTTAAGTGGCTTATATATTTGGGGTGATGATTCTTGGCTCTATCTTTAATAATTCTTTCTTTGTATCTTAGGAATCTTATTTTCATACTCCAATATTTACTTTTACTTATCAATAAAGGCATCCACTGCCAAAGACTTAAAGAAATTTCTTGCACTTGCCCCATAGCTTTGTTTCATTTTTACTTTCTATACTTACCTTGTATCACTGCACTAGAATCTCTGCTAGCTTTTGAGTGATTCATATTGAATCTATGTCCCATATTCTAGAGCCCTCATATGAACTTACAAATTAAAGTGGATTCTTTTGTGTTCAAAAAAAACCATAACATCAGAAACTATATTGAACTAAAACTGGTGTGAGTCTCACTTCTATACGCAATTAAATAACCTTTATAGGTTTTAATAATACTGACCTCTTTCTGTGTCCAAAGTTATAGTTGTATCCATGTGATATTAGCTCATTTGATCCTAAAGTAGTACCCTATTTTGTCACTTCTAGTGAATTTTTTATGTACCCATAATTGAACAGTTCTAAGGAGGAAGCATCTTATAGTTAATTGAGTGAATCCCAACCAGGTGGTAAGATATAGTAGTTTTGGTAACAACAATAAGCACAGCATCAGCAAGCCTTCTGTGAAATATTCATTAGCATATGTATGCACTCCTTTATTTCCCTCCCGTTTCTTTAAAAAAAAAAAAAGCCAGAGCAGGTTATGTAATGTGTTCACTGACGCTACTTCTAAGTGATGGAGCCTAATTTTCAACCAAACTATGTGTCTCTTGAGTTCAAACTTAACTCTTAGTGCTGCCGTACTGTGTGAAAACTGCAGATCTGAGTGAAATAAAGAAGTAATAATAATCACAAAGTAGCATTTGAAACTCTACCTAGATTTTAAAAATAAATATTAGTGAAAGAGGCAATCAGTAGGTAAGGTGCTCACTTTGCATAGAGTTTACCTGAGGTTTGATCGCTGGCAATTTATGTGTCCCAGAACAGACAGGAGGGAAGGAAGGAAGGAAGGAAGGAAGGAAGGAAGGAAGGAAGGAAGGAAGGAAGGAAGGAAGGAAGGAAGGAAGGAAGGGAGGGAGGGAGGGAGGGAGGGAGGGAGGGAGGGAGGGAGGGAGGGAGGGAGGAAGGAAGGGACGGAGGAAGGAAGGAAGGAGGAAGGAAGGAAGGAAGGAAGGAAGGAGGAAGGAAGGAAGGAGGAAGGAAGGAGGAAGGAAGGAAGGAGGAAGGAAGGAAGGAAGGAAGGAAGGAAGGAAGGAAGGAAGGAAGGAAGGAAGGAAGGAAGGAAGGAAGGAAGGAAGGAAGGAAGGAAGAAGAGAAAGAGGAGGGAAGGAAAGAGGAATAAACCCTTAGCAACATTAGGGATAGTCCCAGCAACCCCTAAATCGATAATCTTATTTTTCCAGGAAACATGAATATGTGGTGGAACAATAAAATGTATTTGAGGAGAAATGAGGAAAGGTTGTTCACTGCAGACCCAGAACGAGAGGGAACAATTTTTTAAATGTACTAATGCTTTAACCTCATAAAATCCTTTTCTCTCATTTCTTCCACCAAGGCAGGTACATTCCTAGAATTACTATTTTCTGTGCTCTCTCAGTTAGAGGCAGAAAGCATTGTGCCCTGATGACCTAGGTCTAAAAAGCCACTAAAAGCATCATTCCATGATTGACAGTCTCTCATTCATACATGCAACAAGGCCTGTTTGCCATCTCCAGACCAATCATTTCATTTTCTAGTAGTAAGCTGAATAATCTTTGAAATCAAAGTAACATTTCCAGGCTCTGGGGGAAGATGTAGTCTTGAAGCAGCATTTTCTTCTCCAATAAGAAAGATGAATGTTTTATTCTTTTTCTGTATCCAACCTAGCTGGTGGATTTTTGTTTATATTCCCTTTTCGGCCAGCAACAGCAATGCATTGTCCTCAAGTGTCTTCAGAGAAGCAAAACTTTGCCAGAAGGCACAGATGGGTATTATTTTTTCAGGGGTTCAGATCCCAGTTCTGTTTTATTATAGCAACATAACCCAAATAATGTGTTTAGCCTCTGTCTTTCCTGTAAATTAGGGGTTATCACAAAACCATGGCAAAAACAATGCGTGAGACCAGGATGATGGCAGCTATCCCATAAAAGATAGCTATACACAGTTTGGAATTACAAATTATGTTCTGTTTTTATTTAGGTCTGGGGTGTGGGGTGTAGGGAACACCCAGGTCTTATTCTTAGCTGTTCTCAAGGTTTGGTACTGGCTGTGATCAGGGGACTTTATGCATTGCCAAGGATTGAGCCACATGTAAGGCAAATGCCTTATTACCCCATACATTTTTGGCTTCATAAACAATTCTTCAATATATCTTTATTGCAAAAGTATAGAGTATTCATCCTCAAAAATACTGCTTTCTTTGAAAGTGGGGCACACCCTGTGATGCTCAGGGATTACTCGTGGCTATGTACTCAAATCACTCCTGACTCAGGGATGCCAAGTGATCAAACCAAGGTTCATCCTAGGTAGGCCTCAAAGGCAAATGCCTTACCACTGTGCTGTGGCTCTGGCTCCTTGTTTTGAAATTCTATCTTTTCCTGGGGTGTTGATATACACAGGAGAAAATGTCTTTGCAATATTGGGCAAAAGCAGTAAGCCAGGGGATCACAAAATGTAGGCTACAATGTTATCTGTATTTAGATATTGCATTTGTGTATATGTCTATAAAATACCACCTCTATATTCAATATTAACTTATTATAGGATAAGGGTTGCATTAGATGATTTTGCTCAACTATGTGCTAATAGAAGTATTCTGAGCACATTTAAAAGTAGGCTAATCTAAGCTATGGTATTTGGGAGGTTCACTTTAATTAATTTATTTTTGACTAAAATATCCCAAATATGTTTTAATTGCCTTAGATATTTCTGGATGTAACCCTGTCATAAAAAGAAGATTCATATTATTAATTATTGTTATTAATATTTGGTCAGACATTACATTCATATAACCTTTCCTAGTTAATAGAAGAAAATATTTTTACTTTTATTTTCACTATCCATTTTTAATATCATATTTTATCAAAATGTATTGGCAAGGGTCAGAGAAATAGCATGGAGATATGGCATTTGCCTTGCATGCAGGATGGTGGTTTGAATCCTGGCATCACATATGGTCCCCTGAGCTTACCAGGAGCGATTTCTGATCTTAGAGCCAGGAGGAACCCCTGAGCGTTGCCAGATGTGTCCCAAAAACCAAAAAAAAAAAGTATTGGCAAAATTTTGTTGAGACCTTTGTAGGAGAGCAACGATTTTATAACACATTATTTTTTACCTTTTTCAATTTGGTATATTTATGGAGTGTATACCTTTATATCTAACATAATGGGACATCACCTCTTAAAATTAAAGAAAACCTTAATGCGAGTTTTCTGTGTAGTATGTTTTAAGGCCTCTTATTATTATTACAAGAACTGTTAAATATGCTTTATATGATTCAGTTGGCCTTTACAGTTAAATTAAAGGAAATTGGTGAATGATTCCAGGCCTACATGAGCAGTATGCTTTAATACCTGTCAATGTTGTTTTCTCTGGAAGAATATTCAAGTATATCCAGTAAACTTTTAATACAGAAATTCTAAAAATTGATTAAGTTACCTGGAAGTAATAGATCCTAAGGAGATCAAACTTTATTATTTTTGAGATATTCCTTGAGGACTTGGGAATGAAAAATGCACGATTAATAACTGAGCTATGTGAGTAGAATCATCCATTTAGCTTGGCTCACCTAATTCTATATTTGCTTTTTTACATTTCCCTTCTTAATTATTTTATTCCTTTTAAATCATTTGACTGAATATATAGGAATCTTTCAAAAATTAGGTCATCATGCAACATTAAACTTTAATATCAAGATGTACAAGGCATAAAGCAAAAATATCAAACATATTTCTGTTAATAATTGCATTCTGTACAAGATCTTAATACCAGTATGACCCATTTTATTATATCATTCAGTACATGTGAAGAGTATCAAATGAGATAATTGATGCAGATATTTCATAAACAATAAAAATCAAATTAACTTGGAAAACTGAATGCCATGTATGTTAACAAAAGAGGTTATTCTTTGTATTGGAACTCAAACATAAATGTCTCTTATGTACCAAAAGTTAGAGAATAATTATCTCATAGAAGACTTTACCCAAGGAGACAAGACAGAGATAACACTATTTATGGGTTTTTGTTTGTTTGTTTAAGATTTGCTTGTTTCATGATTTATTATTTACCAAACAATGTATGGTAAGTGTGATTTCTTAATGGCAAGAAAAAATGATTAAATGGTTTGACAAAGCAATGCCTTGTCCTTTGCCAGATGCTGTATTTCAGTTTCTTCATGTTTTGTTGACTCAAACCATACATCTATCATGACTTCACTAGTCCTCTAAGAAAGATGAACAATGCAAATAAATCACAAGCAATGCTAAAGTGTTCCCCAGATCAAGCACTAAAGAATGCTAAAGAGGCAGCTCAAGTTCCTTCATCAATGAATAAGTACAACCAGAGATATATACTCAGTGAGTTATTGGACAGTAGTTCCTCAACTTATGTATGCAATTGAATCTCTGGGTATCCTTAAAGCTTGAGTTTATAAAGGGAGTGAGATGAAGGAATGGGAGAAGACATGGGGATATTGGTAAATGGATATTGGCATGAGGTGGTGAGTGAGTGTTGGAATATTGAATGCCTGCAATACTGTCATCAGTATTAAAAAAAAACAGTTTTTATATTTATTCATACTCCAAACTAAATACCCAAAAGGCCACAGTCTAAGTAAAGCCCGCCAGGAAGTATTACCCAAAAGAGAAGCTAGTTTAGGAGTTGGAGTGATGCACAGTGGTTGGGCATTTGCCTTGCACGAGGAGAGGAGAGGGGAGGGGAGGACAGGAGAGGACAGGAGATGAGAGGAGAGGAGAGGAGAGGAGAGGAGAGGAGAGGAGAGGAGAGGAGAGGAGAGGAGAGGACAGGAGAGCTAGTTTAAGTGTCTAAAAATGTCCTTTGGAATAGTACAAAACATCAGTGGCTATACATATACATGTTTTGTACTATACGTAGTAACATCAGTGGCTAACAATATGAGACCATGTAAACCAGACATTGAATGTGCAGCCTTGTGTGAGTTGACTCTCTTGAATGGATACAATCTTGCAGAAGCCGATTAAGAGAAGTATCTACCATACCATTACTATACTTTTACTATACAAATACTTTTCATTTTTTCAAGAACATTCTGGTAGGCATACCATAGTGAAAACTTGTTGCTTTGTTTAACTCTAGTAACAGTGATCTTCATATGTGGTATAGGAAAAACTTAAACCACATAGTATAAGAATTCCTTCTCTGGTAAGAAGTACTTGTTTAGGAAGATAACTTCTTGGGATTGAGAACACATAAGAGAAACCTTCAGTGTCACATTTGAAATGCTTAGGAAGGAGGTTATAGTGGTCTAACAGAAAGCATTAAAGAAGAAAATTAATTTCTGACTAAAAACAACATTTTATATCATAAATATTAATAATAAATTTCTGTGTTTTGTTGTTGTATTAAAAATCTCCCTTTTCAGGGACTGGATAGATAGCACAGTGGTAGGCCTTTGCCTTGCATGCAGAAGGATGTTGATTCGAATCCTAGTATTCCATATGGTACCCTGTGCCTTCCAGGAGTGATTTTTGAGCAGAGAGCCAGGAGTAACCCCTGAGTACTGCCAGGTGTGACCCAAATACCAAAGGGAAAAAAAAATCTTCCTTTTCCAATGTTTTATGTTGACTAAGGTTCTTTGACTTACAATTCTGTTAATGATAGCTTCCCAAGTACATAATTTCAATCTTTTTTTTTTGGGGGGGGGGGTCACACCCTGCAGTGCTCAGGGGTTACTCCTGGCTCTATGCTCAGAAATCGCTCCTGGCAGGCTTGGGAGATCATATGGGATGCCAGGATTCGAACCACCTACCTTCTGCATGCAAGGCAAATGCACTACCTCCATGCTATCTCTCCGGCCCCACATAATTTCAATCTTATGTCCATATGCACTGTGCCACATTTCTTCCATCAGGTTCTCAATACCTTTCTCTTTCAAGCCTCCAAATACACACAGACTCAATTCTGTGGCTCAGGTCTTCCTTTGTGTTGCGTTTGGCCCTTTTTCGCTACTTTGCTGTATGCCTTTCAGTTCCTTCATTTTTTTTTTTTTATTATTATACAAAGAAATATACAGTGGAGAACAGAAAGAGGACAGCAAGTAGGAAGATTGATTGTCTTGCTCATTGCTGACCTGGAGTTGATCCCCTGCACCAATTAGAGTGCTAAGTATACCACCAGGTGTGAGGTCTGAGCACAAAAAGAGAAACACATCTACATTGCCATGTGTGGCCTCCCAACAAAGCAAAACAAAAGAACACAGCATATGAAATTTTGCCCTTTTTTTTTTAAAAAAAAATCTCATTATATTTTTATTGTTTACTTTTAATCAGGTAACGATTGTGAAGAAATATTACAACAGTAGAGTAATGGCAGATTAAAACAGAATAACAATCATGCTCTTAAAGTCAGGGAGATCCCAGGAGACTTTTAAATGAAACTATTTTTATTTCTATTATTTGTTCATAATGTTTAATTCCTGTATAGATGGGTTAAGTGTCTGGTTCGTTAATTGCAAGAAAGTAAATATAAGAAAATTCATTAGGCCCTAATGTACAGCTAAACTGAACATAAACTTACAAGAAATAATGAGGAACAACTGCAGAATTCATGCCAAAAAGCATGCCAACTGAAAGAAAAGTCATGACTTAAAGAAAAACCCCAATACTCACCTGACAAACAGAAACAAATTCTTTGTGTAAGGCTCTGGGGCTATGTATCTATAATTTAAAGTACTTTCATTAAGTTGCAAATATGCATCCAGAATTCTTGAAGTTTTTTTTCTTCAAAATGATTATGCAGTTTCTGATAGTCTCTTCATACAAGTGAGAAAATTGTTTTCTTTCAAAAATTCTA
Organism: Suncus etruscus; assembly: GCF_024139225.1. NCBI lineage: Eukaryota > Metazoa > Chordata > Mammalia > Eulipotyphla > Soricidae > Suncus > Suncus etruscus. The sequence goes on along the minus strand of NC_064850.1, from coordinate 156,289,679 downwards.
ATTTATTCAATAAAATTCGCATGTACATGCAGATGGGTAGTCCAGTCAGTCAATGAACATGCTTTAAATTCTGTTTTATTACTTGGATAAAGGTCTAGAGAGATTCTATAAGAGTTAGGGTACTTTCCTTATATGCAACTGACCCCAGTTAGTTACCCCTCCCACATAATGCTAGGAATGATCCTAAGTACTAAGTCAAGAGCCCCTCTAAGTATGTTTGTCTTACGTGCAGAAGGATGGTGGTTCGAATTCCAGTGTCCCATATGGTCCCCCAAGCCTCCCAGGAGTGATTTCTGAGTGTAGAGCCAGGAGGAACCACTAAGAGTTGCCGGGTGTGTGACCAACCCCCGCCAAAATAAATAAAGTAAAACAAAATAAAAAAAAATAAATAAAATTTAGTAATGGTTTACAGTGTGTTGTTTAGTGCTGCTCAAAGAAATAATTTGTGAACAGGGTAGCATAAGAGAGAGTTACAACTACAACTGGCTTGGCATTCTGGGGACAAATGCTGCCGGGCATAAAACTTGTATCTCATATTCAAATCATGTGCTCTAACTCTTTGAATTATTCCAGGACCCTAGGAAAATAATGTTTTATTTTTGTTTGTGTGAGTTGGTGGGGGTAGTTTGCTTAAATCCTAGTCATTTTATTGTCCAATATCAAGCTAATATCCAGAAAATAATAAAGTATAATTGGTTAGAGAAAAAAATCCAAGCCATATTATTATTTTCTGTTACAGCTATAAGTACCATATTCTTAAAACAAATTCAAAACTTACTGTAACCTTAGAGCTAAGAAAATAATGCACTCAATGGAAAAAGTTCAACCAAAGATTGATTTTTTTATTCTCTTGCAACTTTTTATCACCATAACAACATAGGTATCAGAAAAAAACAACAACATCTGTTCTAAAGTTCAATTCTAATATGTAAAAACAAATCTGAATATGACTATTGACTGTCAGTCAAATTACATGTACAATCTATGAGTGTGCTATACATTTTTAAATGTGTCCCTATGTTTTAAGGAGGTTAAAATAATGTATTGGAGTTTTCAGTATCAAGTATTAGTTAAAACTCTCCCTCTACAGCCCATGATTTTCTGACTTGACTATCCCAATTGTACCCTTTGATTAACTGATTATGTGGGCTATTAGTTTAATTCATCTCAAGAATGCTTAAAGATAGTTTATTCATATCTACATCCCTATTAATCTTATTATTGCACTGTGCACAGTAGATGCTTTTCAGATAAATAGCATGCAGAACATTGATAGAAAATTAAATCAGGTGGCTGTTATTTTATGTTGTTCTATGGTAAATATAAACAACTACTGACTTAAATACTATAAATATATATAAAATAGCAAAGATGTGCTCGTCATGTTTGTTATAATAAAATAACATTCTAAAAGTTTTTATATTTATAGATATGCTTTAAATAATTTGATTATTTTGATTTATTTTTATCTAAAGTATATATATATCTTAGTATATATATTTTATGTGTATATATATCTTAGTGTTAAGCAAACTAATGTGTAAAACTAATACACAAACCCTAAAATCACATAGCAAATTATAGGGTTTAGAGGAAACCTCAGATATATTTAGTTTAGTATAAAGAGAACTAAGGACAAGAAATCTCAAGTCAAAAAATTATGCATGTATAATTCTAAAATTCTGTATTGTTAATATTGCATTCTTTTAAATAAGTTTTCATTTTAATTATAAAAAATATTCATAAATTTGATTTTATCTCTAATACAGCAACTTTCAAACGTCACTTATACATTTTGCATGTTCAGGTAAGATATCAACCTTTTAATATATTTGAAAGTTGACCTTATAACTTCGGTGCTGTTAATGTTCCCTTTACAGAGAGATAAAATGTAGTATTTCAGGATGCTAGTTATCCTAACATAAAATTTACTCTTTATTTTGAATTTGAATAACTATAAGACACTTGCACCTTTTCTTTACACAAGCACACTGAAAGTGAATTAATACAGTTTATTTTTAAGTTATAATTTTATAAAATGAAGAGTAGTTTATTAATTTTCAGTAAAATTAATGTGTCATCTTCCTACCCTGTTTTATTTCAGGTCCAGCAGAACTAACTACTTCATTATGAAAAGTAAGAAAAGTAAAGAAGAAAAATATTTCATCTGTCAAAGAATGTATTGTATTGAGTTTTTTGGGTCAGGGTTTTTTGTTTGTTTTTTGATGTTTTTGTTTTGTTTTATTTTGTTTCTTTTGTTTTTGAGCCACACCAAGTGAGACTTTGGGCACCCGTGGCTCTGTGCTCAGAAATTATTTCTGGTAGGCTCCACGGATCATATGGGATGCCAGGGATCAAACCAGAGTTGGCTGTGAACAGACAGATATCCTAATTTGAATATCCTAAATATCCCCACTCTGCTATCACACTGACCTCATATGTATTTTTTTGTTTTTTTGGTTTTTTTTTATTAGAAGACAGCAGGTCCCATGGAATCAGGAATGCTATAATATAAAGGGAATAATTTGAGTGCTTAGAGTCTTACATTAGGAATCACCAATTATTAACAGCATAACCACACATTAGTTACACAGTTTTGTCAGAATTGGCACTATTTTCTTTCTTTTTTGGTGGGGGGGTCACACCCAGGGGTGCTCAGGGTTAAATTCTGGCTCTGTTCTCAGAAATCGCTCCTGGCAGGCACGGAGGACCATATGGGATGTCAGGATTTAAACTACCATCTGTCCTGGGTCGGCTGCTTGCAAGGCAAACGCCCTACCACTGTGCTATCTCTCTCTGGCCCCTGGCATTATTCTCTGTACCATGAGAATAGTGGCCTTGTTTCATGTGTACATGATGCTATTATGATAAATAGAAAGAAAAGAATAAAAAGAAATCTATTCATGAGAAGTCTTTGTAGAATATAAAGACAATTAAACATTAATTCTGATTTTTTTTTAACCTTAACTGGTAATTAGCAAAGCAGTTTTCATTATGAGTAACATACAAAACTGGGTCTATCATTTTACCTCATTTTTCCATAGTATAGATAAAAATTAAATTATGCATCTAAAAATATCTTACTTCCTTAGATTATCTAGTTACCAACCATATTATAATTGTTTTTATGATATGAAATTAAAATATATTAATTTATAAAACTTCAGGTTTTAGGGAAGATTCTTTTTTTTTTTTTTTTTGGCTTTTGGGTCACACCCATCAGCATTCAGGGGTTACTCCTGGCTCTGTGTAAGAAATTGCCCCTGGCAGGCACGAGGGAACATATGGGATGCTGGGATTCGAACTACCATCCTTCTGAATGCAAAGTAAATACCTTACCTCCATGCTATCTCTCTGGACCCTAGGGAAGATTTCTTAAAGTGATTTTATTATTCTTAATATTGTGAATAAGAAAATAAATCATGTATAATCAATTCTAAGTAGACCCTAGTATAAAATGATCCCATAATTTTACCCTGAAAACTGAGAAAACTAGGGCCTGGAGAGATAGCACAGCGGTGTTTGCCTTGCAAGCAGCCGATCCAGGACCAAAGGTGGTTGGTTCGAATCCCGGTGTCCCATATGGTCCCCCATGCCTGCCAGGAGCTATTTCTGAGCAGACAGCCAGGAGTAACCCCTGAGCACCGCCGGGTGTGGCCCAAAAACCAAAAAAAGAGAAAAAAAACTGAGAAAACTTAGTGACTTGAGTATAAGCCAAGTCGAAAATGCAGCAGCCACTGGTAAATTTCAAAAATAAAAATATATACCCAAAACAGTTACAGTAATTGAGGAATCAGTAGGTTAAATGTTTTTCAATATTTATTGTTAAAGAAAAATTGTAAACTAGCAATAACTTTAAATAAAGTACAGAAACTGTATCTTAACAGATAATCAAGCTAAATCACAAGTTAAAATCTTCAAAACTGGATTCCTCATCATCATCATCTGTATGTCCAAACAGCTTCAGCTGTATCCCAGTGAGGGTATCAGCATAGACATGGTCATCACCACCGAGTTTGTAGATATCATCATCACAGCTGTCTATCTCATACACCAGGGGTCTTCAAACTAAGGCTGTGGGCCACATGGAGGCCCGCAGTGGAGTCTGATCCGGCCTGCCAGCAGTGAGCGCTGTTTGGTTGCCAAGATACCTGTCAGCATATACATTCAGTGTCATGGTTTCTCAGGGATGACGTCAACCGCCTCCGCCCATGGCATGTTGTGTGCTGGGAGGGTGGGTGTGAGGGCGGTGTTGAGAGGGACACTGATGCGCCCTTGCACCTGGCGCTTGGTCCGTGCATTGCTGATGACATCACTGGAGGGTTCCGGATGCCACTTGGCAATGAGTACCACAGGTGGGTGACTATATGATGTAGAAAGGTGCCTGCTCCACCCCCAGGCAACGTGGTGTCCGTGTGCTGTGCCTGCCTGTCAGTGAGGTTTTCCTCCACTCCCTACACTGCCAAAGGTCAGTCAAAAGTGCCATAGAAATAAATTTTTGCCAGATGGGGAGTTCTGCCCGATTGGGCTGTGGGTGACTCATATGAAAATTCCCCTTTGAAGGTGGTGAGGCGTTCAGTGCTGAAATCAAAGTTAGGGGTGGGCGGTGATTGGGAGGTTAGGGGTTCGGTGCTGAATTGCTTATGTGGAAAATTAGGGGTTCGATGTTGAAGCATTTTAAAAGGGTTACATTGAAAATTTTATATGCATTTTGCAATTCCTTTTCAGTGTTCACAGGCTGATTCCGAACATATCAATTTGGGCATTATATAGGGAGATATAACTGAACTATCAGGGACTGAGCTGGTCTGCTTAGAAAAGCCTGCAAGGGGTAAGTGTTCACATCAGGGACTAATGGGGGTTCATACACTGTGTATATATACACACACATATTTGTATTTCACTAATATCAGTTTGGAATCCCTAGGAAAAAATGATGTCAAGAAAAAGAAAACTTGACGGCGAGTGTAGGATATTCAAAGAACAGTGGACTTACGATTACTTTTTTATGTGGTACAAAGAAAAAGCTGTGTGTCTGATACGCCAGAATATAGTTGTTGTGTTCAAAGAATACAATTTGTGATGCCACTATCAAACTCAACATAAAGATAAATATGATTGTTTGGTTGGAGAAGTGAGAAAAGATAAAATATTACAACTGAAACATACACTGACAACTCAGCAAAAATACTTTTGTGAAGCAGAAACAGTTAAATACGTCCTCACTGCGGGCAAGTTTTCAAGTTGCCAAGCTAATAGCACACAATGGCAAACCATTTGTGGAGGGAGAATTTGTTAAAGAATGCCTTATTTCTGTTGCCAAAGAGATGTGTCCAGAAAAGGCTGATTTATTTAGTCAGTGAGCCTTTCAGGAGTTACAATGACATGAAGGATTGAAGAAATGGAGAAAATTTGCTGCACCATTTGCAAAACTCTGCAAAGAAACTTTGCTATTTTTCCTTGGCACTCGACGAAAGCAATGATGTTCGTGATTCTGCCCAACTTCTCATTTATATGCGTGGGACAAATGAGTATTTTGAAGTCACAGAAGAGCTTGCTGCACTGCAAAGTATCAAAGGTACAACCACAGGAGTGGATATATTTGAAAAGGTTTGCCAAACTGTGAATGGTTTGAAGCTGGACTGGGTTAAACTAGTCAGTGTAACAACTGATGGTGCTCCTAGCATGGTGGGGTCTAAGAGAGGAGTAATTGCTCACATTACACAAGAGATGGACAAACATAACCATCCTCATCCAATTGCCATACACTGCTTCCTCCACCAACAAGCGCTGTGTTGTAAATCACTGAAGTGGGACTCTGTTATGAAAATTGTGGTATCTTGTGTTAATTACATTAGAACTCATGCACTAAACCACAGACAATTTCAGGAATTTCTATCTGAGGTAAATGTTGCCCATGAAGATGTTCTGTACCACACAGAAGTCCGTTAGCTGAGTAGAGGGAGAATTTTGAAACGTTTCTATGACTTACTTCCGCAGATTACAGCTTTTCTACTTTCAAAAAACCAAGAAGTATCAGAGCTCTATGATGCAGAATGGAAATGGCACCTTGCCTTTCTGACAGATATAACAGAGCTACTCAACAGTTTCAATCTGCAACTTCAAGGCAATGGGAAGCTCATCTGTGATATGGCATCACATGTGAAAGCATTTGAAGTAAAATTAGGCCTTCTCATCAAACAAGTACAGGAGGAAAACTTCAGTCATCTCCCAACAACTCAAAACTTGTCAGCGGACAAACCATTGGTTGCATTCCCAAAGGAAACATGTCTGGCTTCACTAGAATTGTTGCAAAAGGAGTTTCAATTTAGATTCAAAGAGCTTCATCTCCATGAACAGGACATACAGATTTTTCGTAACCCATTTTCTGTTGAGATTGAAAATGTCCTTACAATTTACCAAATGGAACTGGCTGAACTGCAGAATTGTGACTCTCTGAAAGACGCATTTAAATCAAGTAACCTTTTGAATTTCTATGCATCTCTCTTCTCTGAGACATATCCAAATATCAGGAACCATGCACTCAAAATGGTAACCATCTTTGGTAGCACTTATGCCTGTGAACAGACTTTTTCAAGAATGAAACATCTGAAATCTCCAACCAGATCAAGATTAACTGATGCCCACTTGCATCACTTGTTACAGCTGGCAGTGATAAATATGGAACCGGACATTGACCATCTTATTAGCCAAAAGCAGGCCCACAGATCCCATTGAAATACTGGTGCATGATCTGTTTATTTATAAATGGTTTTCATTTTATTTATTTAAGATATGTGCAGTGTGAGTAGGAATTAGTAGCTTATATAGTCCGGCCCTCCAGCTCTCTAAGGGACCATAATCCAGCCCCCACTTTAAACAGTTTGAAGACCCCTCTCACACACAGTGTAGAATATTGTGGATTAAATAATACAGTGGCATCCAATTCAGTTCAGCCGCCCACCTCCTCAGCTCAGTGGCGATTTGTGGACTGAACTGACACACTGCCCCCTCCAGCAGACAGCAGAAGTAGAAGACTAGAGACTACATACATTTGATTTGGCACACAAGCACCAAATTAAAAAACCTGTATAACCAACCATAGTATAAGCCGAGTTCAGCACAAATTTTATGCTGGAAAAACTCAGCTTATACTCAAGTATATTGGTAATCCTTAAGAGACACATCATATGGTATTTGAAACTAAAAATCATTAAGGAAGTATGTTCTACACAGTACTCGATTTATAAAAAATATATATTTTTTAACAATCAATACATATTAAGGATCCATAGTGTCAAGCAAGCACTATACAAGCATACAGGTTATTTAGATTTGTCTTCAAGAACTTTATGGTCTAATTAAAAAGTATAAGCAGCTACTATAAGAGAGGCTAAATGCAAGGAAGGAATGGACCCAATTTCACTGAAACTACTAAAAGGAATATATGACTCCTTTTTATATTATCTCTTAATACTTAATATGAGTGTGAACGTGGAAATTTTCTAAACCCAAAGGAGAAAAAAGACAATTTTAAAATAAAACAACATAATTAAACACATCAACTGTATTCTCCAAGCATATTTTTCAAATAGTCATTGTAGGACTAGTGATTTGGTTGAAGTGGCAAGAAACTGGATTGCTCAAAATAGAAAGTAGATTGAGGTCGGAGAGATAGCACAGCAGTCAGGGTTTTGCCTTGCACACTGCTGACCAGGGATGGACCTGGGTTTGATTTCTGGCATTCCATATGGTCCTCCAAACCTGCCAGGAGCTATTTCTAAGGGTAGAGCCAGGAGTAACTCCTGAGAGCAACCAGGTGTAACAATCAAATACCAAAAAAAAAAAAAAAGTGAAATTAGTTTGGTAGTTGGCATAATGTTTAGCCCTACATACTATGCTAGAGAATTTATATCATTATATGTTACATAATAAGAAATTGTGAAAAGATTTTAAAGTAAAAGAAATATTTTTGGAATAGTCATATTGGTAGTAAGTCCATGGTCTCTGCAGAGACCAACTAAAATATTAAGATTTGGTGCCAGAGAGATAGTTCAGTTGATAGGCATCCATGCATTGTGTGCAAAAAGGCCCAAGTTCAATTTCTGGCACTATATAGAACAGCAAGAATAGCAGAAAGGACCCCCACCCAATCACTGAACCAAGAATAATTCTTGAGCACTCTCACGTTTGGCCCCCCCAAAATCAAACCAAAATAAAAGCAATAAAAATTAAAAATCTTCAGAAGTAGGAAATACTTGTGATTTATTAAAACACTGAAAAATTTAAATTATAAAAAAAAGTAAAGATGTGTTTTTGATACATTGAAATATTTTCAATTGTTTACTAACTTTTTCACATGATAATATCTTGTCTAGCACAGGGCATTAGTCAAGTCTATTCACTTTTCTCTAAATCCATTTGGAGCACTAAATCATCACCTATATAACCGAGGGTTTATGTAGTAAGTGACTGGGAGTATGACAGATAGAATTTAGGGGGTATTAAAAGAACAGTTAGAATCTATTAAGTCATAGACTCTACTGATTTTGTTTACAATCACTCAAAAAAAAAAGAAACTCAAATGTCCCATATTCCACATGCATCAGCTTCCACCCATTATGCTTTGTGACCGTTTTATTTTGAGGGCTCAAAACACTGCAGCAAGAATCAGCTTGGAGAAAGTTAAGATTGTTAGATAGTTGTAAACACATGTAAATGATCCAAGTAAACAACTCCCTTAATTAAAGGCCATCCTAATGTCAGACTACACCGACTTCAGGTTTAAACAGGTTATAAGAGATAGAGAGGGTCAATTCTTAATAATCAAGGGATATGTTCATCAAGAATAAATGATACTACTAAATATATATACAGTGAATGAAGGGCCAAAAAATACGTAAAGTAACTGCTCATAAACTTGATGGAAGACATTAATAGCAACAGAATAGTAGTGAGAGACTTCAACACCATGCTGTTTCCCCTGATAGATCAACCAGGTTAAAAGTTAACAAGGATATACTGTCCTTGAAGGAAGATATGGAAGACAGTGACTTAGTAGACATGTAAAGATTTTCATCCCACAAAGCAGAATACACATTCTTCTTAATTACATATGGGACATTCTCCAAGATAGACAATAAGCGCATCATAAAACAGATCTTAATATAATCAAGAATAGAAATTATATCAACTATCTCTTTAGACCATGTTCAACTCATAATAGAAGTAAATTATAAGCAGAAATGGAGAGACAACTAACACCAGGAAATTAAACAGCTCACTGCTGAACAACCAGTAGGTAAGAGAGTCAATCAAAGAGGAAATCAAAACATTCCTGAAGATTACTTTGAGAATCTTTATACCACAAAGAGAACCAGGAAAAATGGATAAATTTTTAAATCCAATAACTTCCCAAGTTTGAACAAAATTGATCTGGAGTACCAAACAGACCTATCATGTTTAAAAAATTGAAATAGAAAGCAAAGGTTTCTCAAAAGCAAAAGTCCAGGCCAGATTGATTTATTAGTATAATTCTTTCAAACTTTTAAAGAGGACCCATTTGCAATCCTTTTTATACTCTTTCAGAAAACTGAATAAACAGATAAATTCTCAAATAGTTTTTTGTTTGTTTTGGGCCACACCAGGCAGCACTCAGGTTACTCCTGGCTATGCACTCAGAAATGTCTCCTGGCGGGCTTTGGGGACCATATGAGATGGCAGTGATTGAACCCACACTCATCCTGGGTCAGCCATGTGCAAGGCAAACACCCTACCACTCTGTTCTACCACTCTGCCCCCCAATAGTTTTGTGACATTAGCATTACCCTGACACCAAAAGCAGACACCACAAGAGTGAGAGTGAGTGAGTGAGAGAGAGAGAGAGAGAGAGAGAGAGAGAGAGAGAGAGAGAGAGAGAATGACAATATCCTTGATGAACACAGATAAAAATATCTTCAACAAAAACAGTAGCAAATAGAATCCCAAAACACATCAAGAATTTTATGTAGGATTCATCCCAGGGATGCAAGGATTGTTTAACATATGCAAGTCTATCAATAGAATACACCATATTAATAAAAGAGAAAATAACAATTATATGACTATATCAGAAGATGTAGAGAAAACAGTTGACATTATCCAGCATCCATACATGAGAAAAAGTTTCAACAAGTTGATAATTAAAGGAACTTTCCTCAAGAAAGTCAAAGTCATTTACCACAAGTCCATTGTAAACTTTATATACAATGGTGAAACACTAAGTCTTTCCTATAGTCTTATAGATCTTACAAGTCTCTAGCAGTAGACAAATTTGTGCACTCTAGTCACTTATATTCAAATAGTTCTGAAGTACTTGCCATAGTAATTAGGGAAGAAAAATATATACTAGGGAATCCAGATAGGAAGGGAAGAATTCAACCTTTCACAGTTTGTAGATGTCATATTATATCTAGATAATCCTAACGACCACATAAAAGATTCTAGAAACAATAGATTTGTATAGTAAAGTGGCAGACTTTAAAACATATGCATTAAAATTAATATGCAAACCCATGGCTTTTCTCTAAGCAAATAATGAAAAAGATATGAAGAAATTAATCCCATTCACAATTGTATCTCAGGAAAGCAAGTGTCTAAAGAAGGCAAGTGACTTATAGTGAACTGAAGTAAAAAAAATGAAAGATCTATACAAAAAAACTACAAAACAATGCTTTAATAAATTAAACAGGAAACATTGAAATGAAAACATAAACGCTGCTTATTAATTGAGAGGATCAACATCATTAAAATGGCAATATTCCGGGGCTCAGGAGAGATAGCACAGTGGCATTTGCCTTGCAAGCAGCCGATCCAGGACCAAAGGTGGTTGGTTCAAATCCCGGTGTCCCATATGGTCCTCCATGCCTGCCAGGAGCTATTTCTGAGCAGACAGCCAGGAATAACCCCTGAGCACCGCCGGGTGTGGCCCAAAAAGAACCAAACCAAAACAAAATAAAATAAATTAAAATAAAATAAAAATGGCAATATTCCTCAAAGCATTGCACAGACTTAATGTGCATAAAGACTTAATCTACATAAAGATACCCATGACCTTTTGTTTATTTGTTTGTTTTTGGGTCACACCCTGTGGTGCTCAGGGGTTGCTCCTGGCTCTTCTCTCAGAAATCACTCCTGGCAGGCTCGGGGGACCAACCTTCTGCATGCAAGGCTAACTCCTTACCTGCATGCTATCTCTCCAGCCCCACCCATAGCTTTTTTTAAAGAAGTAGATCAAACACTTCTGAAATTAATGTGGAACAATAAGCTTCCGTGAATAGTTAAAGCAATCTTTGTGAAAAATAAGATGGGAAGAATAACATTCCCCAACTTTAATCTGTGCTATAAAGTAGTAGTTATCAAAACAGCATGGTACTGTAATAAAGACAAATCCTAACATAATTGGAAAAGACTTAAATATTCTGAGAGGGACACTCAGGATTGCAATAAATTAATCTTTGATAAAAGGGTAAGAAATACAAAGTGGAACAAGAACAGCTTCTTCAGCAAGTAGTGTTTGGAAAACTGGTCAACTACAATGAAAAAAATAATGAACTTAGACCTCTCTTTAATGCCATGCACAGAGGTCAAATAAAAAATAGATTAAAGATCTTGATATAAGAAGTGAATCCATAAGGTACATAGAAGAAAACATAGTCAGAACACTCCATGACATTGAAACTAAATGTATCTCCATGGAATACCACTGGTCAAACAAATGGGATTACTTTAAAATGTGAAGCTTTTGCACTTCGAAAGAAACAGTGATTTGTATGCAAAGACTATCCATGGAATGAAAGAAATTATTTGCCCAATCCCATCTGATCAGGTGCAAACATATATGATATTTAAGGCCCTGTTATAACGTAATATAAAAGTAAACAAGAATGAAAAAATCCAACTCTGTGTAAAAATGGGGAGAAAAAATGAAGACATTTCACAAAGAAATAGAGATGGCCAAACTACATAAAAATGCTCCACATCATTAAACATAAGAGAGATGTGAATAAAAAAAAATGAGGTATCTCACACCACCAGAGACTGGCACACATCACAAAAATAAAAGAACAACCAGTGCTGGTGTGCATGCAGTGAGAAAGGAACTTTCATTTACTATTGGTGGAAATGCCAACTTGTTCAGTCTTTTTTGAAAACAATATGGATGTTCGACAAAACTTTAGAAAATGAGATTTATGTGATCCAGCAATACAAATCCTAGGGATAGACCATAGAGATAAAAAAAAAGAAAATAAAAAGAAAACACAACACTGTAAAGCTCTCTACATTCTTAATGTTCATTGTAGCACTATCTACAATAGACAAAATATGGAAACAACACAAATGCCCAAGAACAGATGAGTGTCTAAAGAAACTGAATACATTTATACAATGGAATACTGTGCAGCTGTTAGGAGAAATGCAGTCACGAAATTTTCTTATACATGGAGCATATCATGCTGAGTGAAATGAGTTTGAGGAATGATAGACATAGAAAGTACACTTATTTGATGTGTATAAGAAAAAAAGATAGTATGGTAATAATACACAGAGACAATAGAGATGAATGCTAGGAGGACCAATCTATTGTAAGAAGTTCACCACAAGTAGTGCAGGTAGGGTGAAAATGGGACACTATGGCAATAATTAGAACTGATCGGTCCTGCATTTTTGGCCTGATTTCACCCTTGGTGCGGCTCATCAGCCAGCCTGCTTTCCTGTGAGCTTTCCGGGGAGTCTGCCTTCCCGTGAGCCTTCCGTGGAGGTGAGCCGACACGCCCAGAAAGGGAGGAGCCACCGAACTCTGCTGGATCTCAGATGCCAGCACCCTTCTGCCTCTCTACTCTGCTGTCCTGCATTTTCGGCCTGATTTCACCCTTGGTGCGGCTCATCAGCCAGCCTGCTTTCCTGTGAGCTTTCCGGGGAGTCTGCCTTCCCGTGAGCCTTCCGTGGAGGTGAGTCGACACGCCCAGAAAGGGAGGAGCCACTAAACTTCGCTGGATCTCAGATGCCAGCACCCTTCTGCCTCTCTACTCTGCTGTCCTGCATTTTCGGCCTGATTTCACCCTTGGTGCGGCTCATCAGCCAGCCTGCCTTCCTGTGAACTTTCCGGGGAGTCTGCCTTCCCGTGAGCCTTCCATGGAGGTGAGTCGACACGCCCAGAAAGGGAGGAGCCACTGAACTTCGCTGGATCTCAGATACCAGCACCCTTCTGCCTCTCTACTCTGCTGTCCTGCATTTTTGGCCTGATTTCATCCTGGGTGCAGCCCATCTGCCAGCCTGCCTTCCTGTGAGCCTTCCGTGGAGGTGAGTTGACACGCCCAGAAAGGGAGAAGCCAGAGGAGCACGGTTGCTCCGCTCCCCTTCGCGACGGTGCACAGCATTTAGCCAATGAATACAATCACAACACGTAGAAAAACACGCAGTACTAGTGTGACAATGGGGAAACAACATGGGCCAGTGCCAGACATAGAGAATGAAGATGGCAACTCTGATGACTTGAACATGATCAACCACCTAGTCAGTCTCTCAGATAAGGAGTTTAGAGTTGCAATATGGAACATGTTCAAAGAACTCAAACAAAGTATAGAAGAGAAAACTAAAAAGAATCAGGAGAATATGAAGATAGAAATGAGAAAACTCCAAACGGAAATTTCAGATCAAATAACAGGTCTGAGAAACTCAGTAGATGAATTGAAGAAAAACATGTTTGAGATTTCCCACAGGTTAACAGCAGCTGAGGATAGAATCAGTACACTGGAAGATGAGATACATAACAATTACATACAGCAGAAGAAATTGGAAAAAAGCCTCAAAGCAAATGATCAAACAATGGAAAAATTACTCAAAGAATGGGAACAGATGAAAATAGAAGTCTATGATAAGCTCAACAGAAACAACCTAAGAATCATTGGAGTCCCAGAGACTCAGGAAGAAAATCTCCGGGAAGAATCAACAGTCAAGAACATCATTAAAGAGAAACTACCAGAGATAATGAATACATGTGATCAAATCCTGCATGCCCGAAGAGTGCCAACTAAAAGAGACCCCAGAAAAAACACCCCAAGACACATTCTAGTCACAATGACGAATCCCATAGATAGAGACAGAATTCTGAAAGCAGCAAGATCGAAAAGAGAAATTACATTTAAGGGAACATCCTTGAGATTTACTGCAGACCTGTCACCAGAAACACTCAAGGCCAGAAGGCAGTGGTGGGACATAGTGACAAAACTCAATGAAATAAATGCTTCGCCTAGAATACTGTACCCAGCAAAACTCACTTTTAGGTTTGAAGGAACAATACATAGTTTCACAGACAAACAACAGCTCAAAAACTTCACAGACTCAAAACCATTCTTAAAAGAAAAACTGAACGGCATACTTTAAGACAAGGCTTACCAACAAACACACCAAACTTTAATATAAAGATGGCACTAACTCCCAGGACAATTCTTTCTCTCAATGTCAATGGACTAAATGCACCAGTTAAGAGACACAGAGTGGCTAAATGGATCAAAAAACTCAATCCAACCTTCTGCTGCCTACAAGAAACGCACCTGAATAGTCAGAACAAACATAGACTCAAAATAAAAGGCTGGAGGAAAATCATCCAAGCAAACAACACCCAAAAAAAAGCAGGAGTGGCCATATTAATATCAGATGATGCAAACTTTATACTTAGGAAAGTAGTAAGGGACAAAGATGGACATTTTATATTAATCAAGGGATATGTACAGCAGGAAGAAATCACCCTCCTAAACATATATGCACCGAATGAGGGGCCAGCAAAATATTTAATACAACTGTTGACAGATCTGAAAAATAATATCAATAACAACACAATAATTGTGGGAGACCTCAACACGGCATTGTCAACACTAGACAGGTCAACCAGACTGAAACCCAACAAGAATATACTAGACCTGAGGAGAGAAATGGAAGTAAGGGGCCTAGTAGATATATACAGGACACTCCACCCCCAGAAGCCTGGATACACATTTTTCTCTAATGTACATGGGACATTCTCTAGGATAGACTACATGTTAGCACACAAAACATATCTCCATAATATCAAGAGGATAGAAATTTTGCAGGCTGCCTTTGCTGACCACAAAGCCCTGAAATTATATATAAACTACAAAGGGACACAGAAGAAAAATTTTAACACCTGGAAGTTAAATAGCCTCATACTGAATAATCAGTGGGTCCGAGATGAAATCAAAGAGGAAATCAAAACCTTCCTGAAAACAAATGACAATGGAGACACAATTTATCAGAACCTATGGGACACAGCAAAAGCAGTACTGAGAGGAAAATTTATAGCTTTGCAAGCACACATCAGGAAAGAAGAAGGGGCATACCTGAATAGCTTAATGACGCAGCTCATAGAATTAGAAAGTGCTCAACAAAAGGATCCAAAAATAGGGAGGCAGAAGGAAATAACAAAGCTGAGAGCAGAAATCAATGAAGTGGAAACCAGAAAAACCATCCAAAAGATCAACGAAAGCAGAAGTTGGTTCTTTGAAAAAATAAACAAGATTGATAGACCACTGGCAAAACTAACAAAAAAAGAGAGAGAAACTTGATAACTCGTATTAGGAATGAAAAAGGAGAGATCACTACTGATATGGTAGAGATTCAAAGGGTAATCAGAAACTACTTTGAGAAACTCTATGCCACTAAAAATGAAAACCTGGAAGAAATGGATAAATTTTTGGAATCTTATAATCTTCCACGATTGAATGAAGAGGATGTAGCATATCTAAACACACCCATTACTATTGAGGAAATTAAGAAAGTAATCAAATGTCTGCCCAAAAACAAAAGCCCAGGCCCAGATGGATTTACTAATGAATTCTTTCAAACCTTTCAAGAGGAACTACTACCAATCCTGGCAAGACTCTTTCATGAAATTGAAAAAACAGGAAAACTTCCAAATAGCTTTTATGAAGCCAACATTACCTTGATACCTAAACCAGACAGAGATGCTACGAAAAAAGAAAATTACAGACCAATATCGCTGATGAATGCAGATGCAAAGATCTTCAACAAAATCCTGGCAAATAGGATTCAATGCCTCATTAAGAAGATCATCCACTACGATCAAGTAGGTTTCATTCCAGGAATGCAAGGCTGGTTTAACATCCGTAAATCTATCAACATAATACACAACATCAACAGCAAGAAAAATAAAAATCACATGATCATATCAATAGACGCAGAGAAAGCATTTGACAAGGTCCAACACCCATTCTTGATCAAAACTCTCAGCAAGATGGGAATGGAGGGAACCTTTCTCAATATAGTTAAGGCCATCTACCACAAGCCAGAGGCAAATATTGTCCTCAATGGAGAAAAACTGAAAGCCTTTCCTCTAAATTCTGGCACAAGACAAGGCTGTCCTCTCTCACCACTTCTATTCAACATAGCACTTGAAGTACTTGCTATAGCGATTAGGCAAGAAAAGGATATCAAGGGAATCCAGATAGGAAAGGAAGAAGTCAAGCTCTCACTGTTTGCAGATGACATGATACTCTACTTAGAAAACCCCAAAGACTCTATCAAAAAGCTTCTAGAAACAATAGACTCATATAGCAAGGTGGCAGGCTACAAAATTAACACACAAAAATCAATGGCCTTCCTATACACCAATACTAATAAGGAAGAAATGGACATTAAGAAAACAACTCCATTCACTATAGTGTCACACAAACTCAAATATCTTGGAATCAACTTGACTAAAAATGTGAAGGACCTATACAAGGAAAACTATAAAACTCTGCTCCAAGAAATAAGAGAGGACACGCGGAAATGGAAGCATATACCCTGCTCATGGATTGGCAGGATTAACATCATTAAAATGGCAATACTCCCCAAAGCACTGTACAGATTTAATGCGATCCCCCTAAAGATACCCATGACATTCTTCAAAGAAGTGGACCAGGCACTTTTGAAATTTATTTGGAACAATAAACACCCTCGAATAGCTAAAGCAATCATTGGGAAAAAGAATATGGGAGGAATTACTTTCCCCAACTTTAAACTTTACTACAAAGCAATAGTTATCAAAACAGCATGGTATTGGAATAAAGACAGGCCCTCAGATCAGTGGAATAAGCTTGAATACTCAGAGAATGTTCCCCAGACATACAATCATCTAATTTTTGATAAAGGAGCAAAAAATCCTAAATGGAACAAAGAAAGCCTCTTCAACAAGTGGTGTTGGCAAAACTGGGTAGCCACTTGCAAAAAATTGAACTTAGACCCCCAGCTAACATCATGTATGAAGGTAAAATCCAAATGGATTAAAGACCTCGATATCAGCCCCAAAACCATAAGATATATAGAACAATACGTAGGTAAAACACTCCAGGACATTGAGGCTAAAGGCATCTTCAAGGAAGAAACTGCACTCTCCAAGCAAGTGAAAGCAGAAATTAACAGATGGGAATATATTAAGCTGAGAAGCTTCTGCACCTCAAAGGAAATAGTGCCCAAGATACAAGAGCCACCCACTGAGTGGGAGAAACTATTCACCCAATACCCATCAGATAAGGGGCTAATCTCCAAAATATACAAGGCACTGACAGAACTTTACAAGAAAAAAACATCTAATCCCATCAAAAAATGGGGAGAAGAAATGAACAGACACTTTGACAAAGAAGAAATACAGATGGCCAAAAGACACATGAAAAAGTGCTCCACATCACTAATCATCAGGGAGATGCAAATCAAAACAACGATGAGATACCACTTCACACCACAGAGAATGGCACACATCACAAAGAATGAGAATAAACAGTGTTGGCGGGGATGTGGGGAGAAAGGAACTCTTATCCACTGCTGGTGGGAATGCCGTCTAGTTCAACCTTTATGGAAAGCGATATGGAGATTCCTCCAAAAACTGGAAATCGAGCTCCCATACGATCCAGCTATACCACTCCTAGGAATATACCCTAGGAACACAAAAATACAATACAAAAACCCCTTCCTTACACCTATATTCATTGCAGCACTATTTACCATAGCAAGACTCTGGAAACAACCAAGATGCCCTTCAACAGACGAATGGCTAAAGAAACTGTGGTACATATACACAATGGAATATTATGCAGCTGTCAGGAGAGATGAAGTCATGAAATTTTCCTATACATGGATGTACACGGAATCTATTATGCTCAGTGAAATAAGTCAGAGAGAGAGAGAAAAACACAGAATGGTCTCACACATTTATGGGTTTTAAGAAAAATGAAAGACATTCTTGCAATAATAACTTTCAGACACAAAAGAGAAAAGAGCTGGAAGTTCCAGCTCACCTCAGGAAGCTCACCACAAAGAGTGATGAGTTTAGAGAAATAACTACATTTTGAACTGTCCTAATAATGAGAATGTATGAGGGAAATTGAGAACCTGTTTAGAGTACAGGCAGGGTTCAGGTGGGGAGGAGGGAGACTTGGGACATTGGTGATGGGAATGTTACACTGGTGATGGGTGGTGTAAAAAAAAAAAAAAAAAAAGAAAAACTAAACAAACAAACAAACAAAAAAAAACAAAGACTAGGTCCTGAACATCACTGGGTGTATATATACAGAGACATGTATTATACATACATATATATGTATATATATACACACATATGTATAAATGATTTTACTAGAGGCTATTCTTTACAAATTAGCTAAATGGTGTACTTCAAAAATTCAGTCTGTAGTACTAGTCTTCATATTGAAATGGAAAATATAGATTTAAAAAAAAAAAAAGGTGTGATGCATACCTAAAATTTTAAAAAAAAAAGACCTAATTAAAAGACTTATTAAAAAAAATAGAACTGATCACATCACACAAGAACAATAATTGGTTGCTGAACAGAGAAAAAGTGATAGGTATGATAGCTCTTCATTAACAATAGTGCAAACCACAGAGTCTAAAATCAACACAAAAAATAAAGGCGAGAAGAGAAGGATAGAGAGAAGAGTAGAATACTTGCATAGAGGCAGGCAAGGGGGAAAGAAGGTTGGAAGAGAAACAGGACATAGGTGGTGGGAAATGGGCACGGTGAATGTTAGTGTATGTTGTAATACTTAAACGCAAGCATAAACAACTTTGTAACCACATTGTTTAAATATAAGAGAAAAAATAAAATTAATAAAATACAAAAATATGTTAAAGTACCATATTTTCCGGCCTATAAGACGACTTTTGAAACAAAAAAAAGGCAACCGAAAATCTGGGGTCGTCTTATACGCCGAGTATATCCCGAAAAATGTTTCAATATGCCGCTAAATGAAAATTGTCAGAATATTGCCACAAAACAAATTTTCCAACTCAATCCTGCAACAATCACTGCCAGGCTGCTCTGACCGCCTCTCTAACTCAGCCAATCCAAGCAGGCTTTTTATGCATGAAAATTAGACAATGTTCTGGACCTGAATCTACACTGTCAAAAGTCTGCTCAGATTGGCCAGAGTCAGAGAGGAAGTCTATTCCAGTAGAACCTTTGAACCTTTGCTTGTTGTGATTGGCTCACCGTGGTACATACAGTTGCAGCACAGGAACGTTCTGTCTGATACAGCGAATATAGGCCTAAACCTATGTTTTAACTGCAAAATTAGGGAGTCGTCTTATACGCCGGCAAATACGGTAAATTAAAATGGAAATACACAATGCCAAAACTATTAGTTGATAGCGATAAACTACAATGAGCAAAAAGGCATCTCAAACCACATAACTTTATATCTTAAATAATTAGAATAATAACAACCAAGCTTTGCAGAAGAAAGGAGGAAGAGTAAACAACTGAAAAGACACACAAAAAAATCAGAAAAAATCAACAAAAACGGAGTGAGTTGTTTGAAAAGATAAACAAATGAAAGAATTTAACTAAATTAAAATGTATAATATTCATGTAAAAATATAAATAAAGTTACTAAAAACAATTATACTATCCCAAATCTGATGACCAAAAAGAAAGATGCCAGCTACAGCTTTGGGAAAATGAAGAAGTTGGTTAAAATGTATAAACTTCCAGCTATAAGTATCAGTAAGTATTGGGGAGCTATTGTCAAAGTACATTGGCTATGGTTAATAATTTTATATTGTATACTTGAAATTTGTTTAGAAAGTATATAGTAAATGTTGCCATAAAGTAGTAATTATATAGCATAAAAATTGTTAGCTGATGCTGTCATTAATGATTTTAAATACATAAATGTATCCTATTTAAGTGTAAATTATATTACAGTAAAAATGAAGAAATGAAATAATTCTATATTCTTTTGGCCAATAAAAAATTATTAATTGAATATAATTGCATTGTACTTTAATGCTAATAGGATGGTTCAGCACTTATTATTATGTTATCTAAGAAGTATATTATGATAATCATTGTGAGTCTCTGTCAGGGAGAAGATAGTTTAGAAAATAACTGATCTTTTTGGATAGGAATGAGATGCTGTGTTAAAATTTGAAAGGATACCTGAAAGAAAATCCAACAGTGTCAAAGAGACAATAGGCCACTCTGATTCCAGTAGAAAAAGAAATCTATTCCTTCTAGTTTCAGTAATGGAACCTTCACTGACTTAAAAGGAAACCTGAAACATCAAAGCATAAGTGGCACTCAGATTGCTCTCAGAATCATGTCAGAAGGTGATGGAGAGTTAACTGATATAACCTACTGGCTTGCTTGATGGACACAGATGCAGACAGAGTCTTAAATCAGACTTAAAAATAGTAGTAGGCAAAATCAGGAAAAGAAATAGACTATATATATACCCATGTACATATGTGTGTATTTAGCATTCATGATGTAAGTGACACTAATTTATTTTCACAGAGAAATAACCATTTTAATATATTTTATTCTACTATGTATTTCTTTATTAAATATGTTTATTTTTGGTTTGAGGTCCACACCCAGCAATCAATGCTCTGGTGTTACTTCTGGCTCTATGCTCAATAATCACTCCTGGCGGGCTCAGCGACCCAAATGATATGACAAGGATTGAACCTGGGTAGGCTCTGTGCAATGTAAATGCCATACCCACTGTGCTATCACTCTAGCCCCACTTTATTAATTTTTTAATTGTTGCTACCATCTCATATTTTTAACAATTTTGTCAAAAATATTTTTCATTTATTGCTCATAAGGTCTTTAATTTATTTAATCTTAATACTATTCACAAGTACCCAAAAAAGGTCAAGATGAAATATAAAAAGAAAGATGCTTAAAATTACTAGTACTTGCTAAATATCTGTAAAAATCAATGTTAACATATTCTGGTAAATTTTTACTTGACTTTGGAAAATCTTGAAATATGTTAAAAGGTACAAGTACTTCCATGTAATTTGTAGCCCAGATACTTCTGATCTTATTTCTTGAATGATCAATAAGATGAATCCCAAAACAGTGATTTTAGGCATGAAAACTATATTAGAATTGTATTTAAATCCTCAATGTAAAGTCAAAAATAGTTTCCCAAGACATGTCTGTTATAAAGTTATAACTTCTTTTTTTCCTTCCTGCCTCCCATTCTCCCTCCCTTTTATTCTTCTTCCTTCCTTTTCCTTTCTTCTTTCCTTCCTTTCTTCCTCCCTCCCTTCCTCCCTTTGTTTTTTCTTCCTTTCTTTCTCTCTTCCTTCCTTATTCCCTACCTTTTTTCTTCCTTCCTCCTTTTCTTCATTTCTCCCTCCCTTTCTTCCTCCCTCCATTCTTTCTTACCCTCCTTCTTTTCTTTATTTCTTTCTTCCTTCATTCTTTCCATCTTTCCTTCCTTCTTTCCTTCATTCCTTTCTTTATCCCTTCCCTCTTTCTCCTTTCCTTTCTTCCTCCCTTCCTCCCTCCCTCCCTTTGTCCCTTCTTTCCTTCATCCATTGCTTCCTTTCTTCCTTCTTTCACTCCTCCCTCCCTTTCTTCCTATTGGGTTACTGATACTACCCTAATCAATATTTGTACTCCACCATCGGGTGCGATCTGGTAATTGTATATTGGATTATTCCCTACTTGCTATTTTCTCTCACCCAAGAGTGGGCCTGATTCTTGTCAATAAAAGCCATGGTCTGAGGAAGGCAGGGGCTCTTTCTTCCACTGAGCAGTGTTCCTTCTTAGGAGCAGAAAGCCTGGGTAATTGAATTCCTTGCTTGAGCCCTGGATTTCCTGAACCCATCCTTCTACCTCTTAACAGTGTGAACTATTTCCTGCGTCAGCGTTTGCTTTCAGGCCTGCCTCTCACCAGATCCCCATTTTGGAGCCATAGGCTCCATTAACATAGCCTCCTCCCTCTTTCCCATCCTTCCTCCCTCCATCCCTTTCTTCCTTCCTCCCTCTCTTTCTTCTCACTCTTCCTTCTTCCTTCCATCCTTCCTCAATCCCTTCTTTCCTCCCTCACACCATACCTTCCTTCATTTCTCCATTGTTTCCTCCCTTCCTCCCTTCTTTTCTTTGTACCTTTTTCCTTCCTCACTTCATTTTTTCCTCCTTTCCTTCATTCCCTCTCTCCCTTTCTCTCTCATCTCCTCCCTTCCTTCCTCTCTTCCTTCCTATCTTCCTTCATTATTTCTTCATACCTTGCTCCCTCCCTTCCTTCCTTATTCCTTCATCCCTTCTTTGTTCTTTTCTTTTTTTTTTTCTTTCTTTCTTATTTCTTTTTTTCTTTCTTTCTCTTTCTTTATTTCTTTCTTTCTTTCTTTCTTCTTTCTTTCTTTTTTCTTTTTTTTTTTTTTTTTCTTTCTTTCTTTCTTTCTTTCTTTCTTTCTTTCTTTCTTTCTTTCTTTCTTTCTTTCTTTCTTTCTTTCTTTCTTTCTTTCTTTCTTCCTTCATTCCTCCCTCCCTTCCTTCCTTTCTTCCTCTTTTTTTCTCTCTCCTTGCCTTCCTATTTTCCTCCCTCCCTTCTTTTCTTCCTTCTTACCTTCATTGCTTCCTTCTCCTTTCCTTCTTTCCTTTTATTCCTTCCTTCCTCCCTCACTTCCTTCTTCCCTTCCTTTTATCCTTTATTCCACCCTCCCTTCCTTCTGTCTTTCCTTCCTTCCTTCTTTTTATGCTTCCTTCCTTCTTTCTTCTTTCCTTCCTCCCTCTCTCTCTTTCTTTTTCCTTCCTTCCTTCCTTCCTTCCTTCCTTCCTTCCTTCCTTCCTTCCTTCCTTCCTTCCTCTCTCCCTTCTTTCTTTCCTTTCTTTTTTCTTATCTCATTTTCTTCTTCTCTCTTTACTTTCTCTCAAGCTCACTCTTATTTTCCAACCAGAAAACTGGAATCAAACAAACTAGAACAAATGCTGTTGTCACAAGATCATAATACTAAAGAATGTTATAGTTTTAGTATTTACTTCTTAAAAATGACTATTAATTCAAAACATGTTTGTGCAGTTTCTAGAATTATAGTTAAAAACAAAGTTGATCTACTTTTTCAAAGGCTATAATATACGCATTGGCTGTATTTGCTTTTCAATTAGAAATTATTTTCATTAGATCGCTAAATAAACTTGTTATATAAAATACTAAAAATTTTTGGAGTCAATATTTTAAAGCAGACAACCATTTTGGGATAATAGTTAACCCCAGTGTTCCTCATGTTTATTGATATGTGTAAAAACAATAGCTTTGAGATGCAGGCTATTCATTTTCCCTCTACAGAAAGCCTGATCTGCTTAGAGCATACACCTTTGGCCTTGACTTTCTCAGCACTGTGAGCTCAACCATTCATTTATCATCTCTGCCTTTTGACCTTGGGAGTATGAGACATATTACATCAGAGAGAATGCCAGGGTTAACAATTAATATTTTAGAATTACAGAAACTTGTGAACCTATGTGCTTATATTTTCAGTATATTATTCCATTGTGTCATTTATGTCTAAAGTATAAAGGTACAAATATGCTATGTATTTTTCTGCCAAAAAAGATTTTAACTGGTAAATTTTGTTAATTTCTCTGGACAGTAAGTAATGGTATGGTTAAAACTAAAAAGCCAATTCTACCTTTTTCTTAAAAAGCAGTAAATTTATTTTAAAATATATTCCTGATAACTATTAAATATTCAAACTCAATCAATAGAACTTATTCACCTAATATTCCACTTTATTTTTTGCAATTCCATATTAGCAAATTGAAAGTGACAAACAAGACAATTATGTTACCTTTAAAGCTTCTCCTAACATTCATATGTCTCATAACTGAAACAGCAACATTTATGTAATACAAAATTCAAGCTTAAAAGCATAATGGCTGTGGTATTCTAAGTCCACCTCTAAAGTCATGTTATTAATTTAAAATAATACTTCAGTACTATCTGACTCTACTCTTAGCATAGGCAGTGTAGATGTCATATCTTACTATATGTATTAAGTATCAAAGAGTATCAGGGTTCTGAACCAGAGATTATTAACCCAACAGCCCAAAAGGACAGACATGAGAGTGGTGGCATCCATTTTAACATGAATTAAGGTGAGTTAACAATTAATAATACCTTCTTCCCATTCATTAACACCAACTTTTGTCACTTTTGGTAGATTCTTTGAGATACATCTGCAAGCTAAAATAGTATTTATTTTTGCTATAACAAGTAAGTTTTAAAAAATGTAAGTGGCAGTCAGAAATTCTCAGAGAAATAAATAAAGGTTAACTAATTTGTAATATTCGAAGATTGTAAGCTAAAATTTCTTATGAAAAGAGAAGTAGATTTTATTTCAATGCTTTGTTTACATACTTATTAGTGCACTGTCAAAAGTTATTAGAAAAACTTCTGGTTAATTTGGTATCTCTCTTAAACAGTACCCCCAAATTGAAGAGGGCAAAACATATTAACATTCACCCAACAAAGACATGTCATTTGCATTTAGGACTGGTGGCATTAACATCTTAAAATAAGCAGATTAAAGTGAAATATGAATTTGAATCTGATTCATTTGGGGAAGACAAGATACTGCCTACCTTGAGACAGAGATACCATATGGAGAAAAGCATAGGCAATGAGAAAAAGAGCTAGAGGAAGGCATATTGCCAAACACCATGACTTTTAATCTGTTTACCAATCGCATCCTACATACCTCTAAAGACCTTAACTTTTTACCCCTGAGTTTTCATTCTACAAGAAGAATATGAATATGTATAAAGGGGATAAATGATTTAACTACGATTTATTCTGTTAGCTGTGAGAGCCAGAGGCAATTTCATATTTGCATTTTTATCATTACCTCTTGAAAATAAATTCTAAATCATCTAGTTGTTTTACAAAACATTTTTTACATCAAAATTTCAAATTAATTTGTATTTGAAATCATTAAAATTATTTTTCTGGGGGAAAATATTTGGTAAACACTAAAAAGTTTAGGTTTCTGTTACTTTTGCAAATACTACTAGCCATGCATTGAATATTTTATTTATTCCTAAGCCAAAATTGCTAGTTGGTTAATATCTGTACTTTTTTTTTAAGTGATCCAATAAGACTAGTGAACTACTTCAAACATTATTTTTTAAAAGTAAAAAAACCGGTTTTATATTTAGAAATTCTGAAGAGAGGAGAAACAGAAATAATACAATGCTCAAGAGAGAACATGGGTTTGCCTTCAGAGGCTGAGGCCCACTATTCTAATTTCAGCTTTTAAAGTCTGAATGTCTATATCTCAAGAGGGGAGGACGAGGGTTATATGTATTCTAACAACACAGGAGCTTCGAGCTGGACACGTGGGACCAAGGAGACTACATGCTACCCTCAAGTCGTACAAAGAAATAAAAAAATTATTAATCATTAGTTTAAAGGAATTAAAATGTTATATCTCTTATTTTATAATGAAGTTGATTTTAATTTCTTATTTAATAATTTACATTTTCATATATTATTTATTGAATGTGTGTCATTTTTCTAATCATCACTAACTCTATACCTTACTAGGCAACAGTACTGAAGTCATCATTATAAAAAACCTTGACCTTTTAAACTAGGATTTAACAATAATAGAGAGTTAAAAGGATATTTAGAATTCATAGAACTTTGATCCAGCAAATTGCATTTTAGCTGCTCACTATTACTTTTTATAAACAAAAAGAAATGGTTATTGCTTGTATAATTTTGGGATGTGCTTTAGAGACTGATGTTATTACACAGTGAGTGAGGCACTATATAAATCAGAAGTTTCCAAATAGGAAAATTTGACATGTTGCTTCAAGAGCACTTGTAGGCATAGAGACCTCTCAATGGCAACAACTTACTTCCATTATTGCTAACTAACATTTTATCAGCTGTGCATCTCAAGAAGAAAATCATTTTCAGTTTATGGGTTGCCATTTCCATTATTACTGAGAGAGTGTTACTTCTTGGCAGGATTTAACGAAAATACTCATTTAAATAAAATCTATTCTATGAAGATAGCTACTTAAAGCTTTTATTAGTCTTTAAATTCTAGAACAAAAGATTTTTCCCTACATCAAAATATTAGTGTTCTTAATATTTGATTGTTCTTTATGTGTATCATGGCAGTGATTTCATGTCTTCTTGGTAAGAAGTATTGCATAAAATTGCAAAATATTTCCACTGTAACTTATTTTTAAAAACTTCAGATTTTATACACCTGGTAACATGATAACCAAAACAAAACAGAGAGCGATCTAATTACCCCTTTCAAAAGGTCAAATCAATATAAGATTATAATCATTCAATGTGGAGAAACAGCCAACTAAAAACCGGGTGGAAATGGTTATATGGGGAAATAAATTGCTTGATGCTTCTTGTGATTGAAAATGATCATTTATTCCATGTCAAATTTAGCTACTTAGTGAAAGTAAGGTATGAGAGTTAAAAGGACATAATAGTTACTCAATGCAGTCATAAACTCTAAATTAATATTTACCAAGGTTTAAAGAGTATTTTTGGACATAGAAGAATTATATTTGCGGTTTATTAATCCCTGTTTAAACTTGTCAAAAGAAGTGTTTTGAAAGACAAACACACAGTATCTGAGGGACCAAAGGTATTTCAGAGTTGTTAGATATAGTATGGAATAGCCAGTGTGACATTAGGAAGAGTTGACCCAGAGGGGGAAATTACTGAGAAATGCTCAAGAAGGGCTCAGGATATGCATTCAGATAATATACAAAAATAAGATTTGCTAACATCCCTGTTCTTCTCTAGGCCACTTTGTCTTAAGCCTAATGCAGAGAGCTCAGGATATGACCCCCTAGTTACGAGAATATAAAAAGAGTTTTACGTATTTCCTATGTTCTTCCTTAAGAATCCCTTTCCCATCTTCCCTATACATTCCTTTCTTTTCTCAAATTTTCTAGACTTTGGTCATCTGAATTCAGTCTCCTGAATTTTGTACTACTGAATTCAGTTTACAGTCCTCTGTTATTGGGACCTTGACTGCTGCGGTCAAAGAACCTCTGAGTGCCCCTAAAACAATAATAGGAAGCCCAAAGAAACCAAAAACTGTTCAAGTAAGGCGAGAGAACTATATAGTTCTCTCACCCAGTACCTATCTGAAGACTTTCTTTCCTACTTGATAGAGGACAAAAGGTACAGTAAGACACCAGAGCAAGATAGCATGAAAGGAATAGAGCCTAAAGAAATGGAACCCTGGGGCCAGCAGCCTGTGGTGCAGAGGTAGGGCATGTGCCTTGCATGCGGCTGACCTTGGGCAGACGCTGTTCTATTCTCCCCCACCTCCACCACCACACGTCCCCCATATGGTTGGTTCACAATCAGGAGCGATTTCTGAGCACATAGCCTGAAGTAACCCTGAGCGTCTCCCGGTGTGGCCCAAAAACAAACAAACAAACAAACAAACAAACAAACAAAAAATGGAATCCTTGGTATGGAGCATCCAAAGGGTAGCCTATTTAGTACCTGGTAAGCTAGATGACCAAAGCCTTACTAGATAGAACACCAGAAGAGAACCATCTCAGCATCTTCACCCCTGTTTTAATGACCCATGATCTTAGAATATAATGAAGAAATGCTTACCTGCCAACCTTTGTTACAATAGTATACAAGGTGGAGTCTTTGACCTCTCTCAGAAGTCCTTTAGGAGAGCCTTGTCATATAAACTGGGAGCTATGCTGCATTTCTTTTCCTTTCCTTAAGTAAAGTCCATTTTGAATGTGGCCACTTGATCTTTGTTGCCTTGATTTCAGTATTAGATGTTTGAGGATTTGAAGCTTAGTGCCTGCACCCTCTCTGACACTCAAATTTCCCCATAGTGCCATCTATAAAAACGGGCTAAATTTCAAATCTACAATGTGATTTTTTTTTTTTTTGGTTTGGTTTGGTTTTAGGGTCATACCCAGCAGCGCTCAGAGCTTACTCCTGGCTCTGTGCTCAGAAATCATTCTTGGGCAGGTTCCGGAAACCATATGGGATGCCGGATTGGAACCTGGGTTCTGTCCAGTGTTGGCCACATGCAAGGTGGCCTTACGCTCTGGCCCCACAATGTGTGTGTGTTTTTTTTTCTTAACTATTTGTTATAGCTCTATTGTAACTCCTCTTTATAGATAATATACACATTTCATTATACACCAAATGAAGACTGGCAAGTCTTAGAGAAATTCATTAATTCTATATTAGTAGGGAGCCAAAAATGTTGCATTTATAACCCAAACCTCTCCTAATTCTAAATTCATATACATTGTATAAGTGAATATATTCAGTAGATCTTTCAAATTCACTGCCTTGTTCCTACTAATAAATAATCAAGGTATTCCCAGAAAATTACAAGCAACCATCTCTTTTAAAATGCCCTTTTACAATTTGATAGGTGAACATATCAGTTTTTTGTTGGGGGTGGGGATTCTGGCCTGTGTCCAAGTTATTTTATTTAGAGAATACTTTCACAGGAGTATATGGTATGTTGCCTTGAAGCATTAGAGCCTAAAAGGCAGAAAATTAATTGTGAGAATGTTATGCTTCAATTGATAGATGCTGTGGTCTGCTCCAATACTTATTTTAAAAATATCAACAAAACTTGCTTCTTTGCTTTGACATTTGAACCAACTATATAATGATGGACATGTATTTTGATTCCCATACATCCACATGCCAAAGTTGAAAAGTAAGGAACCTATTTTTTCCCTCAGAATTGTTCTGTGCCTGTGTCAACAATAACAAGGTTACCATGGTGATAGCTACTCTTGTAAATAGGGCAATTCTACCCCCCTCTAGAACAAATGTAACACAAAAGTGAGGCAAAATAAGCTTGAGAAATAGAGGACAAAAAAGCCTGGGGAAAATACCCACAATGGAGAAAATAAAGGGTTTGTTCCAGATAATAGTCTGGGACAATGAGAGACATTCCTTTTCCTTCTTCCTCACAAACCCAAAAAGGTAGAGGAACTTGAATATATGTAGTGAGGAGACTGCCAATGAAGTGGCACTGAAAAGTAGTGTGCTTGTAGAACACAGAAAAATAAAGTCAATAATAATAATATAATAACAATGACATTTGTTAAGGGCCAACTTTGGCCTTCCATTCTTTCTGCCCAGAAATTTCCATTAGCATTTCTGTGTGGTTTCTCTAATAGTCAATTAAAACTTTTGACCTTCTTAAGGAACATTATTTATGAACCTTAAATTTATGAATTTTAAATAAATCTTAAATTTATGAATCTTAAAGATTAATCTTATGAATCTAAAAATAAAAAGAATTTTTATCTTAAAAAAAAAGAGTAGATGTCAAAGATCCACAGTCAGAATATAACAGAAAATATTTATCATTGCTCTATGAGGGCCATGTACGTGGACAATTCATCTGGAAAGGGCAATTTTGTGGAGCATAGAAAGTAAACAAAAACGGAAATAAAAAATGTTCAGTCCCAGGGACAGGGAACTAGGTCTTATCAGCAGATGTCCTTCATGCTTTGCATGCTGTGACGGTATTGGAGTATGAATCCCGCGTGTCACCAAAAGAGAGAGAGAGAGAGGAGAGCAGAGAGAAGAGCGAGAGAGCGATGAGATGAGATAGAGAGATGATGATGAGAGCGAGAGACAGCGAGACAGAGAGAGCGACAGAGAGAGAGCCAGAGAGAGACAGAGAGAGACATAGAGAAGACAGAGACAGAGAGGCCAGCGACAGACGAGCCAGATGAGAACCGAGAGAGCCGATATTTACAGTTCATAGAAGTTTTCTGGCACGTCTCATTAGTGCAAAGTAAAGGTAGTATTGCTTCTTATCAGTGGAAGTATCAACTTGTTTTCTCACAACAGTCCCTCAGCTGTAGATCTTCCTTCTTAGTTTGTATTACCATTTCATCTTGTTATCAAAATTTTCAAACAAATTGATAGATTTGAGGTGAATTGGTGTTAACTAAGGCTTTCATCCAATATCTAGTTATACTAGTTACTTAGCTTACATGGCAATGCCTATCACCTAACACAAACAAGAATATTGTCCGTCAAAAACATACATATACTTTCCACACAAACTACAGAGGCAGGGACTGCACCCAGAAGATTCCCACATGCAGTTCTTCTGTTTCTCTTCAGCTCTAGGGGCAGGACAGCTAGCCATAGGCCCCTGGGGACGTGACTTAGTCCAGGGGACTGAGATCCCCCCACGCCAGACTGCTCTTCAGGGCCACACCTGGTAAATTGGGTCCTGGGGGGAGGGTGGGGGAGAGAAATTCCTCCCCTATGCATACTGGACCCCATTCATGAGTTCTTTTCTTACTAGTATTCCTTTTCAAAAGCAAATGTGCCCACGCTACATATATATTCTTTAACAACACCCCAAAATATTCTTAATTCACGATTGTTACTAGAAAAAAAATGGAGTTCCCTAGATTTAGAGGATAATATTCAAATAGGTCTCTAAAATCAGTGTATATGTAGTCATGACTTCCTATAAGGTGGTCCTCTCTGACTGCCAAGCCTAATCCATAAACCATTCATCTATACAATGTATATAGCCCCTCTGATATATTCCTCCCACACACACCAGAGTCCCTTCTACTCCCTCATCTTCCAATATGGATTTGTTATCTTCCCCTTAATTAACCCTCTTTACCCTCAGTTTTTTAATTTGTTAGGCACCAAGACCAACCTCCTGCCCCACAGATTCTGCTCTTTCGCACACCCCTACAAAGCTCATTATTACTCCTTAACTGTCTCACCCCCAACCATCAGTACCCCACATTTACCCTTTTTAACTTCAGTACTACACAGTCCTACTCACAGACCAAAGTCTTGCATTGGATTTAACAACCCCCAACTATTTCAAAAGACAGAAAATGGACACATATGTCTTTGGAATATTTTATGTATATTTTGTTTAACAGCTATAACTCTTTCTAAATATTCTTTTACCGTAAAGATTCTACCCACTTTTTATCTTGTCTTCTCTTTGTGAGCTGTTCAATAAGGAATTTTGGTGGAAGAATCCCTCAGTTTAATGCTTATGATTGAACCATGTCATCGGGATTGTTGGACTTGTTCTTATGGCCCCCATATGCACCAATAGAGCCACGTGGCATTGTTACTTGTTTGCATAGGCACATTAAAATGGGAAAATACTATACATACAAATAAGTTCTTATCTAATAGAGATTGGAACACACAAATCTTGTAGTGCAATGGGACCTTACGCCCTGAACATTGATATAATGACCTGGCACAGGCCTCAGAAGAACAGGCATCCTCCATTCACCCCTGAACCAGGGAAGCTATCTACAAAACATCCAAGGTTTTTTATAACAACACCTGGAAGCAATCCTCTACCAGGGAAGATCCTACCACTGCTCTGACATCCACCTGCTCAAAAGAGACTTCCCTTAACACTAAGAAGACTTGACAACAACAATGACCTGCTTACAGGACAGGGTTCTTTGCATTGCCTTTTAATTGTGAGGTGAAAAGAGAGGACGCTCTGCACCATCCTGACTGCAATGTAGGATATGCAAATTCCAGGATCTTTAATACAGAAACATGATACCAACAACAGAGATTGTGTGAAAAATAAAAGTGTATTGGCACTACAGACAATGACCTGGATTGGACAAACTAGTTTGCCTGGAGCCTAGAGTTGGTCTTATGCCAGGAAACTTCAGGGGTAGGGTTGCCTTGTATTTAGGCCAAGGCTTTTCCTTTCCATGTCCCTCATTTTTTGGTGGGCCTATACAAACAATAGTTGCTACTTTAACACCGTTTTTACTGTGCTCCTTTGACTCTAATCCTTAAGAAAAACAACCCACTTAAACTTTTGAGGTTAACTTAAAACTAAAATGCATGTGCATGGAAATGTAAAAAAGTACTTTGCCTTTAGTGTTTAAGGAGTTACATAGTTTTATGGCTTTAGATTGCTTTGTGTACTGCTAAGAAATATTATGTATTACAATCTGGGGACTTGAGGGACAAAGTAATTGTACATGGGTTCTGTTTTATTTTTCTTAATGTTCTTTGGCTGAAAGTTCAAAGTTAAGCTATCAGCAATGGAAATACTGAGAATTCTGTTTATGGATTATTGTCCTTCCACTGTAACTTTACCTTGTCCTCTTTCTTTGCATCTTTGTTCTCTTAATTAAAAATAAAAAATTAATAGAAAACATACATAAACATTTTAATTAAGGTATTATTTGTGAACATGCATCCAACGTATCTTACAGAACAATCTCATCATTTCAGTCATGCTCCACATTTAAGCCAGAATTTGGTTTTGGTTCTATGACTACTATATTTTTGTTTGTTTGTCTTTTGATTTTGAAGAACCCTCATCCAGTTGTGCTCAGTGTTATTCTCGACTCTGTACCAAGTACCACAAATAACTCCTTTTGGTACTTGGGGGACAATATGGGGCATTAGAGATTGGCCCTGGGTGGGACATGTACAAGGTAAATGCTCTATTTTATATACTATGGCTGCAGCCCAGAAGGGGCTACTTTTGTCTCTGAATGAAGATTAAATTTTGCAGAAAAATTATATGATGCCAGATATAAAGATAAAATTTTCTCTAAATCTTTAAATATCTGGCCCTTTTAGATGGAATTTTTTTTTTTTTTTTGGTTTTGGTTTTTGGGCCACACCCAGTGGTGCTCAGGGGTTACTCTTAGCTGTCTGCTCAGAAATAGCTCCTGGCAGGCACAGGGGACCATATGGGACACCGGGATTCAAACCAACCACCTTTGGTCCTGGATCAGCTGCTTGCAAGGCAAACACCGCAGTGCTATCTCTCTGGGCCCTAGATGGAAATTTTACCAGACAAATTATTTGTCCATTTGCCTTGACTCAGTACATGATGATCTCCACATAACTAACTTTCCAAAAACTGGGTCCATCCTCAATTTTTTACTGATCATTTTCCTGTATACATGTATTTTGAGCTCTGAAATCTATTCCAAAAACAGGAGCTCCAGAAATATTTTAGTCCAGAGTTGGCATCCTTTTCAAGAGTGACATCCAAATGTAACTAGCTTTGTTAGGGTCTGTATTCATACAGACATGTAAAATTTGGTAGACTTCCTTGCAGACAGAAAGATAGGAGCTTCTGGGGAATTTTGCATCTCAATGGCTTTCTAGGTGCCTAAGAAGGAGCCTTTGGGTCAAGGCTTCCATGTCTTCAAGTTAATGCAGGTTTCAGATGCTGATTTTCCCAAAACACATATTAACAGAATTCCCTATCTTTTTGCTACATCTTCATAAACTTCTTTATTTCAAGAACAAATTAGAATGACCTCAGAGTAAAGACAATATTAAAAAATAATAAAGAATTGAAACTTTCTTGTGAAGAATTTTTATAATTCTGTTTTATTGAGAAATATTTAATGTAAATTTTTGCCTTTGGAAACTAGATCATTAAGAAAATCTACATAAGAAACTGAGTCTTGGGGCCGGAGAGATAGCACAGCGGTGTTTGCCTTGCAAGCAGCCGATCCAGGACCTAAGGTGGTTGGTTCGAATCCCGGTGTCCCATATGGTTCCCCGTGCCTGCCAGGAGCTATTTCTGAGCAGATAGCCAGGAGTAACCCCTGAGCACCGCTGGGTGTGGCCCAAAAATCAAAACAAAAAAACAAACAAAAAATTGGGTCTTAAGTTTATTCAAACAGTTTTGTAGAATTAATACATATTCTTCTACAATAATTAGATAAAGTACCCCAAAGAATAATTTTAATCAGTGGTGAAAATATAAGCAATTACTTTGATCAATGCCTCTCTTCTAGACATATTCAAAGGACATTCAGAATACAATGGCATTATAGTACTAATGAATTTTTTATTTTAGGCATTTAGTTATGTGAAAATTAACTAAACTCTATGTACTTTATTAAAAAAATGGTTACTTCCTTAAGAGTGAAACATTGCCTAGAAGAGTGCTATACACCTGAAAAGAGTTAGATATTTTAAATATAACTGATTATAATAGATAAAAAAAAACAATTTAATAGCTAAAGCAGGTACTAAAAGTGAAATTAAAATGTGTTTTTCATTTATTATTGCTGTTCTACTGGAAAAAATAATATACAAACAATTTTTGGCTTTCTATAGCTTCTTATTATTTGATAGAAAGAAATTTGACTGATAATAAGACTTACCTCTGGCAAATTTAACTGGATCAATATTTGCATGATTTAATTTTATCTTAATTGGGTATCTTGAGATTCACTGCAGGGGGATCTTTCTCAGTGTGTGCCAATAAGTACTCTCTTCCATTTGCTGTTCTTAAAATTGTATCTAAAGGCAAATATTGCAGCTGTTCCCCTTTCTCCATTGATACTGCATTAAAAATTAAACTTCATTATATCCAAGATCTTAGTATCCTCAAATGCAAGCAAGTTCACATTAGGGACCTATATTTTGAGGTGGAGGCAAATGTAATACTTTAACATCAAAATATCAAAAGGCTTTTTTAGATACATTTTGATTTAATGCAATGCAGTTTCAATTTGCTTCATCTTATTTATCCTTTTTAACTTTCATAATTTTTTTGTTGAAAGAATAAGTAATAAGAGTAAGCCAGGACTTACTCCTGGCATAGCACTGCTCAGGGATGTCTCCTATAGAGTTTGGGGGACGAAATGTGATTCCAGGGATTGAACCAAAGTTGGGTATATAGAAGACAAATGCCTTACCCTTCAAACTAACTATCATTCATCTATCAAATTTTCTTTTTTTTTTTTTTGGTTTTTTGGGCCACACCCGGCGGTGCTCAGGGGTCACTCCTGGTTGTCTGCTCAGAAATAGCTCCTGGCAGGCACGGGGGACCATATGGGATACCGGGACTCGAACCAACCACCTTTGGTCCTGGATCGGCTGCTTGCAAGGCAAACGCCGCTGTGCTATCTCTCCGGGCCCCATCTATCAAATTTTATAATTTTTTCAAACATCATTATTATTCTTTTTCTGTTCTAAATTCTAGTTGAGGACCATATAATGCATGCAGTATTGTTTTAATTTATATGTCATTTCCTGATCAAATTAAAATACTTCCCCATGTTTCAGTATTTTTTTTCCTGAGGGAGGGTTTGGGTTATATTCTGAAATGCTAAGGGTTACTCCTATCTCTTCATACAGAAATATCTCCTGGTGGTGCTGATGGGACCATATGGGATTAAAAGGGATTGAAAGTAGATTGCCTGTTCACATGTTAAATATTCTACTCACTGTACTATTGCGCTAGCCAAGCAAATACATCGTTTTATTTTCCAGCCAACAATAGTGCACAGAGTACCAATTACTCAACACCTTTAGTTTCTGTACTTTTCTTCCTTTGATTTTTGCACTTTTGCCAAAAATCATTTGACCAAATATTTAATAGATTAGTTTGAGTTGTCTATTCTATTCTATTAGATCATATCAATTTTTATTTTAGAAAAACATTTTATTAATTAGTTTAGCAAGCTCTAAAAGAAAATTAAAAAATTACAAACTAAGAGGTAATACAAATCACAAATCCAACAAAGAAACAGTATTCAGAATATATAAATAATTTAAACTTATAATAAAGCAAACAACTAATTAAAATGAGAAATTGACTTAAAAAGACAATTCAACAAAGTGCAATAGTTTGGGAACTAAGCACATGAAAAGATAATGAACTTCTTTAGTCATGATGAGAATGCAAATTAAAGTTACAATGAAAAGCATTATGTCCTTACTATAATAGATAATATTAATGATACTGATGATATCAATCATTTATAAGAATATAGATCAATTAGAACTGCAGACATTATTGGTAGAAAAAAATCACTTCAAATTTTAATATATAGGAAACTAATGTGATGGTATTTGAAGATGTATCCTTGTGAAATTAGTTATTGATCTCTGTGTAAGTATGTATGTATGTATATATATATACATATATATATATGTTTGTGTGTGTGTAGCTAGAGATCAAACTCAATCCCTTATATATGAAAGGCAAGTAGTCTATTATTGAACTAAATTCTTGACCCATTGGGAGATTAGTGAGTTTCAGATGAGGACATGAGAGAGAAGCTGCTAGATGGATAAAATGGAATTGATATTTTAAAAATTATTTTGGTAACTGTACTTTCTAGTTATTTGTGGCAAGCTTCCTAAAGTGGACTGTCCTCCTGGCCCTTTTTTTTATGGTTTATGGAAACTATTCACATACTATTTTTTTTTTTTTTTAGTTTTGGAAATGATCACTCTAAAGAACTAAGTGCTTACAGGAGATAAAATTATATGCATGATACCCCTTATGTTACAATATTGCAATCTTCAGGGTCTAAAAGGAAATAAAGGAAAATAGAGAGAAAGAGGAGAGAGGGAGAGAGAGAGAGAGAGAGAAAGAGAGAGAGAGAGAGAGAGAGAGAGAGAGAGAGAAAAGAGAGAGAGAGATAAAAATGTCTGCCACAGAGGCAGGCAGCAGAGAAGGCAAGGGGGGAAATTGGAGATATTGGTAGCAGGACATATGCACTGGTGAAGGCCACTACTACATGACTAAAATTCAATCATAAAGAACTTTGTAAATGTGGGGGAAAAGCAGATGTATTATGAATACGTTTGTAAGTGAGGGGTATTATGAATAATTGTAAATTAGATGTATTATGAATAAGTTTGTAAACCACAATGTTCAAATAATTTTTTTAAAGTTTTCTATTTTTAGAGAAAGCTGAAATGAAAGAAAATACTAACTCAAACCTCAAATTGATCTTGTATTCTAATTTAAAAGTATTTATTTAAATTCAAAAGTGCTGGCATAATTTGTAACATTGATATAATTCAATTTTATTTTATTATTTTTTTTATTTAACCACAGTAAATTACATGATTGGGCTTTAGGCATATTCACTGCAAAATCCTTCACAAATATTCACCTCTCTCCACCAATGCCATTCTGTTTGTCTCTATCCACATGTCTGCCTCTACAAGAGGCACTTAAAAAACAAAAATTCTGGGCCAGAGAGGTCTTAGAGTTAAGGTGTCTGCCTTGCAAGTGCTAGCCAAGAAAGGACCACGGTTCGATCCCCCGTTGTCCCATATGGTCCCCCCAAGCCAGGGGCAATTTCTGAATGTTTAGCCAGGAGTAACCCCTGAGCATCAAACGAGTGTGGGCCAAAAACCAAAAAAACAAACAAACAAGCAAACGAACAAAAATTCACCAGAATTTGAAAACAACCCAGGTTCCCAACAACAGAAAAAAAAAAAAAAAACATTGTAAAACTACACAATGGAATATTACACAGCTGTTAGGAAAAATGAAGTATTAAAATTTGCCTGTACATGGATGGAGAGAGATAGACACAGAATAGTCTTACTTGTCTGTTGTATTTAAGAATGACAGTTTGGCAATAATACCCAGAGATAATAGAGATGAGGGCCGAAAGGAGCAGTTCATGATCTGAGCCCAGTTAGAGAAATAACTACACTAACAACCACCATGACAATGATAGAGAGAAATAGAATGTCCTGAAGACAGGCAGGGGCTGGGAGAGGAGGGAATTGGGGAACATTGGCGGTAGAAAAGTTACACTGGTGAAGGCTGGTATACATGACTGAAACCCAACAGTGAAAGTTTTTGTAACTGTGGTGCTTAAATAAATTATTTAATAAATAAATAAAATCAGTACACTAAAATGTAAGTATATAAATAAAAAGAATTGAAGAGCTCATGTTATTTAAAAAAAAAATTAAGATTCGACCTTGTGGGGTCTGAAAGAAAGCACAGTGAGTAAGACATTTGCCTTGCTTGCACATAGCCTACTTGGAACCTCCCCAGGTTAGATCCACTGCATTCTATTTGCTCCCCCCAACTTGCCAGGAGTGATTCTTGAACGCAGAGTCAGGAGTAACCCCTGGGTGTAGCCCCAAAACAACAAACTGTTACTGGTAGTGTTTTGCATATAACACTTTATTTTCAGTTACCACCTCCTCCTCCCAGTTAAAAGCTTCCCTCTACTACAGCCATTGCTCCCTCCCTGTCTTATTCTCAAGGTCCCCCATTCACACTCTACTAGTGGCATGTTTTTTTACTGAAGACCAGTTATCATGTTTGTTGTTTCCTTTGTCTTTGAGCTATTGCTATTCACCTATTATGTTTACTTATATCCTGAATATGAAAGAGATGATTTTGTGTTGGTCGCTCTCCCTTGGACTAATTTCACTCAGAATATCTCCAGATCCATCCTTGTAGCAGAAAATAGCTTGATTTTATCTTTCCTTATGGCCTAATACTATTCAATCACATATATGTACTATAGTTTCTTTTTCCACTCATTAGTTCTTGAACATTTGGGCTGTTTCCAGATTTTGGCAATTATGAATAGTGTTACAAGGAACATATGAGTAAAAATATCTTCTCTCTCTTTCTCTCTGTTTTTTTTTTTTTAACACTTGGGGAATGTTCCAAGAAGTGGGATTGCTGAGTAAAATAGAAGCATAATTCCTAGACTTTTAAGGAACATTCATAGTATTTTTCAAAATGCTGGACCAGTCAACGTTTTTTACCAGTGATGAGAGTCCATAATTTTTGCTTTCATCCACACCAATAATGTTTGCTTTTGCTTTCATCCACACCAATAATGTTTGCTTTTGTTCTTTTTTTTTTTTTTTTTTTGGTTCAATTTGGGCCAGAGCCAGTGATGGTCAGGGGTTACGTTTTGCT
Source organism: Suncus etruscus (assembly GCF_024139225.1). Taxonomy (NCBI): domain Eukaryota; kingdom Metazoa; phylum Chordata; class Mammalia; order Eulipotyphla; family Soricidae; genus Suncus; species Suncus etruscus. Next base: position 156,250,607 of record NC_064850.1, on the reverse strand, counting down.
ATGTGCTCAGAAATTGCTCCTGGCTTAGGGGACCATATGGAACACAGAGGGGTTGAACAGCCATCCTTCCTAGGTCAGCCTCGTGCAAGGCAAACACTCTATCGCTGCACCACCACTCCGGCCCCCACTTTTGTTCTTATTTGATATCTACGGTGTGAGGTGATATTTAATTGCTTTTCCCTGATAGTGATATAGAGTATGTTTTCATATGCTTTTGGAATTGGTAGTTTTGGGGGTCACACCCAAAGTTATTCCTGGCTCTGCACTAAGAAAATATTCCTGGAATTGTTCAGGGGTCCATATGGGATGCCAGATATTGAACCTGTGTTGGCTGTGTGTGAGATAAAAGCCCTGCCCACTCTACTATAGCTCTGATTCCTAGAATTGATGTTTTTATAAGATAGAGAAGAAAGGCTGTAGAGATAGTATAGCAGGTAAGGTTATTGCCTAGCAGATGGCTGACCCAGGTTAATTCCTTGAGGCCCCTTATAATCCCCAAGCCCTATCTGTAGTGATCACTGAGCACATAGCCAGAAAAAAACTCTGAGCTCAGCTGAATATGATCCCAAAATTTAAAAAAATGATTATATTCCCTCATTCTCCCTTTTTCTTTTATCTCTCTTGTTCTCTTTCTTTCCTCATATTAGTTACATAAGACACTGAAATAGCCTACTGAAAGCTAGGAAGGCTCTCACCAGAGAATCGAAATGATTAGCTTCTTAAACTTGGACTTTCAGTCTCCAGAACTGAGCAATAATATCTATTGTTTTAATCATAAAGACTAAGCTACTTAATTATAGACTTCAATGTAGAACTGTATGGTAAAATATAGCATAAGGCAGCTATATGTCAAGAAGAGAAGATTCATATTTACTTATTCAGTTGGAAAAATAGCATTCTTTCCATTCCAACCTTCTTTAGCCTTTTTTTTTTGGGGGGGGGGCACACCCGACAGTGCTCAGGGGTTACTCCTGGCTGTCTGCTCAGAAACAGCTCCTGGCAGACACACGGGACTACATGGGACACCGGGATTCAAACCAACCACCTTAGGTCCTGGATCGGTTGCTTGCAAGGCAAACGCCACTGTGCAATCTCTCCAGGCCCTAGCCTTTCTTCTTGAGGGAAAAGCATAGTCAATATATTTATATATAAATGTATATATTTAACATACATTAAAATATTTAATGTAGCTTTAAAAAGAAGTAGAAAGTAGGGAAGAAAAGCAACATCTCTAATGAGATATTTATGCCTGGTGAGAATGGCATATATCAGAAAGTCTAGGAACAACCTTACCAGAGGGATATGGTGAACGGAGAACCATAATAAAGGTTCTTGATAAAGCAAAGAATATAGCTACTATATGGTCCAGCATCTCTGCTGTTTATATATACCCACAAAATGCAAAACCATTCAGCCATAAAGAATATGCACACCTATATTCATTGTGGTAACTAGTACAATAGACAAGTTATGGAAGCAACCCAAATGGCCAGTGACAGGTGAGAAGACAATGAAGTTATGGAATTTATGCAAATTTGAATCTTACTTAGCCACTAGGAAAGATGAAATTACACAATTTGATGCAACAGAGGTGTAACTAAAGAATCTTATGTAAAATGAATTAAGTCAGAAGGATAAGGTCAAAAACTGGATGTTCTCACTAATCTGTAGTATGTAGAATGGTATATATAGCAGGGGTCTCAAACTCGCGGCCCACGGGCCATTTGCTGCCCAAAATGTACAACATTTTGTGGCCCTGCCCTAGAGGAATCTTTTTTAGTTTTGTTTTGTTTTAGTTGTTTGGGTCACACTCCCCAATGTTCAAGGCTTACTACTGACTTTGCACTCAAGGATCACCCCGACTTTGTCTCCTGCAGCCCCCAGGTAAATTGAGTTTGATACCCCTGATATATAGGAAATAAATGATAGGTAACAAAAGTGAGCAAAACTCTAGCTGTAGATAGAGAAACAAACGCACCAAGGAAAAAGAGAATGGAGGGTGTAAGTTAGAAGAGGAGGTCTAGAAGTAAAGTGGGAGTAAGGATTAGGGGCCTTGGGCCCCTCTTGATATAGAGACAAGATATCTTTATCTACTTAAATCACTGTATCCAAAACACTTTAAAATTTAAGTGTCAAAGAAGTAAGTTGGGATATGAGAAAGAATCTAAAGTCATAGGTAAAGGGATGGGGGATAAGTGGGAACACTGTGTGCCTGAAAATGCATTTTAAACTATTTAAATAAAAGGAAAATTGAAGAAATAAAAAGAAACACCTCTAAAGGTCAGTGCCTCAGCACACAGAGCTATTAAAATGCTGACATTTGATTATAATAGTTCTAACAAACTTTAAAAACTTTAAAAATAATCTATATAATTGACAATTTATATAAATTCTTCTGCTAAAAACTTTAAAAATAATCTTTAAAAATTTTAATAATTTTTAAAAAACTTTAAAAATAAAATAACTTTTAAAAACTTTAAAAATAATCTATATAATTGACAACTTATATAAATCCTTCTGCTAAAAGTTTAATTTACACAACATAATACACTTTTATTACTCACTATTACATATCCTGCATTTAACATAAAATGACCAGCAGGTTGGAGAAATTCTAAAGAAACAAAACAACCAGAATCAGACTGATATATAGTACATATTTTTGGAATAATCAGATGAGGAATTTTATTTTTGCATCTATATTTTGGCAAAGACTCTTCTGCAGTGCTGGGAATATGGGCATCACTCCCAGTGAATATGGGCACCTAGCAGTGAGGGCTTAATAGTGCTCTTCAATCTAGAAAAATGGCTCAACTTGGATTCCATGGTACTTAGAGTCATCAGAATCATAGGCAGCAATGCTCTGGAGTCACCAGGGCCACAGCTGGAGGTGCTACGAGAAAGGGGCATGTGATATCAGGGATCAAAGTTAGGGTTTCATGTGTCAAGCAAAGCCAAAAATTACTCAGACCAGAACACCAAGAATTTGTGAAGTGACTGCAAACCGAGGTTGAAAGAAGAGATAAAAATGGAGTAGAAGAAATAGTCAAAGTAATAAAAGTCAAGACTTTCAAAATCCATGTCAGGAGGCCTTATATCTTTAAGCTCAGAGACTACCAAGCAGGATGCACCTGGACAAAAGGCACTTAAGCAGATTATAAAATAATTGCAGGAAGCAAAAAAGATGAAAATGTTGATGTGATGTTTAAATACCTCTTCTGTTGTAGATATCCCCAAACTGTCTAATTAAACAGGTGAATTTTGTGATAATTAATCTTCACATTAAAATTAAGTCTACAGGGCCCGGAGAAATAGCACAGAGGCGTTTGCCTTGCAAGCAGCCGATCCAGTACCAAAGGTGGTTAGTTCGAATCCTGGTGTCCCATATGGTCCCCCGTGCCTGCTAGGAGCTATTTCTGAGCAGACAGCCAGGAGTAACCCCTGAGCACTGCCGGGTGTGGCCCAAAAACCAAACAAACAAACAAAAAAATAAGTCTACAAGAAGAATTAAGAACAAGTGTTGATGTCGAGTTTGAAGAACTTAATAATGAGGGGCCAGACAGAGCATGGAGGTAGGGCATTTTTGCTGTGCTTGCAGAAGGACGGTGGTTAGAATCTGTCATCCCTGATAAGATTGGTGATCTACAGAGAAGCTTTGTAGCTGCTCAAAAGTCTGAAGCTGCATTTCCAGATCACGTGAATACACAACTTTTAATTAAGCAGTTAAAGCAGTATTTTGCCATGCTTATATTGTTTCTTAGATCAAATGTATTTTTTATAAAGCAGAATTATGCAAGGGGGAAAGTGAAATGTGTGCATATTCATATGTGGGGATGTAATAGAAACCCATACTTGTTTAAGAATATATAATGAGGGAATTGGAGTGATAATATACTGGGTAGGGCTCTTGCCTTGCTTGTGGCTGACCTGGGTTCAATCCCCAGCATCTCATATCATCTCCCAAGCCTGCCAGGAATTACTGTTCTTGAGTGTAGATAGGAATAACTCCTGAGCATCACTGGCTGTGGCCCAAAAGAAAAAGAATACATTATATAATGAAAACTCAGAAGGACAGTGGTTTGAATCCTGGCATTTTATATGGTCCACTGAGCCTGCCAGGAACTATTTCTGAGCTAGAGCAATAAGTAACCCCTGAGCACTGCTGGTGTGACCCAAAAACAAACAAACAAAAATAAATTGTAAAAAGCTTTTATATCAGATACTGCATGAAACACCAAATTTTATTGGAATGTATTAAAATAAATCTGTGTAAAATTAAAAAAAAAAAAGAATCCGTCATCCCATATGGTCCCCTGAGCCTGCCAGTTGCGATTTCTGAGAGTAGGCCCAGGAGTAACCCTCAGCACAGATGAGGAAACAAAAAACAGAAAACCAAAACAAAACCCTTGATAATGAGGGGTGGGCCAGAGGGATAGCCCAACATTAAGTTATTTGCCTTGCACATGGCTGATCAAGGATGGACCTGGGTTTGATCCCCAGTGTCCCATATGGTCCTCCAAAGCCAGGAGCGATTTCTGAGCACATAGACAGGAATAATCCCTGAGTGTCACTGGGTGTGGACACCCCCCAAAAGGAAACCTTAATAATTAGGGAGTCATTTTATTTTTTCACCCAATCAAGACTCAGGTGTGAATTTATTTTTGTTTATGTTGTCTTGTGTTGTGGTGTGTGTGTGTGTGTGTGTGCATGAGTGTGTGCGTGCATGTGTGTGTGTGTGTGTGCTTGGACCACACACAGTGTTGCTCAGGTGTGCTCAGGAGCTACTCTGGACTGCACTAAGAGATTACTCCTGGTTGGCTGTTTGACCATGTGCAAGGCATAACCTACCTGCTATTCTTTCACTCCAGCCCTCAGGGATTTTTTTTTGTTTTGTTTTGTTTTTTGATTTTTGGTCTTTTGGGTCACACCCAGCTGTGCTAAAGGGTTACTTCTTGGCTCTGAGCTCAGGACTCACTCCTAGAGGGCTCCAGGACGAAATAGGATGCCAGGGAATGAACTCTGGTAGGCCTCATGCAAGGCAAGCATCCTATCTACTGCACTATCACTCCAACCCCCAGGACATGAATTTTAAAGAGAGATCAACCTCTGGCAGGAAGCTTGGGCATTGTTGTTTGCTGTGTATTTGGTAATTCTTCTTATTCTGGGTGTGACACTGTGAAATAAATGAGTATTGCTTTTATTCTCCAGCTCAACTACTTTGAGTGTTTCATCCAATGTTTTGCTCTTTTTTTTGTTTTGTTTTTGGGCCACACCAGGTAAGGTTACTCCTGGCTATGCACTCAGAAATCACTCCTGGCTTGGGGGACCATATGGGATGCTGGGGGATTGAACCACAGTCTGTCTTAGGCTAGCACGAGCAAGGCAGAACCTTCAAGGCTTGTGTCACTGCTCTGGCCCTTGATTTGCCTTATTTTTAATTCTGCTCAGGTATTTAATTTTTATAGTTGACTGACATATATATACATATACATATATATATATACATATATATACATATGTGGATATCTCTCTCTATATATATATAGAGAGAGATATCCACATATGTATACATATATATAACTGATATATCTATATCAGTTATCTTTACAATGAGAATAGCAACTTAGAGGGTTAAATGCAGAAAAGATCTGAATTCTGGGGCATAAACAATTCTACAAAGCAAATAGTCATTTTTGGGGCTCATCTTTTTTGTTAAAAATGCAACCAATTATTTGTTTTTAACGTCTTATCTCCTCTCTTGAATAAAATAACTAAAATACAGCTTCTAAAGAAAAGTAGCTTCACTGACATTTTCCCTATGATGCGATGCTTATTTGTTTCTCTTTGAAGGTTTCTCATTGGGTTTATATATTATGATTTTAATAGTTTCTGATCTGATTATTGTTACTTGCATAGCTCTAAAGTCTTTTAATCTTTATGGGTAGACATCTATTATAGGGTTTATTGCTAGTGAAGAACATGATTTTCAAAAAGACTTTTGTCTTTCTATGGTAATAAGCTCAAAGATGCATCATATCTCTCCCCTTTAACCTTTATTGTCATTTGGGATGTTTTTATTCTGTTTTATATTCTCTAATGCAGTAATTAGCTAGAACAATTTTATTAAGAAAAAATAAATAGGCAGTGAGTGGGTATGGAGTATTGGTTTAGAAATTGGAAAGTCCATTCCAAGTTTAGTATCCAATTCTATAACCCTGGCTGGACAAATCATTTCAGGCAGTTCCATATGACAGCATAAGCACCTCTGAAGCATTTGGGGGTTGACCTGATAAGAGTCACATCCATGCAACAAAGCAAGTTATGCAGGAAAGATTAGCTGAAATGATTTCATTGAAATTGATTTAAGCCTCTAAGACAAAAAGGGCAGAGGGCGAAGTGATTCCTATGAAATTGGTTTGGTAAATTTCTCCTTAGGGGGCAGTGGGCCATTATCCAAATGGCTCATCCATAGATCCACTTGCCCTGCTTCAAATGGCCTGCTCAGATTAACAATTTCATTGTCATGACCAAATAGATATAAGAATTTTTTTTGTTTAATTATAGTTTAAAACAGTAGGATGGGGAAATGGGATGAGCATTGTACCAGGATAGTCAGGAATTAAACTGATCAAGAAAGAATTTCCTTCCTACAAGACAGGAAAGAGGAACTGTAAATTTCCTTAAGGAATTTAAATGTTGTACTGATATGTGAATAAATAGTGTCTCCAGGCTGTTAGCAATTTAATGTTCCTCAATTTTATCTCCCTCTTAAGATTTTTTTCTTTTTTTCTAACTGTAGTGCAAACCTTAAAAACCTAGATAGAGTAAAAACCCTCAAAATGTCACTGGACCTACAAACGTAAAGTCAAAGCATTGTATTTTTTCCTACAAAGCACACTTCTTAGCACATCTGTTTTGTAAAGCAAATTGATTTATGACATGTTCCTTAGATATGCTCTCATGAGATTTATATAGTAGACAATTTTGATAAAACATACTAAAAATAATATGCCACTTAAATATTTTAAGCACAGATATCAAATAAAAGAAATAAAAAGCAAATCTGAGTAATTCACAATTTCTTTTATTATTTTTATTATTAATATTTTATTAATATTATTATTATTGTTTGTTTGTTTGTTTGGGGCCACACCTTTTTGATGCTCCTGAGTTACTCCTGACTATGCTCTCACAAATCACCCCTGGCTGGGGGGACCATATGGGATTCTGGGGAGCGAACCGCAGTCCGTCTTAGGTTAGTGCTTGCAGGGCAAATGCCTTATCTCTAGTGCCACCTCTCCAGCCCCATTTTTTATTATTTTTATTTAAACATCTTGATTACAAATATGATTGTAGTTGGGTTTCAGTCATATAAAGAACACCTGCTTTCACCAGTGCAACATTCCCATCACCAATATTCCAAATCTCCCTCCTCCCCACCCCTAGCCAGTACTTGAGACAGGCTTTCTACTTCCTTCATTCATTCACATTGTTATGCTAGTTGTCAGTGTAGTTATTTCTCTAACTGCACTCACCACTCTTTGTGGTGAGTTTCATATCGTGAGCTGGACCTTCCAGCCCTCATTTCTTTTGTCTCTGAGAATTATTGCAAAAATGTCTTTTCTTTTTCTTAAAACCCATAGATGAATGAGACTATTCTGCATCTATCTCTCTCCCTCTGACTTATTTTACTCAGCATAATAGATTCATTTTACATCCATGTATAAGAAAATTTGATGACCTCATCTCTCCTGACTGCTCATAATATTCCATTGTGTATATGTACCACAGTTTCTTTAGCCATTCATCTGTTGAAGGGCATCTTGGTTATTTTCAGTCTGGCTAATGTAAATAGTGCTGCCATAAATAGAGGTGTGAGGAAGGGATTTTTGTATTGTATTTTTGTGTTCCTAGTGTATATTCCTAGGAGTGGTATAGATGGATTGTATGGGAGCTCAATTTCCAGGCTTTGGAGAAATCTCCATATCGCTTTCCATAAAGGTTGGACTAGGCGGCATTCCCACCAGCAGTGAATAAAAAGTTCCTTTCCACATCCCTGCCAGCACTGCTTATTCTCATGCTTTGTGATGTACACCAATATCTGTGGTGTGAGATGGTACCTCATAGTGGTTTTGATTTGCATCTCCCTGATGATTAGTGATGTGGAGAATTTTTTCATGTGTCTTTTGGCCATTTGCATTTCTTCTTCGCCAACATGTTTTTTCATTTCTTCTCCCCATTTTTATAGGATTAAATGTTTGTTTGTTTTTCATGTAAAGTTCTGTCAGTGCTTGTATATTTTGAATGTTAGTCCTTATCTGAAGGGGATTGGGTGAATAATGTCTCCCATTCAGTGGGTGGCTCTTGTATCCTGGGCACTATTTCTTTTGAGGTGCAGAAGGTTCTCAGCTTAATATATTCCCATCAGTTTATTCTGCTTCCACTTGTTTGGAAGAGTGCTGTTTCCTCCTTAAATATGCCTTTAGCCTCAATGTCATGGAGTGTTTTACCTACGTGTTGTTCTAGATACCTTATGGTTTCAGGTCTGATATAAAAATCTTTAATCTATTTAGATTTTACCTTTGTACATGGTGATAGCTGGGTTTGAGTTCACTTTTTTTGCAAGTGGCTAACCAGTTGTGCCAACACCACTTGTTGAAGAGGCTTTCCTTGCTTCATTTAGAATTTCTTGCTCCTTTATCAAAATGTAGGTGATTTTATGTCTGGGGAACATCCTTTGAGGACTCAAGCCAATTCCACTGATCTGAAGGTCTGTCTTTATTTAATACCATGCTGTTTTTGATAACTATTGCTTTGTAATACAGTTTAAAGTACATTAGGGTAAGTAATACCTCTCATATTTCTTTTCCCAATGATTGCTTTCATTATCCGAGGGTGTTAATTGTTCCAAATGAATTTCAGAAGTGTTTGATCCACTTCTCTGAAACATGTCATGAGTATAGGAATCACATTAAATCTGTACAATGCTTTGGGGAGTATTGCCATTTTGATGATGTTAATCCTGCCAATCCATGACCAGGGTATGAGTTTCCATTTCCGTGTGTCCTCTCTTATTTCTTGGAGCAGGGTTTTATAGTTTTCTTTGTATAGGTCCTTTACATCTTTAGTCAAGTTGACTCCAAGATATTTGAGTTTGTGTGGTACTAATGTGAATGGGGTTTTTCTTAATGTCCATTTCTTCCCTATCATTATTGGTGTATAAAAAAGCCATTTATTTTTGTGTATTAATTTTGTAGCCTGCCACATTTTTATATGAATCTATTGTTTTTAGAAGCTTTATGGTAAAGTCTTTAGGGTTTTCTGAGTATGGTATGTCAATTGCAAACAGTAAAAGCTTGATTTTTTCTGTTTCTATCTAGATTCCCTTGATATTTTTTTTCTTGCCTAATCATCATAGCAAGGACTTCCACTACTAGGTTGAATAGGAATGGTGAGAGAGGACAGCCTTGTCTTGTACCAGAATTTAGAGAAAAGGATTTTAGTTTTTCTCCATTGAGCATAATATTTGCTATTGCTTTGTGGTAGATGGCCTTAACTATATTGAGAAAGGTTTCTTTCATTCCCATCTTGCTGAGAATTTTTTTTTTTTATCAATAATGGGTGTTGGATCTTATCAAATGCTTTCTCTGCATCTAATGAAATGATGATGTTATTTTTATTTTTCTTGTTGATGTTGTGTATTATGTTGATAGATTTATGGACGTTAAACCATCTTTGCATTTCTGGGATGAAACATACTTGATTGTAGTGAATAGTCTTCTGGATGAGGCATTGGATCCTATTTTGTTGAGGATTTTGTTGAGGATCTTTGCATCTATGCTCATCAGGGATATTGATCTGTAATTATCTTTTTTTTTTTTTGGCAGCATTTCTGTCTGGTTTTGGTATCAAAGTAATGTTGGTTTCATAAAACCTATTTGAAAGTTTTCCAGTTTTTTCAGTTTCTTGAAAGAGCCTTGCCAGGATTGGTACTAGTTCCTCTTGAAAGGTTTGAAAGAATTCATCAGTAAATCCATCTGTGCCTGAGCTTTTGTTTGGGGGCAGACATTTGATTACCGTTTTAATTTCCCAATAGTGATGGGGTGTTGCATTAAGCCCTTAGGATGGACTTTGATGGTGGATAGAGGCCTTTGTCCTTAGGCTCAGAACCACGTGGCTCCATCCTCCATTATCCGTCAGGTCATCATCTTTAGGTGGTCGTGGCGGGTATTGAACTCACTCATAGGCAGGCTTCATGAGAGATAACATCTTTATTCAGCCCTAGCCAACAGATGTGGCTGCTGACCATTTATGCATGCCATTCTTAGCTTGCCCTGCGTCTTAACTTCTTTCAGCCATCTTCCCTCTGACCTCCATGCTGGCAAAGGCCCAAAGACCCTAATCCCCTGGGTCAAAGCCTTATCTAACCTTTTCCCAGACCCCTTCCAGGAAATGGGAGTGTTCTAGCAGATAAAGATAACGTAATATCCCCTTCACAAGACACCTCCCATAAATGGGTGGGTCTCAGGTAGATACACTTAAATCCAGGGTGGAGTTACAATGGGTTTGTTTAGAAATGCTAGTCCACCTTATTCAACCATGGAAGGTTATAAGAGTCCAAGAATTTATCCATTTCTTCCAGGTTCTCATGTTTAGTGGCATAGAGTTTCTCAAAGTAGTCTCAGATTACCCTTTGAATCTCTGAAATATCTGTAGTCATCTCCTCCTTTTCATTTCTAATATGGGTTATCAAGTTTCTTTCTCTTTGTGAGATTTGCAAATGGTCTATCAATCTTGTTTGTTTTTTCAAAGAACAAACTTCTGCTTTTGTTGACCTTTCAGATAGTTTTTTGGGTTTCCACTTCAATGATTTCTGCTCTAAGCTTTGTTATTTCCTTCAGTCTCCCTGTTTTTGGTTCCTTTTGTTGGTCATTTTTTACTTTTATAACCTGCTTTATTCAAGCTATTCAGGTATGCCCCTTCTTCCTTCCTGATGTGCGCTGGCAACACTATAAATTTTCCTCTCAGGACCACTTTTGATGGGTCCCATTGATTCTGATGGTTTTTGTCTTCATTTTTGTTTCCAGGAAAGTTTTGATTTCTTCTTTGATTTCATCTTGAACACACTGGTTGTTCAGTAGTAGGCTGTTTAATTTCCAGTTAAAGTTTTTCTTCTGTGTCTCTTTGTAATTCACATCTAATTTCAGAGCCTTGTGGTCAGTCAGCAAAGGTAGCCTGCAAATTATCTTTTGTTTTGTTTTGTTTTGCTTTTGGGTCACACCCGGTGGTGCTTAGGGGTTACTCCTGGCTGTCTGCTCAGAAATAGCTCCTGGCAGGCACGGGGGACCATATGGGACACCGGGATTCGAACCAACCACCTTTGGTCCTGGATCGGCTGCTTGCAAGGCAAATGCTGCTGTGCTATCTCTTGGGGCCCACCTGCAAATTTTCTATCCTCTTGATTTAATGGAGGTATGTTTTATGGGCCAGCATGTGGTCTATCCTAAAGAATGACCCATATTCATTGGAGAAGAATGTTTATCCAGGTTTCTGGGTCATATATGTATATATATATGTATATATGTGTATATATATATGTATATATATATATATAATATATATATATATTAGGCCTCTTTCTTCCATTTCTCTTTTTAGGGCTAGTATATTTTTGTTGGATTTTAATCTGTTTGATCTATCGTGTTTACAGGGCCATGTTGAGGTCTCCCACAATTATTATGTTTCTATGATATCCTCTTTCAAATTTGTCAATAATTGTATTAGATATTTTGCTGGTCTCTCATTGTGTGCATATATGTTTAGTAGTATGATTTCTTTCTGTTGCACATATACCTTGATTAGTACAAAGTATCCATCTTTGTCCTTTACAACTTTTCTGAGTCTAAAGTTTGTATCCTCTGATATTAATATGACCACCCCAGCTTTTTTAAGGGTGTTGTTTGCTTGGATGATTTTTCTCTAGCCTTTGATTGAGAGTTTATGTTTATTCTGACTATTCAGGTGTGTTTCTTGTAGGCAGCAGAAGGTTGGATTCATCTTTTTATTCATTTTAGCCACTCTGTGTCTCTTAACTGGTGCATTTAGTCCATTGACATTGAGGGAGATGATGGTCATGGTATTTAATGTCATCTTTGTGAGTAAGTTTTTTGTGTCCTTTTGTCTGTCTTGTCTTAAAGTAAACTTTTTATTTTTTTATTTAAAGCTGTTTTGCATCTGTGAAGTTTCTGAGCTGTTGCTAATCTGTGAAGTTATGTATCCTTCCTTCAAATCTGAATATGAGTCAGGTTGGGTCAATATTCTAGGTGAAGACTCAATTTCATTCAGTCTTGTCACAATATCCCATCACTGTCTTCTGGCCTTGAGGGAGTCTTGTGACATGTCTGTTGTAAATCTTAAGGATCTCCTTTGATGAAATTTCCCTTTTTGAACTTGCTGCTTTTAGTATTCTATCTCTATCTGTGGTATTCATCATTGTGACTAGGATGTGTCTTGGGGTGTTTTTCTTGGGGTCTCTTTTAACTGGTACACTTATGGCATGCAGGATTTGATTGCATGCTGTCTTTAGCTCTGAGAGTTTCTCTGTGAAGTTTCTCTGTGAAGCTCTGGGAGTTTCACTGTCTTTGTTGATATTCCTTGGAGATCTTCTTTCTGGGCCTCTAGGATGCCAATGATTCTTACATTGTTTCTGTTGCATTTATCAAAAACTTCTATTTTTATTTGTCCATTTTCTTTGAGTACCTTTTCCATTGTCCGATCATATGTGTTACGGTTCTTTTACAATCTCTTCTGTTGTATGGAGTTGTTGTGCATTTCACATTCCAGTTCACTAATTCTGTCCTCAGCTGCTGTTACCCTGTTGGAAAGATTTTCTATTGAGGTTTTCAATTTAGCTACCATGTTTTTCAGACCTGTTACTTCAGTTTGGAGTTTTCTGATTTCTGTCTTTGTGTTCTGTTCAGCTTGAACTATGTTTTCTTTGGTTTCTATGAGGATCCTCCATATTTCTATTCTAAACTCCTTATCTGAGAGATTAATCAGATGGTTGGTATTTTTTTGGTCATCAGAGCTATCATCTTCATTCTCTGTGCATGGTGTTTGCCTATGAGTATTGTCATGCTTGTAATTGTGGGTTTTTCTATGTGTTATGGTGGTATTCATTAGCTAGAAGATGCCTAGCCATGAAGTGAAGAGGATCAGCTGCTCTCCTGCTACCAAACAGAAGCCAGCTAGTTCTAAAATCTGTGGGCAGGGCGATTCACCTCTGGAGAAGGCAGGCCCTCAGGGAAGAATGCTGAAGAGATCAAATTCTCAGGCATGGAAAAGAAAGTAAGGCCCAAGATAGCTGCTGGGCTCCTGCCACCCAGCAAAAGCCAGCTAATTCAAAAAAAAAAAAAAAAAAGTAATTCACAATTTCAAATAGAACTGCATAGAACAATTTTATTTTGGTCAATTTTTAATAATTTCAAAGTGAATATCTAACTGGGTTACTTGGGTTATGTTCCCTAAATCTGTGTTTATTTTCTTAATTGCCTTGGTTATTCTCTAATTAGTCTCTACATTTTTTGTTTGTCAGGAATATAAAATTTTGGAATATATTTATTGCTTTTGGCAGGGTACAGTGGGGACCGAGGGAGGTAGCCTTGAGGAGAGTGCTTCCACCTCTCTACTCAACATACCTCCCCCTTCCCAGTAAATACCTGGGTTACATCAGAACTAGTGGAGTTTGCTCCCCACTCCTCCCAAACTAAGCTGTGCCTAAAGTCCACAGCATTGTAAGTTATTCCCTGCCACCTTATTTTTTGAAGAGCTCTGTATTAAGCCTGAAATGAGGAGTTGCTTTTGGATAGAAAGAATGTCACCTCTGTACCTATCTCCTTTGACACTAACTTCTGCACAGGTATTTGCTTCCTTCCCTTGCAGAAATGAATTTCAGTGGCAAAATGGTCAAACAAGTTAGTTTTTTTTTCTTTTCAATTGAACAAAATTTACTTAGGATGATGTAAGGAGATAGAAAAAGTGAAAGAAAGGTTCAGGATTTAGTCTCAGGCATATTCATCTCACACATCTCATATGGGTCGCAGAGTGCCAGGAATAAACCCTGAGCATCACCGGATGTGACTTCAAAATGTAAAAGAAAGGAGAGAGGTAGAGAGAGACAGAGAGAGGCAAAGAGACAGAGAAAGACAGAGATAAAGAGACAGAGAAAGAAAGAGAGACAGAGAAATGAACTGCTAAAGCTCTTCTAATTTGTGACTTTTAGATTATTCATTGCTTCCCCCTTTCTGAGAAGTTCACCCTGCTCTGGTCAGGGCCTCAATTGCTTCATGATTTGCAGCTCAAAGGATGTGTACTACCTACCCGTGGGCTATTTCAAATGTCATGATTATAGAAAAGTCCATTTTAAGAATTTAAGCCTCCTCCCGTGGTCACACACTAATAACATATCCCCAGGTGAGGTAATTTGGGAAAAGGTCTTATTATAAACCTAATTCTATGAAAGCTAGCAAGACAGTTCTCTATCTGGGAGACTTGTCTCAAACTGAGTTGTGCAGTTGGCTTTTTCTCTACTGAGAACTCTTGAGCATATAACTCACTCACTTTCTCCTTTATATTTTTCTAAATAAAACTAACTTACTACATTGCACATTATACATTACTACATCACACTACATTAATAATGTAAATGCTAGGGAGTTTCACTTCCTGAAACTCTTTTATTTGAAGGAAGTTGGTGAACCTGCCAAAAAATCTGAAAATCTTGGGACACCTAGAACATCTGTGTAGAGATTAGGACTGACTTTGTCCTGCAAAGAACAACCAATGCCTTCCTCCCTTCTGAATCCAGATTCCCTGAGAATATGGTTGCCTGGGACCAGTTCTCACATCCAGGTGATCAAATGGATTTAAGGGACAGTATGAAAATTACCCAGTGACAGTTGAGTATAGCTGCAATAGCTGCACTGACCCACTTTTCTAATTCTAACTTTTCCAGGCATTTCTCTATGATAGGCATTTCTCTATGATAGGCATTTCTTTACAGTGCCTGGAGTTAGGCACATATATCCCATCACCTATTTATTTCTCCATCCTTCAGTCCGGCTTCCTGTCTACACCCAAATCACGTGCATTGCTTGGCAGGATATCCATAGGCTAAGTGATCTACAACAAAACTATTGAGTCAGGCGCCCCCTAAAAGAACTACAATATAATTTCACAAGTCGTCAAGGAAACCTCCTTCCCACCTACAATCACATCAGTGCCAACCCAAAGTAACTGTTCTTAAAGATCTTTGCGGAAACACAGGAGACAATTTCAGGCTATAGTAGCTTGGGCAAATAGTAGGAGGAAATAAGGGTAGAGACTCATGTCATTTTACAACCAAAACAGACAGAAGTTCTGTATCCTTGAGTTGCTCCTTTTTTTTTTTTTTTTTTGAAGGTGGGGTGACCATGCAGGTTGGGATCACACCTATTATGCTGTTCTTCAGGTTTTCTCCTGACTCTGCACTTAAAATCACTCCAGGAAAAGATCTCAGGGGACCATGAAATTAATACAGTTTGGCCTTATGCAAGGGAAGACTTCTACCCACTGTAATGTCTTTATGGCCCCCTTTCCCTTTCTTTATGAATCCTCATTACTAATTTTCTAGTTGCCAAAGGACATAAAAAATGTGAGAAAATGTCTGCAGATAATTTAAACTTGTTGTCTCATCCATTTTTTTTTTAATTTTGGGTCACACCCAGCAGCGCTCAGGAGTTACTCCTGGCTCAAATGCTCAGAAATCGCTCCTGGTTGGCTTGGGGGATCATATGGAATGCCAGGATTCAAACCACCATCCTTCTGCATGCAAGGCAAATGCCTTACTTCCATGCTATCTCTCCAGCCTTCAGTCTTATCATTTTTATTGTTTCATTTCTGCTTACCAAATAAGGATTCCATAAATTCTTTTTTATGCACTCAAGTTGTTTATTCAGTATTTATGGTTGTTTTTTATTTTCTGACATGCCAAACCCTGTCCATGATGAGATAATGTAGTATAGTTTTGTTAAATCCTGAAGTCAGGAACTGCCACTCCAAAGACCACCAGGGAGACTGGCAATTGTGTAAATGCAAGGGATCTTATTCCAGCATACTTGGGTCCAACATCTCCTAAGAAATGAGGACCCTGAGAATGGCTCACAGGACAAATTTAAAGGGTACCTGGGGCTCAGTCTAGAGGATCTCTGCCTCTAATCTTTTAAAATTATTGGGCCTTAGTACGAGGTTGGGCTAGGGTTGGTTGTAATTCAAATGTAGCATCAGTCAGACTCCTGAATGGCCTGCCCACCCCAGATCCAGGGTGCTGTGTCATCTGACTATCTGTCCGTTGCTGCAAACCCAGACTTAAGTTGTCATCTAGCCATCTGTAGGCTGCTGCTTAGCCTTATATGGATGTATTTTCTGGTGTATTTCCAGAGTCTGTTTCCAGGAACTGGCTGTACTTCTAGGCTTAGTCTTCATACCTTAAAACTAGAGCCTGGGGCCAGCGTGGTGGAGCTAGAGGTAAGGTGTCTGCCTTGCCAGTGCTAGCCTAGGATGGACCGTGGTTGGATCCCCCGGGAACTCATATGGTCCCCCAAGCCAGGAGCAACTTCTGAGCACATAGCCAGGAGTAACCCCTGAGCGTCACTGGATGTGGCCCAAAAACCAAAAAAAAAAAAAAACAAAAAAAAAAAAAAACAAGAACCTGTTTTGTTCTTTTGCTTCTTTGTAGCTGATGGTTTTGGTTTTTGGTTTATTCTTTTTTAATTCTTTTTGTACTTTTGTTGTTACTCCCTTATTGTTTTTATTTATTTATTTATTTATTTTGGTCTTGTCTTGTTACCTTTTTCTTTTTTTCCCCTTCTTCTTCCAAATGGATATATATAACACCCCTAGATGAACTCCTCCCATATCTTTTCTTATATCTTCAATAGAGCCACATTACTGGAATCACCTTGATCAGTCTCATAATTGGAGGGAGAAAAAATGAATGGTAGACTGGTACTAAGAATGTTCATTAGGTGAAAATAAAAATGATCAGGCTTGAATACCAAATCCAAAGTCAATGACAACAGAATCTATACCCAATCTACATACAACAAGCTCTCCAAAGGGGAACAGTTTCACTAGCATTAGGGGGGTAAAGGAGGGAGATGTGGGATGCATGGTTGGAGCAGGGGTGGAGGGAGGACGACACTGGTGGTGGGAATGCCCCTCATTCATTATCACTACGTGCCTTAAATATTACTGTGAAAGATTTGTAATTCACTTTGACCACAATAAAATTTAAAAAAGCAGAAACTAGATCTTGTCATGACTATACTGAGGTTCACAGGAAAGCCAGGTTTACAGCAGTTACTTTCCTTAAGTAAGCAGAATACAGAAGCCAAAGTAATGTTATCTTTAAAGGCACACCATATTCTAACATCAACATTTATTTATTTATTTTTATTTATTTATTTTTGGTTTTGGGGCCACACCTGGCTGTGCTTAGGGGTTATTCCTGGCTCTGCACTCAGAAATCACTCCTGGCAGGCTCAGAGGACCATATGGCATGTCTAGGATCTAACCTGGGTTCGTCCCAGCTCAGCAGCATGCAAGGTGAACATGCTACTGCTGTGCTTTCACTCCAGACCATAATAACAACATTTAGGTTACAGTTAATTCTAAATTATAGATCCTAACAATTTTACTCTGTGGACAGAAATTCCCTATTAGAGATCATTAACTCAGTTGTTTTTGCTATTCTAAAGAACATTTTTTACTCCTTAAATTTCAAAATAAACAAGGGTTAGAAGATTTGTACTTTAATTAAAGATGTTTCAGGAATCAAATATTATTCACTATTCATGAAATGTGGGTACACATATGTACCACAAACAAGAAAAATAAGTCTGAGTTACTTATCTTACTACATTCAGTTTGTAGTTTCAGGATGGGGGGATTAGTGATTATTTCATTACACTTTAATAATATAATTCAGTTTTTGTTTTCAATCTTAACTTGCTAGTGATACCACTCACTGCTCACTATGCACAGCTATTATTTATTTCTAAAAAATAAATCCAAATACATAATTTCTCATTGTTAATATTATCAGTCTATTCTAGAGTGACCAAACTTTAAAGTATTATTTGTATAATTAATAATCTCTGGCAGTGAAGAAATCAAACATTCTCTCTACAACTCAGGTCTGTTTGTGTTCTGGTAGTAATTTGGAAAAGCTTGCTCTCTGTTTGTCCCACATTCCCATAGCAGACGGCCATCAATAGCACAGACATCTGCATGAGTCTGGCAGAGGCCAAGGAGAAAATTAATTAGGTGTTCTCCCAAACAAATAACTAAAGTGCATGTATTTCACAAAAACAAAAAATAAATGTTCTACTAAAGGATATATAAGATAAATGAAGATAAGTGAATTGCAAAGTGTCCCTTAAATTAGCTAATGCTTTCTCTATTTACTTTAGCTTTATTGTTAGAGTCTCCTATAATCTCTAGTACCTAGTACAGCCTGGTACATAGTTGAGGCACCATAAAAGCTTATATAGTGAATAAGCAACAGCACATTTTTAGTCTTTAAAAGGGGGAGCATGATCCAGCAGTTTTGAAGGAGGGGCATAAGGGATACATCCAGCTGTCCTGAAGAATCAGAAAATGCAGTAACAAGACCAAATTTGGTCTCTTACTAGTTCATATTATGCTGATTAAACTCTACTTTAATCCATACATTTAATCTGAAAAGATCTTAAAATTGAATTAAAAATTAATAGGTTATATTTATGTATTTATTTTTTAGCTGTCAAATGAGTATGTTAATGTAGAAAGATCTTAGATATAGCAGTTCAATTAGTTAAAAGATTCTCTATTGGGACACCTCCAGAAAGGGGAAGCCGCTGAAATCTGCTGGAACTCAGATGCCAGCACCCCTATCTGCCTGTCTTCTGTGCTGTGCTGCAATTTTGGCCTGATTTCACCCTGTGTGTGGCTCATCTGCAGACGGCTCACCTTCCCTGGAGCCTTCCCTAGAGGTGAGTCTACACCCCCAGAAAGGGGAAGCAGCTGAACTCTGCTGGAACTCAGATGCCAGCATCCCTATCTGCCTGTCTTCTGTGCTGTGCTGCATTTTTGGCCTGATTTCACCCTGTGTGTGGCTCATCTGCTGATGGCTCACCTTCCCTGTAGCCTTCCCTGGAGGTGAGTCTACACGCCCAGAAAGAGAGGAGCCAGAGGAACACAGCCACTCTGCTTCCCTTTGAAGCTGTGCACATCATTTAGCCCATGAATACAGCCACAACACATAGCAAAACCGATAATACAAGTGTGACAATGGGGAAACAATGCATGCCAGCGCCAGACATAGAGAATGATAATGGCAACACTGATGGTTATACATGACCAACCAACTAGTCAGTCTCTCAGATAAGGAGTTTAGAGTCGCAATATGGAAGATGTTCAAGGAACTCAAAGAAAGTATAAAAGACAACACTAATAAGAATCAAGAGAATATGAAGATAGAAATCAGAAAACTCCAAACTAAAATTTCAGGTCAAATAACAGGTTTGAAAAACTCAGTAGATTAATTGAAGAAAAACATGGTTGAGCTTTCCCATGGGTTAACAGCAGCTGAGGATAGAATTAGTACACTGGAAGATGAGATGAATAACAATTCCATACAGCAGAAGAAATTAGAAAAAAGCCTTAAAGCAAATGATCAAATAATGGAAAAATTACTCAAAGAATGGGAACAGATGAAAATAGAAGTCTATGATAAGCTAGCTCAACAGAAACAACTTAAGAATCATTGGAGTCCCAGAGACCCAGGAACAAAATCTCCAGGAAGAAACAATGGTCAAGAACATCATTAAAGAGAAACTACCAGAGCTAATGAATACATGCGATTAAATCCTGCATGCCTGAAGAGTACCAACTAAAAAAGACCCCAGAAAAAACACCCCAAGACATATCCTAGTCACAATGACGAATCCCACAGATAGAGACAGAATTCTGAAAGCAGCAAGATCGAAAAGAGAAATTACATTCTAGGGAACATCCTTGAGATTTACTGCAGACCTGTCACTGGAAACACTGAAGGCCAGAAGGCAGTGGTAGGACATAGTGACAAAACTCAATGAAATAAATGCTTTGCGTAGAATACTGAACCCAGCAAAACTCACTTTCAGGTTTGAAGGAACAATACATGGTTTCACAGACGAACAACAGCTTAGAAACTTTACAGACTCAAAACCATTCTTTTATTTTTATCTTTTTTTCTTCTTTATTTGAACATATTGATTACATAAATGATTGTGATTAGGTTGCAGTCATGTAAAGAACACCCCCCTTTCACCAGTGCAACATTCCCACCACCAATGTCCCAAATCTCCCTCCATCCCACCCCACCCCCACCTGTACTCGAGACAGGCTTTCCAGTTCCCTCATTCATTCACTTGATTATGGTAGTTCTCTGTGTATTTATTTCTATAGCTCTACTCACCACTCTTTGTGGTCAGCTTCATGGAGTGTGCTGGTGTTCCAGCCCTCCTCTCATTGTCTCTGAGGATTTTTACAAAAATGACTTTTATTTTTCTTAAAACCCATAGATGAGTGAGACAATTCTGCATCTCTCTCTCTCTCTCTCTCCCTCTGACTTATTTCACTCAGCATGATAGATTCCATGTACATCCATGTATAGGAAAATTTCATGACTTTATCTCTCCCAACGGCTGCATAATATTCCATTTTGTATATGTACCACAGTTTCTTTAGCCATTCGTCTGTTGAAGGGCATCTTGGTTGTTTCCAGAGCCTGGCTATTGTGAATAGTGCTGCAATAAATATAGGTGTGAGAAAGGGGTTTTTGTATTGTATTCTTGTGTTCTTAGGGTATATCCCTAGGAGTGGAATAGCTGGGTCGAATGAGAGCTCATTTTCCAGATTTTGAAGGAATCTCCATATCGCTTTCCATAGAAGCTGTACTAGGCGGCATTCCCACCAGCATTGGATAAGAGATCCTTTCTCTTCACATCCCCGCCAGCACTGATTGTTCTCATTCTTTGTGATGTGTGCCAATCTCTGCGGTGTGAGGTGGTATCTCATCATTGTTTTGATTTGCATCTCCCTGATGATTAGTGATGAGGAGCATTTTTTCATGTACCTTTTGGCCATTTGTATTTCATTTTTTATCAAAATGTCTGTTCATTTCTTCTACCCATTTTTTATGGGAATAGATGTTTTTTTTCTTGTAAATTTCTGTCAGTGCCCTGTATATTTTGGATATTAGCCCCTTATCTGAAGGGTGTTGGGTAAATAGTTTCTCCCACTCAGTGGGTGACTCTTGTATCCTGGGCACTATTTCTTTTGAGGTGCAGAAGCTTCTCAGTTTAATGTATTCCCATCTGTTGATCTCTGCTTCCACTTGTTTGGAAAGTGCAGTTTCCTCCTTGAAGATGCCTGTAGTCTCAATGTCATAGAGTGTTTTACTGACGTGTTGTTCTATATACATTATGGTATCCGGTCTGATATCAAGGTCTTGAATCCATTTGGATTTTACCTTTGTACATGATGTTAACTGGCGGTCTATGTTCGCTTTTTTGCAAGTGGCTAACCAGTTCTGCCAGCACCACTTGTTGAAGAGAAAAGAAAAACTGAATGGCCTACATTAAGACAAGACTGACCAACAGACACACCAAACTTTGATATAAAGATGGCACTAACTCCCAGGTCAATTCTTTCTCTCAATGTCAATGGACTAAGTGCACAAATTAAAAGATGCAGAGTGGCTAAATAGATCAAAAAACTCAATCCAACCTTCTGCTGCCTACAAGAAATGCACCTGAATAGTCAGAACAAATATCAACTCAAAATAAAAGGCTGGAGGAAAATCATCCAAGCAAACAAAACCCATAAAAAGGCTGGAGTGACCATAATAATATCAGATGATGCAAACTTTATATTCAGGAAAGTTGTAAGGGACAAAGATGGACATTTTGTATTAATCAAGGGATACATACAGTAGGAAGAAATCACTCTCCTAAACATATATGCACCGAATGAGGGGCCAGCAAAATATTTAATAAATTGTTGACAAATCTGAAAAATAATATCAATAACAACACAATAATTGTGGGAGACCTCAACACGGAATTGTCAACACTTGACAGGTCAACCAGACTGAAATCCAACAAGAACATACTAGACCTGAGAAGAGAAATGGAAGAAAGAGGCCTAGTAGATAAATATAGAACACTCCACCCCCAGAAACCTGGATACACATTCTTCTCTAATGTACATGGGACATTCTCCAGGATAGACTACATGCTAGCATATAAAACATACCTCCATAATATCAAGAGCATAGAAATTTTGCAGGCTTAATGACGCAGTTCATAGAATTAGAAAGTGCTCAACAAAAGGACCCCAAAATAGGGAGGCAGAAGGGAATAACAAAGCTGAGAGCAGAAATCAATGAAGTGGAACCCGAAAAACAATCCAAAAGATCAATGAAAGAAGTTGGTTCTTTGAAAAAATAAACAAGATTGATAGACCACTGGCAAAACTAACAAAGAGAGAGAGGGAGAGAAACTTGATAACTCGTATTAGGAATAAAAAAGGAGAGATCACTACTGATATGGTAGAGATTCTAAGAGTAATTAGAAACTACTTTGAGAAACTCTATGCCACTAAAAATGAGAACCTGGAAAAAATGGATATATTCTTGGACTCATAATCTGCCATGGTTAAATGAAGAGGATGTAGGATATCTAAACACACACATCAGTATTGAGGAAATTAAGACAGTAATCAAATGTCTGCCCAAAAACGTAAGCTCAAGCCAAGATGGATTTACTAATGAATTTATTCTAACCTTTCAAGAGGAACTACTACCAATCTTGGCAATACTCTTTCATGAAATTGAAAAAACAGAAACACTTTCAAATAGCTTTTATGAAGCCAGCATCACCTTGATTCCTAAACCAGACAGAGATGCTACCAAAAAAGAAAATTACAGACCAATATCACTGATGAATACAGATGCAAAGGTCTTCAACAAAATCCTGGCAAAGAGGATTCAATGCCCCTTTAAAAAGATCATCCACTATGATCAAGTAGGTTTCATCCCAGGAATGCAAGGCTAGTTTAACATCCATAAATCTATCAACATAATACACAACATCAACAAGAAGAAAGCTAAAAATCACATGATCATATCAATAGACACAAAGAAAGCATTTGATAAGGTACAACACCCATTCTTAATCAAAACTCTCAGTAAGATGGGAATGGAAGGAACCTTTCTCAATATAGTTAAGGCCATCTACCACAAGCCAGAGATAACTATTGTCCTCAATGGAGAAAAACTGAAAACCTTTCTCCTAAATTCTGGCACAAGACAAGGCTGCCTCTCTCACCACTTCTATTCAACATAGCACTGGAAGTACTTGCTGTAGCGATTAGGCAAGAAAAAGTTATCAAGGGAATCCAGATAGTAAAGGAAGAAGTCAAGCTCTCATTGTTTGCAGATGACATGATACTCTACTTAGAAAACCCTAAATTCTCTACAAAAAACTTCCAGAAACAATAGACTCATATAGCAAGGTGGCAGGCTAAAAAATTAACACACAAATATCAATGGCTTTTCTATACAATAAGGAAGAAATGGACATTAAGAAAACAACCCTATTCATAATAGTGCCACACAAACTCAAATATCTTTGAATCAATTTGACTAAAAATGTGAAGTACCTATACAAAGAAAACTATAAAACTGCTTCAAAAAATAAGAGAGGATACGTGAAAATGGAAGCACATACCCTGCTCATGGATTGGAAGAATTAACATCATTAAAATGGCAATACTCCCCAAAGCATTGTACAGATGTAGTGCGATCCCTCTAAAGATACTCATGACATTCTTCAAAGAAGTGCATCAGACACTTCTGAAATTCATTTGGAACAACGAACACCCTAGAAATAGCTAAAGCAATCATTGGGAAAAAGAATATGGAAGGATCTACTTTCCCCAACTTTAAACTGTACTACAAAGCAATAGTTATCAAAACAGCAAGGTATTGGAATAAAGACACGCCCTCAGATATTGGGATAGATTTGAATACTCAGAGAATGTTCCCAAGACATACAATCACCTAATTTTTGATAAAGGAGCAAGAAATTCTAAATGGAGCAGGGAAAGCCTCTTCAACAAGTGGTGTGGGCACAACTGGCTAGCCACTTGCAAAAAATTGAGCTTACACGCCCAGCTAGCATGTATGAAGGTTAAATCCAAATGGATAAAAGACCTTGATATCAGACCCGAAACCATAAGATATATAGAACAATACGTAGGTAAAACACTCCAGGACATTGAGACTAAAGGCATCTTACAAAGAGGAAAAATGTTCTCTCCAAGCAAATGAAAGCAGAGATTAACAGATGGGAATATATTAAACTGAGAAGCTTTTGCACCTCAAAATAAATAGCACCCAGGATACAAGAGCCCCCCACTGAATGGGAAAAACTATTCACCCAATACCCATCAGATAAGGGGCTAATCTCCAAAATATACAAGGCACTGACAGAACTTTACAAGAAAAAAAACATCTAATCCCATCAAAAAATAGGGAGAAGAAATGGACAGACACTTTGACAAAGAAGAAATACATATGGCCAAAAGACACATGAAAAAAATGCTCCACATCACTAATCATCAAGGAGATGCAAATCAAAACAACTATGATGTGCCACCTCACACCCCAGAGATTGGCACACATCACAAAGAATGAGAACAAGCATTGTTGGCAGGGATGTGGAGAGAAAGGAACTCTTATCCACTGCTGGTGTAATGCCTTCTAGTTTAACCTTAATGAAAAGCAATTTGGAGATTCTCCAAAAACTGGAAATTGAGCTCCCATACGACCCAGCTATACCATTCCTAGGAATATACCCTACGAACACAAAAATACAATACAAAAATCCCTTCCTTACACCTATATTCATTGCAGCACTATTTACCATAGCAAGACTCTGGAAACAGCAAAGACACCCTTCAACAGATGAATGGCTAAAGCAACTGTGGGGCCCGGAGAGATAGGACAGCGGTGTTTGCCTTACAAGCAGCAGATCCAGAACCTAAGGTGGTTGGTGTCCCATATGGCCCCCCATGCCTGCCAGGAGCTATTTCTGAGCAGATAGCCAGGAGTAACCCCTGAGCACCAGTGAGTTTGACCCAAAAACCAAAAAAAAAAAAAAAAAAAAAAAACAAAGAAACTGTGGTACATATACACAATGGAATATTATGCAGCTGTCAGGAGAGATGAAGTCACAAAATTTTCCTATACATGGATGTACATGGAATCTATTATGCTGAGTGAAATAAGTCAAAGAGAGAGAAAGAGAAAGACACAGAATGGTCTCACTCATCTATGGGTTTTAAGAAAAATGAAAGACATTCTTGCAATAATAATTTTCAGACACAAAAGAGAAGAGAGCTGGAAGTTACAGCTCACCTCATGAAGCTCATCACAAATAGGGATGAGTTTAGTTAGAGAAATAATTATGTTTTGAACTATCCTAATAGTGAGAATGTACAAGGGAAATAAAAAGCCTGTCCATAGTACAGGCGGGGGTTGGGTGAGTAGGAGGGAGATTTGGGAGATTTTTGATGGGAATGTTGCACTGGTAATTTTTGTGGTTTTCTTTACATGACTGAAACCAAAACACAAGCATGTAGGTAATAAAGTTGGTTAAATAAAAATAAAAAGAGAGAGAGAGAGAGATATTATAAGATTCTCTATTGGGGCCAGAAAGTACCGCAGGTAGGGAGGGTGCTTCCCTTGTACACAGCCAACCCAGGAGTAACCCCTGAGCACTGCTAAGTGTGCCCAAAGAAAAACACATAATATTTTTCTACAGACTACATTATATATGGTGTATCAGCAAATAAACAAGGTGAATGTATTACTTTTTTTTCGAGGGAGACACACCCCATTGGCTCTCATAGTTTACTCTTGTCTCTGTGCTCAGAAATCTCTTCTGGCAGGCAAGGCGGACCTGTCTGTCCTGCTATGCTATCTCTCCAGCCCTAGAATGTATTACTTTTAAAATACAAGTAAATGGCAAAAGCTGGCTCCCTGTGTGTGACACCAGGCGGGGAAAATCCGCGAAAGTACACCGGCCCAGTGGGGCTCAGCTGTGAAAGACTGTGAGTGTGACCTGTCTATGTCTGTCTACTGTCCTCTTGCGTGAAACTCTTGCGAGTGGGGCAAAAAGAGCCTCCAGAAACCTCGCTCGCCCAGACGCCATTTTCAGGGAGGGACTTCAGAGCATAAAAACCGGCTAAGCTTTGCAAAAGCTGGCTCCCTGTGTGTGACACCAGGCGGGGAAAATCCGCGAAAGTACACCGGCCCAGTGGGGTTCAGCTGTGAAAGACTGTGAGTGTGACCTGTCTATGTCTGTCTACTGTCCTCTTGCGTGAAACTCTTGCGAGTGGGGCAAAAAGAGCCTCCAGAAACCTCGCTCGCCCAGACACCATTTTCAGGGAGGGACTTCAGAGCATAAAAACCGGCTAAGCTTTGCAAAAGCTGGCTCCCTGTGTGTGACACCAGGCGGGGAAAATCCGCGAAAGTACACCGGCCCAGTGGGGCTCAGCTGTGAAAGACTGTGAGTGTGACCTGTCTATGTCTGTCTACTGTCCTCTTGCATGAAACTCTTGCGAGTGGGGCAAAAAGAGCCTCCAGAAACCTCGCTCGCCCAGACGCCATTTTCAGGGAGGGACTTCAGAGCATAAAAACCGGCTAAGCTTTGCAAAAGCTGGCTCCCTGTGTGTGACACCAGGCGGGGAAAATCCGCGAAAGTACACCGGCCCAGTGGGGCTCAGCTGTGAAAGACTGTGAGTGTGACCTGTCTATGTCTGTCTACTGTCCTCTTGCGTGAAACTCTTGCGAGTGGGGCAAAAAGAGGCTCAGAGGAGCACGGCCGCTCCGCTTCGCTACGCATCCGTGCACTCTTTCTAAGGAAAGAACTCCATTGCAACAAGAAGGAAAAATCACACTAAGAACGGCGCTATATCACAGAAGCAAACATTTCTCTCTGGACTGTCTTCTCTGTTGCATGCTCAGGCCTAAGATTTGACCCAGTGTGAGGCTTCATCCACGGAGGACTCCCCTCCCTTAGAGGCAAGTCAGCCCATCCAGAAAGGGAGGAGCCAGAGGAGTGTGCTGCCTACATCATATAGACAATGAATACCACCACAACACGTAGAAAAACCCACAATACAAGTGTGACAATGGGGAAACAACGCAGGCCAGCATCAGACATAGAGAATGAAGATGACAATTCTGAGGACCAGATAATGACTGAACAACTAATCAACCTCTCAGATAAGGACTTTAGACTAGCAATATGGAAGGTGCTCAACAGACTCCAAGAAACCATGGATCGAGTTGAACAGAACACTAATAAGAACCAAGAAAATATGAAGGCAGAAATGACAAAACTCCAAACTGAAATAACATGTCAACTAACAGGACTGAAAAAGTCAGTAAACGAAGTGAATGACAAAATGGATAAGCTCTGGGACAGGGTATCAGAAGCTGAGAATAGACTTGGTGCTGTGGAAGATGAGATACATAACAATTCCATACAGCAGGAGAGATTGGACAAAAAACTTAAAGCAAATGAGCAGACAATGGAAAAATTAGTCAAAGAATGGGAACAGACGAAAATAGAAGTCTATGATAAGATCAACAGAAACAACTTAAGAATCATTGGAGTCCCAGAGACCCAGGAAGAAAATTTCCAGGAAGAATCAATGGTCAAGAACATCATTAAAGAGAAACTTCCAGAGCTAAAGAATATATGTGATCAAATCCTGCATGCCCGAAGAGTACCAACCAAAAGAGACCCCAGAAAAACCACCCCAAGACACATCCTAGTCACAATGACAAATCCCACAGATAGAGACAGAATTCTGAAAACAGCAAGATCAAAAGGGGAAATCATGTTCAAGCAAGCTTCCCTGAGATTTACAGCAGACCTGTCACCAGAAACGCTCAATGCCAGAAAGCAGTGGTGGGATATTGTGACAAGACTGAATGAAATGAATGCTTCACCCAGAATACTATACCCAGCAAAACTCACTTTCCGGTTTGATGGAAGAATACATGGTTTCACAGACAAAAAACAGCTCAGAAACTTCACAGACACAAAACCAGTCTTAAGAGAAAAACTGAAAGACCTAATCTAAGACAAGACTACCCAAAAGACACACCAAATTTTGAAATAAAGATGGCGTTAAATCCCAGGACAATTCTTTCTCTCAACGTCAATGGACTAAATGCACCAGTTAAGAGACACAGAGTGGCTAAATGGATCAAAAAACTCAATCCAACCTTCTGCTGCCTACAAGAAACGCACCTGAATAGTCAGAACAAACATAGACTCAAAATAAAAGGCTGGAGAAAAGTTATCCAAGCAAACAACACCCATAAAAAAGCTGGAGTGGCCATACTAATATCAGATAATGCAAACTTTATACTCAGGAAGGTTGTAAGGGACAAAGACGGACATTTTATATTAATCAAGGGGTACGTAGAGCAGGAAGAATTCACTCTCCTAAACCGAATGAGGGGCCAGCAAAATATTTAATACAACTGTTGACAAATCTGAAAAATAATATCAACAACAACACAATAATTGTGGGGGACCTTAACACGGCTTTGTCAACACTGGACAGGTCAACCAGACTGAAACCCAACAAGAATATACTAGACCTGAGGAGAGAAATGGAAGAAAGAGGCCTAGTGGATATATATAGGACACTCCATCCCCAGAAACCTGGGTACACATTCTTCTCCAATGTACATGGGACATTCTCCAGGATAGACTACATGCTGGCACATAAAACATACCTCCATAAGATCAAGAGGATAGAAATTTTGCAGACTACCTTCGCTGACCACAAAGCTGTGAAATTATTTGTGAACTCCAAAGGGACTCAGAAGAAACACTTTAACACCTGGAAGTTAAACAGCCTCATGCTCAATAACCAGTGGGTCCGAGATGAAATCAAGGAGCAAATCAAAAGGTTCCTGGAAACAAATGACAATAAAGACACAAACTATCAGAACTTATGGGACACAGCAAAAGCAGTACTGAGAGGAAAATGTATAGCTTTGCAAGCACACATCAGGAAGGAAGAAGGAGCTTACCTGAGTAGCTTAATGACACAGCTAATAGAACTAGAAAATGCTCAACAAAAGGACCCAAGAATAGGAAGACAGAAGGAAATAACAAAGCTGAGAGCAGAAATCAACGAAGTGGAAACTCAAAAAACAATCCGAAAGATCAACGAAAGCAGAAGTTGGTTCTTTGAAAAAATAAACAAGATTGATAGACCACTGGCAAACCTAACAAAGAAAGAGAGAGAGAGAAACTTGATAACTCGTATCAGGAATGAAAAAGGAGAGATCACTACTGATATGACAGAGATTCAAAGGGTAATCAGAAACTACTTTGAAAAACTCTACGCCACTAAAAATGAGAACCTGGAAGAAATGGATAAATTCTTGGACTCTTATAATCTTCCACGGTTGAAGGAAGAGGATGTAGCATATCTAAACACCCCCATCACCATTGATGAAATTAAAACAGTAATCAAATGTCTGCCGAAAAACAAAAGCCCAGGTCCTGATGGATTCACTAATGAATTCTATCAAACTTTCCAAGAGGAACTACTGCCAATCTTGGCAAGACTCTTTCATGAAATTGAACAAACAGAAACACTTCCAAATAGCTTTTATGAAGCCAACATCACCTTGATACCTAAACCAGACAGAGACGCTACCAAAAAAGAAAATTACAGACCAATATCACTGATGAATGCAGATGCAAAGATCCTCAACAAAATCCTGGCAAATAGGATTCAATGCCTCGTTAAGAAGATCATCCACTACGATCAAGTAGGTTTCATCTCAGGAATGCAAGGCTGGTTTAACATCCGTAAATCTATCAACATAATACACAACATCAATAACAAGAAAAATAAAAACCACATGATCATATCAATAGATGCAGAGAAAGCATTTGATAAGGTCCAACACCCATTCTTGATCAAAACTCTCAGCAAGATGGGAATGGAGGGAACCTTTCTCAATATAGTGAAGGCCATCTACCACAAGCCAGTGGCAAATATTATCCTCAATGGAGAAAAACTGAAAGCCTTCCCTCTAAATTCTGGCACAAGACAAGGCTGTCCTCTCTCACCACTCCTATTCAACATAGCACTGGAAGTACTTGCTATAGCGATTAGGCAAGAAAAGGATATCAAGGGAATCCAGATAGGAAAGGAAGAAGTCAAGCTCTCACTGTTTGCAGATGACATGATACTCTACTTAGAAAACCCTAAAGACTCTATCAAAAAGCTTCTAGAAACAGTAGACTCATATAGCAAGGTGGCAGGCTACAAAATTAACACACAAAAATCAATGGCCTTTCTATATACCAATAGTAATAAGGATGAAATGGACATTAAGAAAACAACCCCATTCACAATAGTACCACACAAACTCAAATATCTTGGAATCAACTTGACTAAATATGTGAAGGACCTATACAAAGAAAACTATAAAACTCTGCTCCAAGAAATAAGAGAGGACACACGGAAATGGAAACACATACCCTGCTCATGGATTGGCAGGATTAACATCATCAAAATGGCAATACTCCCCAAGGCATTATACAGATTTAATGCCATCCCTCTAAAGATACCCATGACAATCTTCAAAGAAGTGGATCAGACACTTTTGAAATTCATTTGGAACAATAAACACCCTCGAATAGCTAAAGCAATCATTGGGAATAAGAATATGGGAGGAATTACTTTTCCCAACTTTAAACTGTACTACAAAGCAACAGTTATCAAAACAGCATGGTATTGGAATAAGGATAGGTCCTCAGATCAGTGGAATAGGCTTGAATACTCAGAAAATGTTCCCCAGAGATACAACCATCTAATTTTTGATAAAGGAGCAGGAAATCCTAAATGGAGCAGGGAAAGCCTCTTCAACAAGTGGTGTTGGCACAATTGGATAGCCACTTGCAAAAAATTAAACTTAGACCCCCAGCTAACATCATGTACAAAGGTAAAATCCAAATGGATTAAAGACCTCGATATCAGCCCCAAAACCATAAGATATATAGAACAGCACATAGGCAAAACACTCCAGGACATTACAGGCATCTTCAAGGAGGAAACTGCACTCTCCAAGCAAGTGAAAGCAGAGATTAACAGATGGGAATATATTAAGCTGAGAAGCTTCTGCACCTCAAAGGAAATAGTGCCCAGGATACAAGAGCCACCCACTGAGTGGAAGAAACTATTCACCCAATACCCATCAGATAAGGGGCTAATCTCCAAAATATACAAGGCACTGACAGAACTTTACAAGAAAAAAACATCTAACCCCATCAAAAAATGGGGAGAAGAAATGAACAGACACTTTGACAAAGAAGAAATACGCATGGCCAAAAGACACATGAAAAAATGTTCCACATCACTAATCATCAGGGAGATGCAAATCAAAACAACGATGAGATACCACCTCACACCCCAGAGAATGGCACACATCACAAAGAATGAGAATAAACAGTGTTGGCGGGGATGTGGAGAGAAAGGAACTCTTATCCACTGCTGGTGGGAATGCTGTCTAGTTCAACCTTTATGGAAAGCGATATGGAGATTCCTCCAAAAACTGGAAATCGAGCTCCCATACGATCCAGCTATACCACTCCTAGGAATATACCCTAGGAACACAAAAATACAATACAAAAACCCCTTCCTTACACCTATATTCATTGCAGCTCTATTTACCATAGCAAGACTCTGGAAACAACCAAGATGCCCTTCAACAGACGAATGGCTAAAGAAACTGTGGTACATATACACAATGGAATATTATGCAGCTGTCAGGAGAGATGAAGTCATGAAATTTTCCTATACATGGATGTACATGGAATCTATTATGCTGAGTGAAATAAGTCAGAGAGAGAGAAAAACGCAGAATGGTCTCACTCATCTATGGGTTTTAAGAAAAATGAAAGACACCCTTGTAATAATAATTTTCAGACACAAAAGAGAAAAGAGCTGGAAGTTCCAGCTCACCTCAGGAAGCTCACCACAAAGAGTGATGAGTTTAGTTAGAGAAATAACTACATTTTGAACTGTCCTAATATTGAGAATGTATGAGGGAAATGGAGAGCCTGTTTAGGGTACAGGCGGGGGTTGGGGGGGGAGGGAGATTTGGGACTTGGGTGATGGGAATGTTGCACTGGTGATGGGTGGTGTTCCTTTTATGACTGAAACCCAAACACAATCATGTATGTAATCAAGGTGTTTAAATAAAAAAAAATTAAAAAAAAATAAAATAAAATACAAGTAAATGATTTCTTAAAATTTCCAGAAAGATTTCAAAGGAAATGAACTCCTTGACTGAAAAAAACATAAAGTTTCCCTAAACATTTCATGTAGAATTATCATTTAAAATACAAAGCATTTAGTTAAATTTGAGTACAAAAATAACTTTTAGTATAAAAATATCCCATGCAGTATTTAAAAATACTGTAATTAATGTTGACCTGAAATTCAAATTTAATGAGCCATCCTACATTTGCATGCATATGTTTTGTGTGAGTATGGACATACACTACACTGAATTGCTACTCTAGGATTGTTACCCTAAATATTCCAATTATACATCTAGGTCACTTTTTATATAGCTACATCATCCAAATTTTTTTTGTCTTTTGCATCTTGCAGATTGTGGCTATGATACAAATTGCAAAACATTAGTGATGAAAAAAAGAAGGAGCTCAGAAAGATAGCCATCTGGGAGGAGAGCAGGTTTCTTAGAAAATAATTAGTTCCAAAAATTTACTTGTTTAATATATAAAAACTGTCTGTGGGCACAGACATGTTTACTTATTTGAAGTATGTTATTCTTTTTTAGTTGTTGTTTTTGGTAGGATCAGATGGGACCTGTATTTTGAATCTAGGCTGTGAAATCAGCCAAACAAATTCTATAACTTAGGCAACTTAGGCAACAAGCAATTCAAGGTTTTCATGACTGAGTTTTCTCGTGTGGCAAATGAGAGCAAGTAGAGCATACCATACAGAGTTGTTTAGATGATTAAATAGAATTGCATTGTAAAGTAATTAGCAGTTCTTGCCATAAAATAAGGGTTCTTTCTATATTGAATTTACTCTTACAATTATTGTTTAGGTAGATCAAATCACTACTGCTTGCCACTATGATTTTGTAACTGGAGCTAGAAAAACTTTCCCTGGTTTCTTTGAGTTAGCAAGGAAGTCCCATATAGTATATTTTTTGACCATAATAATTTCACAAAACACTAAAATCAGACAAAGCCACTATTCTTGATGAATCAAGATAGAAGCAAAATAATCCCAAAAATATGTATAAAAAGATAAAAATATCGGGGCTGGCGAGGTGGCGCTAGAGGTAAGGTATTTAGACGCCTGCAAGTGCTAGACAAGGAAGGACCAAGGTTCGATCCCCCAGCTTCCCATATGGTTCCCCCGAAGCCAGGGGCAAATTCTGAGCACTTAGCCAGGAGTAACCGCTGAACATCAAATGGGTGTGGCCCAAAAAACCAAAAAAAATAAAAATGATAAAAATATCAACTGTAATTAAATATTAAAAAAGACCTAATACTGGGGCCGTAGAGATAGCATGGAGGTAGGGCATTTGCCTTGCATGCAGAAGGATGGTGGTTCGAATCCCGGCATCCCATATGGTCTCCCGAGTCTGCTAGGAGTGATTTCTGAGCAGAGAGCAAGGAGTAACCCCTGAGTGCTGCTGGGTGTGACCCAAAAACCAACAAAACAAAACAAAAGACCTAATACTGGGACTGGAGAGATAGCACAGCGGTAGGGGTTTTGCCTTGCACACAGGAGGATGGTCATATGAATCCCGGCATCCCATATGGTCCCCCGAGCCTGCCAGGAGTGATTTCTGAGCATCGAGCCAGGAGTAACCCCTGAGCACTGTTGGGTATGAACCCAAAACAAAACGAATCAAAAAGACCCAATACTGCCCAATACTGGGTAATGTGAATGACTAGTTAACATGGAAACTAAAAAAGTTTTAGAGCTTTTGTTTTGGTCTAGCTTTGCCTCTTTATTTAAAGGGAAGATTTATTAAGTTGCCTAATTGTGATATTGGGACTAATTCCTGACACTATTCATTTCAGAATTAAAACCTGAATTCCTAAAACCTGACTAACCCACACCACAGAAGCCTAGATCCTAATACCAGTTTACTCTTTCTGTTGCCAGTCCCTTCCTGTAAGGGGTTTTATATACAGTAATGAGTCATTTAACTTGTTCAATTTTAGTGAAATCCTACGGTCTTCAGAAGCAGGGCCTAAAGGGTGTTGTCAGCCTATTATTTTTTCCTTCCTTTTTCTGTCTTCAGGGTTCCATTTTGTGTCCTTTTCACTTATCAGAAAACTGAATTCAAAAGATATGGGTATAATAAAATATCAGTGGAAGAATCATCATCAAGAATTCAAAAAGTTAATAAAATTAAATGCCAGATTCTGATAACTTAGTGATTGCCTCTGGGCTTTAGGGAAACATTTCAAGTTTAGTCACTTTCTAGATCTTCCTTTCTTTTAATAAATGGTCTTTCAGGCAACTAGAATATTTTCATAGCTTCTCACTTTGTTTTTATTTCCAGAAGAATCTAATGTTATTCATTAGAAAACAGACAATTCAATGGACTGTGCACCTTTTCCCCATTACCTTGTTACTGATGTAATGACCAGAAAATCTATATTTGCTGTAGCACTTGCCAGGGACTACATCCTCTTAGTTGTTGTACTCACAGATATGATCACCTCTGTGTATGCAGTCAGCACCAGGCAAGGATCAGACACACGACCTCACATTTACAAGACAGGTACTTTAACTCAACAAGTTACACCCAAAGTACCATATTGTGACAGTTATTATAATATGTATTCTTAGAGTACTGTAACAATTGATATATATATATATATGAGAAAAAAAAATACTTAAACCTCAAAAACCTCTCTACACCAGGCTGATATTTTTTCAGAACTATAGAATTTATCCAAGAAAGAAAACAAAAGAAATTGTTATCTACGTTGACAGTGTCTATTCCTTCTCTTTGTGCATTCAGGTTTTTTTGTTTTTTTGCGTGTCCAATTTCCTTCCTTTCATATACCTTAATTTGGTGTAAATTTCTTGGGATTTGAGGTTTTTACCATATCTGGCGTTTCTGAAGGTTGTCATGGCAAAGTAAACTGTTAAAGATGGGTATGCATACTTTTTTTTGTATGTAGGTACCATATCTAAAAGTATTAGCATGATCCTGTAATGAGATAGAGCTAACTCAGTTGGGTCACTGTGACTAAACTGTATTTGCTCTCCCTTGTTAAGAGAGGGAACTCTAACAGTGGCCATTAGGACCCAGTGAAGTTTCTCACTGGTGTAAATTATAGTTGATGGACACCTATCCACTATTTTGCTTTTCTTTGATGAGCCTACTGTGAACAGTGTTAACAATATTTGCCATTTTAAAAAAATATTTTTATTTAATCACATATTTTATTTAAATATATTTATTAAAACATGATTGTGCTTGGGTTTCAGTCATATAAGATGATACCCCCCATAACCAGTGCAACAATCTCATCAACAATGTCCCAAATATCCCTCCTCCCCTGCCTGCCCCCACATGTACTCTAGACAGGCTTTCTACTTTACTCATATATTCTCATTGTTAGGATAGTTCGCAATGTAGTTATTTCTTTATCTAAACTCATCACTCTTTGTGGTGAGGTTCATGAGGTGGGCTGTAATGTTCAGCTGTACTCTCTTTTGTCTCTGAAAATAATTGAGAAATGTCTTTCAGTTTTCTTAAAACCCATAGATGAGTGAGACCATTCTACGTCTTTCTCTCTTTCTGACTTATTTCATTCAGCATAATAAATTTCATGTACATCTATGTATAGGAAAATTTCATGACTTCATCTCTCCGATGGCTGCATAATATTCCATTGTGTATATGTACCACAGTTTCTTTAGCCATTCATCTTGGTTGTTTTCAGAGTCTTGCTATGGTACATAGTGCTGCAATAAATATAGGTGTGAGGAAAGAGTTTTTGTATTGTATTTTTGTGTTCCTAGGGTATATTTTGTGTTCCTAGGGTATATTCCTAGGAGTGGTATAGCTAGATCGTTTGGGAGCTCAATTTCCAGTTTTTGGAGGAATCTCCATATCACTCTCCAGAAAGGTTTAACTAGTTGGCATTCCCACCAGCAATAGATAAGAGTTCCTTTCTCACTGCATCCCCGCCAACACTGCTGTTTTCATTCTTTGTGATGTGTGCCAATCTCTGTGGTGTGAGGTGGTACCTCATAGTTGTTTTGATTTGCATCTCCCTGATGATTAGTGATGTGGGGCATTTTTTCATGTGCCTTTCGGCCATTTGTATTTCTTCTTTGTCAAAGTGTCTGTCCATTTCTTTTCCCCATTTTTTGATGGGATTAGATGTTTTTTTCTTGTAGAGTTCTGTCAGTGCCCTGTATATTTTGGATATTAGCCCCTTATCTGATGGGTATTAGGTGAATAGTTTCTCTCAATCAGTGGATGGCTTTTTTATCCTGGGCACTATATTCTTCGAGGTGCAGAAGCTTCTCATCTTAATATATTCCCATCTGTTAATCTCTGTTTTCACTTGCTCAGAGAGTGCAGTTTCCTCCTTGAAGATGCCTTTAGTCTCAAAGTTCTGGAGTGTTTTACCTACGTGTTCTTCTATATACATTATGGTATCAGGTCTGATATCGAGGTCTTAAATCCATTTGGATTTCACCTTCATACATGATGTTAGCTGGGGATCTAAGTTCACGTTTTTGCAAGTGGCTAGCCAGTTGTACAAACACCACTTGTTGAAGAGGCTTTCCTTGTTCCATTTAGGGTTTCTTGCTCCTTTATAAATGATTAGGTGATTGTATGTCTGGGAAACATTCTCAAGTCTATTCCACTGATCTGTGGGTCTGTTTTTATTTCAATACCGTGCTGGTTTGATAACTATTGCTTTGTAATACAGTATAAAGTTGGGGAAAGTAATGCCTCCCATATTCTTTTTTACCAATAATTGCTTTGGCTATTCAAGGGTGTTTATTGTTCCAAATGAATTTCAAAAGTGCCTGATCCACTTCTTTGAAGAATGTTATGGGTATCTTTAGAGGGATCACATTAAATCTGTACAATGCTTTGGGGAGTATTGCCATTTTAATGATGTTAATCTTGCCAATCCATGAGCAGGGTATATGTTTCCATTTCCATGTGTCCTCTTATTTTTTGGAGCAGTTTTATAGTTTTCTTTGTATAGGTCCTTCACATCTTTAGTCAAGTTGACACTAATGTGTGGCACTAATGTGAATGGGGTTGTTTTCTTAATGTCCATTTCTTCCCTATTATTATTGGTGTATATAAGGCCATTGATTTTCTGTGTTAATTTTGTAGCCTGCCACCTTGCTATATGAGTCTATTGTTTCTAGAAGCTTTTTGGTAGAGTCTTTCTAAGTAAAGTATCATGTCATCTGCAAACAGTAAGAGCTTTTCTTCTTCATTTCCTATCTGGATTCCCTTGATATCTTTTTCTTGGCTGATCGCTATAACAGTGCTATGTTGAATAGGAGTGGTTAGAGAGGACAGCCTTGCCTTGTGTAGAATTAAGATGGAAGGCTTTTAGTTTTTCTCCATTGAGGATAATATTTGCCACTGACTTGTGGTAGATGATCTTACCTATATTGAGAAAAGTTCCTTTTATTCCCATTTGCTGAGAGTTTGTTTTTTTGTTTTTATCAAGAACGGTTGTTGGCGAAATAGAAAAGAGCTGGAAGTTACAGCTCACCTCATAAAGCTCACCACAAACAGTGATGAGTTTAGTTA
The DNA here is from genome assembly GCF_024139225.1 of Suncus etruscus. Taxonomy (NCBI): domain Eukaryota; kingdom Metazoa; phylum Chordata; class Mammalia; order Eulipotyphla; family Soricidae; genus Suncus; species Suncus etruscus. The sequence continues at coordinate 156,212,569 of NC_064850.1, read as the reverse complement.
GAGAAATAACTATGTTTTGAACTATCCTAATAATGAGAATGTATGAGGGAAATAGAAAGGCTGTCTAGAGTACAGGCGGGGGTTGGATGGGGAGGAGGGAGATTTGGGACATTGGTGATGGGAATGTTGCACTGGTGATGGGTGGTGTTCTTTACATGACTGAAACCCAAACACAATCATGTATGTAATAAATTGTTTAAATAAAAAAATTATAAAAAAGAATGAGTGTTGGACTTTATCAAATGTTTTCTCTGTGTCTATTGATATGATCATGTGATTTTGATTTTTCTTGTTGTTGATGTATATTATGTTGATAAATTTATCCTTGCATTCCTGGCATTCCTGGGATGAAACTTGCTTGATCATAATGAATGATCTTCTTGATGAGGCCTTGAATCCTATTTGCCAGGATTTTGTTGAGGATCTTTGCATCTGTGTTCATCAGAGATATTGGTCTGTAATTTTCTTTTTTCATAGCATCTCTGTTTGGTTTAGATATTAAGGTGATGTTGGCTTCATAAAAGCTATTTGGAAGTGTTCCCATTTTTTTGATTTCATGAAAGAGTCTTGCCAGGATTGGTAGTAGTTCCTCTTGAAAGGTTTGAAAGAATTCATTAGTGAATCCATCTGGGCCTGGGCTTTGTTTTTGGGCAGACATTTGATTACCGTTTTAATTTCATCAATAGTGATGGGGTTGTTTAAATATGCTACATCCTCTTTATTGAACCATGGGAGGTTATAAGAGTCCAAGAATTTATCCATTTCTTCCAGGTTCTCCTTTTTAGTGGCATAGAGTTTCTCAAAGTAGTTTCTGATTACCCTTTGAATCTCTGCCATATTGGTAGTGATCTCCCCTTTTTCAATTCTAATATGAGTTATTAGTTTTTTCTCTCTCTTTTTTGTTAGTTTGGCTAATGGTCTATCAATCTTGTTTATTTTTTCAAAGAACCAACTTCTGCTTTTGTTGATCTTTTAGATAGTTTTTAGGGTTTCCACTTCATTGATTTCTACTCTCAGCCTTGTTATTTCCTTCTGTATCCCTATTTTTGGATCCTTTTGTTGAGCATTTTCTAATTCTATGAGCTGCGTCATTAAGCTATTCAGGTAGGCCCCTTCTTCCTTCCTGACGTTTGCTTGCAAAGCTATAAATTTTTCTCTCAGTACTGCTTTTGCTGTGTCCCATAAGTTCTGATAGTTGTGTCTTTATTATCATTTGTTTCTAGGAAAGTTTTGAATTAGTCTTTGATTTTATCTCGGACCCACTGGTTATTCAGTATTAGGCTGTTTAACTTCCAGGTGTTAAAGTTTTTCTTCTGTGTCCCTTTGGATTTCACATATAATTTAGAGCCTTGTGGTCAGTGAAGGTAGCCTGCAAAATTTCTAAACTCTTAATATTAAGGAGGTATGTTTTATGTGCTAGCATGTAGTCTATCCTGGAGAATGTCCCATGCACATTGGAGAAAAGTGTGTATCCAGGTTTCTGGGGGTGGAGTGTTCTATATTTATCTACTAGGCCTCTTTCTTCCATTTCTCTTCTCAGGTCTAGTATGTTTTTGTTGGATTTCAGTCTGGTTGACCTATCCAGTGTTGACAAAGCCATGTTGAGGTACCCCACAATTATTGTGTTATTGATATTATTTTTCAGATTTGTCAACAATTAAATATTTTATTAATATTTAGTATTAAATATATTGCTGACCCCTCATTCGGTGCATATATGTTTAGGAGAGTGATTTCTTCCTGCTGTATGTATCCCTTGATTAGTACAAAATGTCCACCTTTGTCCCTTACAACTTTCCTAAATATAAAGTTTGCATCATCTGATATTAGTATGGTCACTCCAGCTTTTATATGGGTGTTGTTTGCTTGGATAATTTTCCTCCAGCCTTTTATTTTGAGTCGATGTTTGTTCTGACTATTCAGGTGCGTTTCTTGTAGGGAGCAGAAGGTTGGATTGAGTTTTTTGATCCATTTAGCCACTCTGTGTCTCTTAACTTGTGCATTTAGTCTATTGACATTAAGAGAAAGAATTGTCCTGAGATTTAGTGCCATCTTTATATCGTAGTTTGGTATGTCTTTTAATCAGTCTTGTCTTAAAGTAGATCTTTTACTTTTTCTCTTAAGACTTGTTTTGAGTCTGTAAATTTTCTGAGCTGTTGTTTGTCTGTGAAACCATGTATTCTTCCTTCAAACCTGAAAGTGAGTTTTGCTGCGTGCAGTATTCTAGGTAAAGCATTATTACATTGAGTTTTGTCACTATGTCCCACCACTGCTTTCCTGCCATGAGTGTTTCTGGTGACAGGTCTTTTGTAAATTAAGGATGTTCTCTTGAATGTAATTTTCCTTTTTGATCTTGCTACTTTCAGAATTCTGTCTCTATCTGTGTGATTAGTCATTGTGACTAGGATGTGTCTTGGGGTGTTTTTTTCTGGGGTCTCTTTTAGTTTGTACTTTTCTGGCATGCAGGATTTGATCACATATATTCTTTAGTCTGGTAGTTTCTCTTTAATGATGTTTTTGACCATTGATTCTTCCTGTAGATTTTCTTCCTGGGTCTCTGGGACTCCAATGATTCTTAAGTTGTTTCTTTTGAGCTTATCATAGACTTCTATTTTCATCTGCTAACATTATTTAACTAATTTTTCCTTTGTCTGTTCATTTGCTTTAAGTTTTTTTCCAATCTCTCCTGCTGTATGAAGTTGTTATTTATCTCATCTTCCACAGCTCCAATTTTATTCTCAGTTTCTGTTAGCCTTTTGGAGAGCATATCCATTTTGCCATTCAATTCGTTCACTGAGTTTTACAGACCTGTTATTTGACCTGTTATTTCAGTTTGGAGTTTTCTGATTTCTGTGTTCATATTTTTTTGGTTCTTATTAGTGTTCTGTTCAACTCGATTCATAGTTTCTTTGAGTTCTGTGAGCATCTTCCATATTTCTTCTCTAAAGTCCTTATCTGAGAGACTGCCTAGATGGTTGGACGTTTTCCAGTTATTAGAGTTGCCATCTTCCTTCTCTATTCCTGATGCTGGCCTGCGTTGTATCCCCATTGTCACACTTGTATTGTGGGTTTTTCTACGTGTTGTGGTGGTATTCGTTGGCTAAATGATGCACGGGCCACGCTCCTCTGGCTCCACCCTTTTTGAGTGGGTTGACTCGCCTCTAAGGAAGGGGAGCTCTCATGGATGAAGCCTCACACAGGATCAAATCTTAGGCCTGAGTACGCAGCAGAGAAGACAGTCCAGAGAGAAATTCTGGGCTTCAGAGATCAGCACTGTTCCTAGTGTGATTTTTTTTTCTTCTTGTTGCAGTGGTGTTTTTTCACTTGAAAGAGCACACAGCCGCAAAGTGGCTCTTCTGGAGCCTCTGGGAGAGCGATTTTGCTGGGCCCTTTTAAACCCATTCCCAAGAGGTTCAGGAAATTGGACTGTAGAAAAACAAGCACACGCAACACGCACAGTTTCTCACAGTCAGGAACCACTGGGCAGGTGTAGATTTTCCCAATCTGACATCACAAAGAGGGGACCTGCCTTTCTGCAAAATACTGCTGATAGCCAGTTTTCACATTTGGACACAGTTCCTTGTTGTTCCTGCCCAGCCTGAATGAGTCTCTGGGAGAGTTATATATCTGGACCCTTTTTGGCCCTCTCCCGAGAGGTTCAGAAGACAGGACAGTAGAAAAACACGCACAGGGAACACTCACAGTTTGTCACAGTTGGTAACCACTGGGCAGGTAACACCTTGCCATTTTTTTAACTTATTTTTTTCTTTTTGATCAGGAATTACTCCTCTCTCTACACTTAGGAATTACTCCTGGCAGGGCAGTACTTGACAGATGTATGGCATGCTTAGAATTGGATCTAGTTCAATTGCATTTAAGTCAAGAAGCACCCACTGTACTATTTCTCCAACACCTATTTTACCATTTTTAAATTACACTTTTTTTTTGTATTAAAACACCATGCTTTAGGACTGGCGAGGTGGCGCTAGAGGCAAGGTGTCTGCCTTGCAAGCGCTAGCCAAGGAAAGACTGCGGTTCGATCCCTGGCATCCCATATGGTCCCCCCAAGCCAGGGACAATTTCTGAGTGCTTAGCCAGGAGTTACCACTGAGTATCAAATGGATGTGGCCCGAAAAACAAAAAAAAGAAAAGAACCATGCTTTAACAATGTATTCATAATTGAATGTTATGTAAACCATGTTTCAGGACCTTCCCACCATCAGTGTTAACTTCCCTGCAGCATTTCTCCAGGTTCCCTCCCACCACCATCCTATCCCTTAACTTACCTCTTTGACAGGTACATCTAAATTACAACAATAAAGCTTAAGTTAACTTTAAGAATGTGGATTTTGCAAAGGACAACATTTATTTCAGGGACACCAGAAATCTTAATTTTTGTGTTCCAAATTTTACTTATTTTCTCTACTATGGTTGAGGATCAAGTATTTCCCTATCTTGTTAGTATCTTGCCAAATGAGATACCTAATATAATCTTAACTTAGTCTTGCCACATAAAATTTATCCCAGAACTTCTTTTTTTCCTTTATTTTTGGGGGGGGGTGGGGGTCACACCTGACGGTGCTCAGGGATTACTCCTGATTCTGTGCTCAGAAATTGCTCCTGGCAGGCTTGCGGGACCATATGGGATGCCAGGATTCGAACCAACGACCTTCTGCATTCAGGGCAAACGCTGTATCTCCATCCTATCTTTCTGGCCCTCATCCCAGAATTTCATATTTTTTTATTTGGAAGATACTAGGCATAAAATTATCAGATCTAGTTTTTCAAAGTAAAAACATGTACAATTAGGAAAATTAGAGAATTGGAATGAATGAAGAATTGGATCAGAAAATGACTATCCATAGTTTTAAAAACATAGTAGATTCTTGACTTATTTCCTAAGTGTTGCAAGTCAGTCCTTGATGAGGTTGACTGATGGAGGGATGGAGGTTGAGGCCTTTCTCCTCCAGCTTGGACCACGCGTCTGTTACCCTGTTCAGCTGGTGGTTTTGAGGTGAAATGTGGCGGGAAGAAAGCCAACAGGCAGGCAGGCTTCCAAAGAAAATAGCTCTTTATTCCATGAAGAGGTCAATGTCAAAAGGTCTAAGAATAGGCCCTAGAAAAAAAGCCTCTTGCCTTCCACAGACCCTTGCTTTTATGCCCCAGAATCAGGTACCACCCAATGGTGGGATCAGGTACCACCCAATGGTGGGAGCAGAATCAGGTACCACCCTAGGGTGGGAGCAGAATGCCAGGTCACACCCTAGGGTAGGACACAATCACTGATCAGGGTAGGGTCAGTAATATAATAATCCCATTAAAATGTTTACATACATAATACCAAGATATCCCCAAAACACACTTCATAGGTAGCATACTATCCTGAAATATCCAGCGCTCACGGGTTACTTCTGAGCTTTATGCTCAGAAATCGCTCCTGTCAGGCTCGAGGGATCAAATGGGATGCTGGGACTCGAACCACCGTACTTCTGCATCTAAAGCAAATGCCCCTACCGACGTGCTTTCTCTCCAGCCCCCTATCCTGAAATTTAGAACAATTTTAAATAGATAACTTAAAGATAGACAAACTTAAACAACAAGAGAGAGAAATTAAAGCACTGAGTGCATAAATTATAAATAGAAGAACTGGGTTTTAGTCCTTGGTACCACATGGCCCTCTGACCTCTGTTGAAAATAGCTCCTGAGCAATGTGCTAGGAAAAACTCTTGAGCATTATCAGGTATTGCCCAAAGCAAATAAAAATTTAAATCTGGGGTTAAGTTTGCATTATTATTACATAGCACATTCAACAAAATTATGACAGAATAAAACTCCCACATCTTGGGTTTGAACTCTAGTAAAATATAGCACATTTTACCAATTATGAACTGAGTTTTAAGGATACTGTGGGATAAATTCCTGTGCCAGTGTTTCAGGGCTCTTCCAGTACTTTTTGTTTTGTTCTGTTTTGTTTTTGGCAAGGTTCAGAAATTATTCCTAGCAGGACTCAGGTAACCATTATTGGATGCCAGAGATTGAACCCATGTTGACTGCATGCAAGGCAATCACCATATCCATTGTACTATCTCTCTTTACTCCTCAGTCTATTTTAATTTTATATTTTCTGTGATTAACTGTATTTCCCTTGCTTCAGCAATATGCTAGAGAAATTTTACTTCAGATTATACTACTTGATGTACATGATTTTATTTCAGCATCAAAATAAATTTTTTTTTGCAGGGGTCCTCAAACTTTTTAAACAGGGGGCCAGTTCACTGTCCCTCAGACCATTGGAGGGTCTGACTATAGTAAAAACAAAACTTATGAACGAATTCTTATGCACACTGCATGTATCTTATTATGCAATGAAGAAACAAAACAGATAAAATACAATATGTGGCCCGCGGGCCATAGTTTGAGGACCACTGGTTGTGCATCAATCATATATGGACAATATTATTTAGACAGTGACGAGTGATTGATGAAACTGTACTAGTGTAATTATTGACTACAAAATTGCTCAAAACAATATATACATATGACATAATTTTTATCTTTACATATAAATTAATCTTTACATAAAAATAATATGGAATATTTTTTTCTTAATTTGTCACATATTCCATACATATTGAAGCTTGATAGTTCAGCCTAGAATTTTTCCCAATGGTAAAGAAGACCTTTAAAATATACTTTTATGACTGAATCACAACTTGGATTTTAGTGTTCAATGTCTTGTGGGCTACTAAGAGGACAGGTGCACTTTCCCTAAGTAACTATAATACTTTACAATATAAGATAAAACTCCATACACAAAAATTAAATATGGCTAAGAAAATAATGTAAAATTTTGACTTTCCAATATAAAGCCTGATTAAAAACAAAATTTAAAGTATTATTTGTTTTTCTCTATTTTATAATCATCAATTGCATTGCTAGAGTTAGAAATGGAAATATTTTCAGGACCAGAGACATAGTACAGCAGGGTATGGTTATTGCCATCCACCAAAATGACCTGGGCTTGATCCATAGCATCCTATATGGTTCCCTGAGCTGGCCAGGAGTGCAGAGTCAGAGGGTCTGGCCTCAAAACAAAACAAAAAATGGAAATGTTTTAGAATGCTCACCAACATTCTCAATATTAAAAAAAATATTTAAAGAAGGTGCTTCATGTAGTTGACATAGTTTACCATAATATAATTGTTTCTAGATAAGTGAGAGCAAAGTTATTAAAAAATAATGGAGGCCAGAGTGATAACAGAGGTGTAGGGCATTTGCCTTGCATGTCAGTCAAACCAGATCAATTCTCAAAAAACCATATGAATCTACAGGAGTAATTTTTTTATTCAAAAAATTTTGAGACATTTTTATTTTTATTTTTACCACAGTGGATAAAAATCTTTCACAGTAATATTTTAGATATGTAGTGACATTGAATCAGGAGTATTCCTTCCTCCAATGTTGTCCTCCCTCCACCCGTATTCCCAGAATGCATCCCATATTCCCCTCCAGCTAGTATAAGTGGTCCCCTCTGTGTCTAGCTTGTTGTAGATTGGGTATCAATTCTGTTGTCGTTGGCTTTGGATTTGGTTTTAAGTTTGATCATTTTTTTTATTTCTACTTGATGTTCATACGACTGTTAGGTCTTAGTACCTTCCATTATTTCTCCTCCAATTTGTGAGGTAGAGCAAGATGGTTCAAATTATGTGGTTCTGTTAGAAGGAAAGAAGAAAAAAAGGGGGGGCAAAAATCAAACAAGCAAAAAAATGAAAGGAGCCCTTCTAGAGGTTATACATATCAATTTAAGAGAAGAAAGGGGAAAAGAAAGAAAAACATAACAAGAATACAGGAGTAATTTTTGAGTGCACAGACATGAGTAGCCACTGAGATTGCAGACCCTAAACACACACACAAAAAAAGAGAAATAAAAGAAAGAAAAAGAGAAAGAAAAAAAATGAGGAAGGAAGGAAAAAAGGAAGGAAGAAGGACAGAAAGAGAAAAGAAAGAAAAAATTAAAAATAAGTACAGTGACAAGTAAATTGGCAAAAATTTGTGTGTCCAATGAAGTCATAAAAACAATGGCAGGTTTAATAAGTTCTTGTTTGCTATATATTATGTTATTTATTTTATTTGTTTCTTAACACTAAACGACCTGTTACACATTGGTGTGTTCCTTATAAGGATGATAGCATCAAACAAATAAAGTTCCAGAAATTCAAAGTACTATTACTGACTACAGCTTTTGTGAGCATGTTCTCAGCTGCCAGTCCTCCTAGATTAGAAGAAAGTTGGGGGGGGGGGGGTGCTCTCACTAGCTCCATAAAAGCCCAAATGATATCCGCCCCAATATAGGCATATCTAAAGTTTGATCAGATTGGTGTCTCATAGAGGAGTGATAAGGCAGGGCTGTAGGCAAAGTGGCGATGATGGGTGATGGATACAGCAGGCATGACTTTGGCAGGGCAGGGTCTTGGCCCATCCATTCCTCCAAAGGTTGCCAGGTTCCGGTTTTGTGGCTGGTGTATACATGCTACTTTACAGTTTGCTTTACATGTCTTTTGAGAAAAAAGTAAGTCTATGGAGCTGGCCTGGTGTAAACATACTCATTATTTTTATATAAATTAAGAAGTAAATATTCACCTTTCAAGAAGACTATACACCAAATAGGGAGGTATTTACATTTCTTGCATTTTTAAAACTTAAATTATGTAAAAAAGAAGGTGGCAGCATTTTATTGTCTACTATTTTTTTTACCTATTCATAATTTTTTTTGACAATTACAGTGGTGGAAAATGGGACAAAGAAATTATGCAGCAACTGCTTTATGTAATGCTATTTTCTGTAACAAAGAAAACAACATAAAATGTTTCTTTGCTTTTCTATCTCCAAATTCACATTGTGGCTCGTTTGTCACATGGATACCAGTTTCCCCTCAAAAAACTACTTCATGCCTACTTCACTTCCCTTTTTCTTTTTTTTTTTTCACGTCCCCTTTTCTAGACCATTCATACTTGCATAACTTAATAAAATCTTGGTAAAGGACTTGACAAGACTAATGAAATTAGCATGAGGTTAGTTTTTAATATTTTACATTATCTTGAACTTTTATGTTTTGATATTTTGATCTCTACTTCTCTTTTCAAAACTCTGGGTAAATTTTTTTATCATATTTTTAATTTAAACATCATGGTTACAAGGTTGTTCATACTACAGTTATTTTTTTACAGCTATAGTTTTTCATTATTGAGTAACAGTCATACAATATATAACAACCTTAACTAGTGCGCATTCCCACCACCAATGTCAACAAAACTCTTGAAAATTAAGTACTTTTACTTTTAGTCTTGTTTGTATATTTATTTCTCAGTCTCCAAGAATTAAATAAATTTACTGAGAATTAACAGCCATTTTTGTTTATAGGTTTCCCCTTTATCTAAAAGTATAACATGCTTATGAAATCTTTTCTGACCTAAAATGACATCAAGCAAAGAAGCAATTACCACTGATATATTTGGAAAAATTTGTATTCCTAAAAACAAAATAATTTATCAAATCAGACTATGTAATACACAAAAGCTAAGCATACACATAAAATCTACCTAACACTAACATGGCAAAGGCAGAAATGTTATGATAAATACACTTTCTATCAAAAGTACAGATAATGTGTGCAATCTTTTCACTAAGATTGAAATGCTGAACTATGTCTAATTTTACACCAAGGTGAACACCCTTAGGAGCATTTTTAGACATTTTGATATCTTTAATTCTATTTTGCTAATGGATGCACAAAATTAATAGAGATAAAACATAGATGCTTATGAACACAGTTCAAACTAAAATTTCGTTTTGCTTGGTTACTGAGTGTAGCTCACAACAAGGATATCAGTGGGGTCAGTCCAGGGTACACAGTGCCTCTAGGATGACTAGAATGATGCAAAACATATGCTGAGAAGACTGGAAGATAGTACAGATGGTAGGGTACTTATTTGTCTTGAGTGTAGCCCATATGGGTTCAATTCCCAGCAACTCCTATGATCCCCCAAACACTTCCAGGAGTAATTCCTGAATAAAGAGACAGGAGTGAACTCTGAGCATGAACAAGTATGGCCAAAAAAATAAACACAACACAACAAACAAAAATATACTGAACACTGGTTTTACATTTCACCTTTTGTTGTAAATAGAAAGGTATCCTTAGATTACATCAGGTTAATCAAAAGGGGTGTTATTGCCTGCCTTGGAAAAGTCAAGTGGAATAATGTAAACTTTTCTTTCTTTTTTGTTTTTGTTTTTGGTTCATACCTGTGGTGCTCAGGGGTTACTCCTGGCTCTGTGCTCAGAAATTGTTCCTGGCTCAGGATGTTGGGGATTGAACCGAAGTTAGTCCTGGGTCAGCAGCGTGCAAGGCAAATACCCTACCACTGCCTCATTGCTCGCCCCCTAATGTAAACTTTTCTAAAGTAACTCATATCTATATCTCTGAAGAATTCCTAAAGAAACTCTAACCCCTTATCTGGGGTGCTGTCAGATTTCATTTCAGAGTATAGGACAGGCTGCTCTAACTATCTGTGCTAAGTGCTGGTTGATAAACTTAAATGGAAATTGGCTTCTTTGACAACTAGCTCTATATAACAGGAAAGAAGGAATGGCAGTATATAGTGATGGGAATGAAGAGGCAAATCTGGTGATAATACTATTCATACTTGGAATCAGTTAACAGCAATAAGTGTTCACATAATACCAATGCCTTGAACTCCACATTTCTCATAGTCACTTTGTAATCCACATGATGGATTTAACATTTATTCTATGATTTATATTACTGTTTGACCCTCTATTTTAGCTTTTCTTACTATACTAGACCTTAGCTTCCATACTCCAACTTTTATCATGACATTGCATACAACTCTTAGAATTTTTCCACCAGAAGAAAATGGTAGGTAAGAAAAATAATTAAAATGCCAACTCACTGATGTCACTGGATAAAAGGATTACTCTGTCCCCTCACTTACTTTTAATTAATTTGGTTGATAATTTTGACTCCACATTATAAGGCACAGGGAAAGAAAACAGTTAAAGTTACACAGAGAAATAAGAATAAAATAATAGAAAGAATAAATAGAAAAGAGGAACAATGTGTTGTGATTGAAAGGCATAATAGAGACTAGATCACTGACTTCAAAGAATCTTTATATATTCCAGTTATATGCCAGGTTCTGTGCCAGGTACTTAGTCTATGAGGGTCTATAAAGTTTCTGTCCAAGACACTAATGCTTGCAGTAAAGATTCCCACAGTTAACAAAGCCAATCATAAATGGAGAGACATGTAAGCCTGGCCTATCTTTATATTCCATGGAGATTAATTTTCAAGAACTGTAAACTGAAGCAAAAGGAAGCAATAAGAAAAGTATGTATCAATTGAGAGAATATTTATATCATATAGCATTATCATTTTATGTTTTAAAACTGTTTCTGGAAAATTGGAAGGAGGTAAAGACATTTTTTTTGCATCAGGTTGTGGTTGCGGACTTAATTCCAATATTTATGGTTCCCTGACCAACTATAACATATTTGGCCCTCAAACAAAAGCCAGCTGTGCCCACTAAGCATTGTTGGGTATAATCTGAAAATTAAAAAAAAAAACACAAAGAATTTATTTTAGTACTGAGTGACTAAAATATTTATTCACATCCTAAGACATATTTTGAGAAAGAACTTTTTTAGCCCATTTCTCTTGTTATATTCTAAATTCCTTCAAATTATTCCAATGTCTTTATTAGCATACCTCATCAAGGATAGACAAATTATAATTGTATGTTGTTTGAATTTCTTGTAGCCAGATATCCCCCAAAATAGGACTGTGTGGTTGCCTGGGAGTATGCAAGTGCGCGGCACTAGCTTTTGAACTCATGGCCTTGTATTTTGGGGCAAATAGCTTAAGCGATTCATGAATCTTCTGGCCCTCTATGTTGTTTGGATTTAACTCAGTATCAGTACAAATTAAGTTGAAAAAAATTAATGCAAACGCACTACTTCCTAAATAGTTATTTTCAAATACGCAGATATTTGCCTAATTCAAACAATACTCCCCCCTTAAAACAGATCTTTTTTGTACATACAACCTTAATTGCAAGCATAATTACTCCCTGCAATAAACCTGGAACTGGTAGTGAATACAATTTAGAATAAACAATGAACTGAAAACACTTTGCTACTATTAGTTCTGTTTTTTTTTTTTTTTTTTAATTTGTGTTTTAGGGTCACACCTGGTAATGCTCAGAGCTTGTTCTTGGTTCTGCATTCTGGAATCATTTTGGTGGGGATCAGGAAATGAAACCTTGTCAACTGCACGCAAGACAGTTTCTCTACCCTAATACTATCAATCCACACCCTGATTATTAATTCTAGTTTGTGTTACATGGTTTTATCTCAAACAGGGGAAAAGTTATCCTCTACATTTTTTGCAGACAGTTTTAAAATAAAAACTATAATACTTGAATGTTGTCAGAAAAAGTAAAATAAAATGTCAGGAAAATAAAAATAAAATAAGAGAGATATCCCTCTTTCTTAGTTATAACTTAAAATTTTGTATTTTTTTTATTCTTATGAAACTGACAGTTTAACCTCCTGATGATATTTAATTAAGTGGGCCTTGCATTGTGTCTAGGATGTGTCTTGGGTTGCCTTTCTTTGGATCTCTTTTCGCTGGTACTTTTCAAGCATGTAGGATTTGGTTGCATGCACTGTTTGGCTCTGGGAGTTTCTCTGTGATAATGAGTTTGATCGTTAAAATTTCATGGGAATTTTTGTCCTCTGTCTCTGAGACTTTAATGAATCTTAAGATGTTGCTGTTGAATTTATCAAAGATTTCTATTTTCATCTGTTCCCATTCTATAATATACCATTGTCCGACCTTTTGTTTTGAGGCTCTTTTCCAGCCTCTTCTGTTGTATGGAGTTGTTATGCATCTCATCTTCCAGCTCTGATTCTGTCTTCCACCATTGTTACTCTGTTGGAGAGACTTTCTAGTGAGGTTTTCATTTCGCTTACCAAGTTTTTCAGCCCTGTTATTTCATTTTGAAGTTTTCTTATAACTACTCTCAGGTCCTCTTGATTCTTCTTTGTGGCACGTTCCATTAGTTCCATTCTTTCTTTGAGTTCTATGAACATCCTATTTCTTCTCTAAACTCCCTTATCTGAGAGAGTAAATAGATGGTTGGTATTTTTCAATAACTAGAGTTACATCTTCATTCTCTAAACTTGGTGGGGCTCGGCGTTGTTTCCTCATAGTCGCATTTGTAGTGTGATGTTTTCTTTGCCCTGTACAGGTGTCCCTTTATTAGGAGGAGTGTGTGGCTGCAGAGCTATTCTATTGACCTAATCTATTAAGTGAAATATTAGTCATTATTTCTTGGGTTGTTTGAGATATACAAACTCTAACTTTTTCTCCTCCTCCTCCTTTTCTTCTCCTTTTCTCTTCTTCTTCTCCTCCTCTTCCTCTCCTCCTCCTCCTCTTCCTTTCCTCCTCCTCTTCCTCTCCTCCTCCTCTTCCTCTCCTCTCCTTCTCCTTTTCCTCTCCTCCTACTCTTCCTCTCCTCTCCTTCTCCTCCTCTTTCTCTCTTCCTCCTCCTCCTCCTCCTCCTTCTTCTTCTTCTTCCTCCTCCTCCTCTTCTGCCTCACCTGGCTGTAGTCAGGGGTTACTCTTGCCTCTGCACACTCAGAAATATGGCAAAGTATCATATGGATGCTTGTGATGGAACTCAGGTTGGCCACATGCAAGGCAAATGTCCTACCTGCTGGGCTATTGTTTGGCCCCAGGTTTGCTTTGTAATTTGCCAAGGAATGAGTACATAAAATTCAAAGTAGTCTGATAAGTAATCTTTATGATCCGCAGAATTCAGTCATGAAGATTTAACTGGTTCCAAATTTTGCTGAGTTGTATCATTCCTTAGTTATAGGCACCATTTTTAAGAGAAGACATGAAAACTCTAGCTCATGCTGCATTTTACTGCATCCTTCCTTGATCCTTGTCTGCTTTAGAAAGTCAGAGATGACTTCTATTATGGCTAGTTCCCATTGAAGGTACAATAGATAAGTATGTAAAATGATTAATAAATCTATTTTAAGGGGTTCTACTGGCCCTAATCTATGGTCATTACTTTCCCATCTAAAACATATATTTTTAGAGCAATAATCTCATTTTATGTTTCTGGCATTTAATCCTGACAATAAAAACAAAAAACTATACTTAGAATCAGCATCAGACATGAAAGGGATTTTGAAAATGGTTCAGGGTAGTGACTCCCAACTTGGACTTTGCCTTATTGCTCCTGAAGAAAGCAATATGTACAATTTATACCATCTAAAGGACCAGTGAATATAGGGTGAATATAAGGTTCATATAAGACCATAGAGAGGATAATGTGGGACGTGGATTTTTAAAAAGACCACCATTACATATGTATGAGGCCCTTAATTCCAATCTTCTTCCTTGCATGATTTCTGCAAAATCAAGTACTGCTGGATGTAGACATAGCACCCTAGAATCATTGGGGACTACCTCTATTGAGAACTAAAAAGTATTTAACTCAGCATAATAGATGAGTGAAATAAGTCAGAGGGAGAGAGATAGACACAGAATAGTTTCACTCATCTATGGGTTTTAAGACAAAGAAAAGACATTTTTACAATAATTCCCAGAGACAGAAGAGAGGAGAGCTGGAAGGTCCAGCTTACAACATGAAGTGTTACTATCATAGTTACTGTTATACAATAATTTTGTGTGTATATATATATATACTGTTATACACTTATAGTAGAGTTTTAAAAACTCAGAGTGGTGAGTGCAGTTAGAGAAATAACTACATTGAGAACTATCATGACAATGTGAATGAATGGAAGCCTGTCTAGAGTATAAGCAGGGGTGGGATGGGGAGGAGGGAGATTCAGGACATTGGTGATGGAATGTTGCACTGGTAAAAGGGGTGTTATTTATATGACTGAAACCCAACTACAATTATATTTGTAATCAAGGTGTGTAAATAAAGATATTAATTTAAAATATATGAACAATTTTTGCTATAATTAGGTTACATAATAACATTTTAATTTTGAAAATAATAGATATATTTAAAAAAAGAGAGAGAACTAAAAAGTAGGAGCCAGAGTGATAGCCTAGTCGGTGGGTGTTTGCCTTGCAGGGGGCCAATCCAAGTTCAATTGCTATTTTAAGCAATAGTCTCAATTTAGAGCTAATAACAAAAGAAAAAGAGATTTTTTTTTTCTATTTTGGTTTTGAACTACAATGCTCAGGGTTACTCCTGGCTCTTCACTCAGAAATTACTATTGGCAGGTATAGTGGACCATATGGTACTTTGAAAAATCAAATCCAGATAGGCCGGATGCAAAGTAAACATCCTACCACTGTGGTATTGCTGGGACCCCAAGAAATTTTTATTTTAAAAATCTTTCCACAGCAAGTGACTGACTTAACAGTAGGAGCCATAAATCTTACTTACTAAGTGGTTTTGTTGTGTTTCATTCTCATTATATTCAGATTTTGTATAGCATTTTTTCTTCCCAGAGAAGAAAGGAAGGAAGGTAGGAAGACAGGCAGGAAGGAAGAAGGAAAAAAGGAGGAAGAAAGGAAGGAAGGGAGAAAGAAAGGAGAAGGGAAGGAAAAAAGGAAGGAAGGATAAAAAGGAAAATGAGGTGATGGAGGAGGAGCAAAGAGGTTAGAAAAGGCAAAAAATAAGTGGATTAAATAGTGAAGCATGATCCATAATTATCTGAAAAAAACTCAAATTGAACATCTGTCAGTTCTGTCATACGCATGTAATTAGACATTAAAAATAAGGAATGAGGACACTGGTGTATCAATAACTCAAAGTAGAATTACTTGAAAAGTTCTTAATTTCATACTGGTTGTGTAGATAAGAATAATGGCTTATATTAAGGATACTCATATTTGGGTCTTGAGTGATAATTAGACGAATAGAACATGCTGGATTTGATCCACAGCTTCCAAAGTTTTCCCTCTCACTATTATGGTGACTCACTCACTATTCTTATGACATTGATAAACACATGTCACAGGTAAGGACTAATGTTTTTTCTCCCAAGAAAACAGATTTGAACAGAGATACAGGACCAAGAATAGAAAAGCTGATTTTGCTGAAGGGTGAGGGGTGGGAGGTGTCACACACACATTGGGATCACCACTGAAGGGACTGGGGTGGCCATATATATATGTGGTGCCTAAAACAAATCTAGGTCTGTTTTGAGCAATGGCGTGAAACAAATGATTTTCCTGCTGTATTATCTCTCTGGTGCTGAATTTAAATATTAAGAATATTTAAGGGCCGGTGAGATAGCATGGAGGTAAGGCGTTTGCCTTTCATGCAGAAGGTCATCAGTTCAAATCCCGGTGTCCCATATGGTCCCCTGTGCCTGCCAGGAGCAATTTCTGAGCCTGGAGCCAGGAATAACCCCTGAGCACTGCCGGGTGCGACCCAAAAATCACACACACAAAAAGAATATTTAAATATTAATATTAATATTAAATATTTAAGAATTAGGGATCCACAAAGTATTCTGGATTCCTTCCTTTTGAGTTTTTAAAGATTCCCTAAAACCTCATGATCTCTTCTATATTTTTTTTAGACAAAGATGCAAAGAGAGGACAAGATGAAGTTACAGTGGAAAGGCAATCACTCATAAACAGAATTCTCAAAGAAATCCTCTTGCTGACACCTTAATTTTGAATTTTCAGCCAAAAAAATTAAGAAAAATAAAACAAAATACATGCACATTTACTTTGTCTCTCAAGCCCCCAAATTGTAGTACATTATAACATTTCTTAGCAGTAAACAAAGCAATCCAAAGCCACAAAATTTATGCAACTCCTTTAACATTAAAGGCTATAGTATTGTTTAACACAATTGATCATAATACATTATTTCATTAAGGATGAGTCAAAGGAGCACAGCAAAGATGGTGTTAGTGTGGAAATTGTTTGCATAGGCCCAGCAAAATATAGGGGACATGGAAAGTAAAAGCCTTGGTCTAAATACAAGGAGACCCTACCTCTGAAGTTTTCTGGCATAAGACCAACTCTAGGCTCCAGGCATGGTTGTCCAACCCAAGTCATTGTCTGTAGTGCCAATACACTTTTATTTTTCACACAGTCACTGTTGTTGGATCTCTTCTATTTTTGACAATTTTATTTCTTTCAGTTATAATAACTTTGTCCCTTTTATTTAGCTTAGTTAGTTCTTATTCTTTTAAGCAAAAGAGCCATGTTGCATATATAAAAAATGAGATTGTGTTCACATGAAGGCATTTTGCTTCACATTTTTTATGTCCTTAAAATACCATTTTGTCTATAACACTCTGTATTTAAAAATATAAAAGTTCCTATTTCTATTTTCTAAAGGCTTTTTTGATTAATGTGATTGGTTTGAAATAGGCTCTTAGAGTAGATAACAATTAGATATAAATATTGAAGAGTGTTGGGTAATTTTTCCATTTTTGTTCTTGTGAATTAGCAAATGCATTTCTAATTATTGCCCTTAAATCAAAAATGAATGTGGAAAAAATTAAATATCATTAATAATTCAATATGTAGGAAGCATAATTTTATCCTTCTTTACAAGATAACATGCTGACATTGCTGTATTCTGGTAGGCTCACTTAAAAGGTATGATTACAGAAAGTCTGCATTTAAGGGATCATTAATATTTCTCTTTACTTCAGAAAAGACACTGAGAGTTTTCTCTTTCCTATCAAAAAGGACTACAAGGATATTTCTGATAATATATGTAACAAAGAATTTTTTAAATTTTTTTATTTAAACAAATTTATTACATACATGATTGTGTTTGGGTTTCAGTCATGTAAAGAATACCACCCATCACCAGTGCAACATTCCCATCACCAATGTCCCAAATCTCCCTCCTCCCCACCCGACCCACACCTGTACTCTAGACAGACTTTCTATTTCCCTCGTACATTCTCATTATTAGGATAATTCGAAACTTAGTTATTTCTCTAACTAAACTCATCCCTGTTTGTGGTGAGCTTCATGAGGTGAGCTGTAACTTCCAGCTCTTTTCTCTTTTGTGTCTGAAAGTTATTATTGCAAGAATGTCTTTCATTTGTAACAAAGAATTTTGATAGAAGTATAAATTAAACATGTAACTGAGTCTTCTGTTTTACTGCATGCACCTTATTCTATGCTAGAATAATAGAGATGTGGAGCAATATATGTGATTTTGTGACAAATATCTTGTTAATGTAAAACATTGAAGAAGAAGCTCATAGAAAATTTGCTGAATAACCAGAGTAATTCCCTCCATTTGCCTGAAGAATTTTAATAAAGGGAATTGTATATTTAACTGCATAAATAAAACATGATTGTTCAATTCTGCCTGTCTACTTCTTTCAATAGATACACAATTATTTTCATTCATTCCCCAAAGTCCTTTCTATTAAAAAGATGAGTTAACTGTAGATTGAAGCTTGTTAAAGGTGTCTAAGCACAAAGAAAGGGAGTAATTTCACTTTTCGGAGAACTATTGTATTGCCTCTAAGTGAGTTTTACGTTATCATAAATATCATTTCAGTTCAATAGAAGTTAGGTGAAAGCAAATGGCTTCATTGTGTTTAGAAATTTAGAGGCAAATAAAGCATTCCAAATATATACTTAGATGTAATTCTCTCCATTTTGATGGAAGAGACTTGATAGTAGCTTTCTTTATAAGAACTCATATATCCACCCTATTTTGTCTCTTTAGTATATGAAATAAAATAAAGGGATTATAATATGATTTTCAAATGAAATTTTATTCATTTATTTGCTTTTTAAATTTTATTCAAAAACTGCCAGTGAGTGGGTTCCACCCAAGCACCCTAATTTGCTAATATTATTTAAAATTTTTTATTGAATCACTGTGAGACAGTTACAAAGTTATTCATGATTAAATTTCAGTCATACAATGTTCATACCCACTTCTTCATTAGTGCACATTTCCTGTCACCCCTGTACTCAGTTTCCACCACCTGACCTACCTCCACGGCAGACAATTTTCCTCTCTCTTGTTCTCTCTCTCTCTCTCTTGTTCTCTCTCTCTCTCTCTCTCTCTCTCTCTCTCTCTCTCTCTCTCTCTCTCTCTCTCTCTCTACTTTTAAGCACAGTGGTTTCTGATATTCTTACTGAAAAGATATGCATGCCACTTTAACTCCTTTCAGCACCCAAGTCATTCTATCATTGTCACATTTCTAATGGTCTTTGTCCTAATTACACCCCCTCCAGTATCCCCTACTTGTAAGTGTCCTATCATGAACAAGTCCTCCTGGTCCTTGTTTCTATTGTCTTTAGATATTACTACGATGCTGCATTGTTCTTTATATCCCACAAATGAGTGTGATCATCCTGGTCTATTCCTCACGTGCTGATTTATTTCACTCAGCATGATACTCTGCAGGTCTATTTATGTATAAGAAAATTTCTTGATTTCATTTCTCCTAATGATTGTGTAGTATTCCATGGTGTAGATGCACCATAGTTTCTTTATCTACTTATCTATTCTTGAGCACTTGTGTTCTAGTGCTGCAGTTAACATAAAAATTCAGATGCCTTTTAGCATTATGCTTTTGGGCCCCTAAAATGTATTTCCAGGAATGGAATTGCTGTGTCTAATGGAAACTCAATTTGGGGCTGGGGGGTGGGGTGTTGAGACTATACCCAGCAGCACTCAGCAGTTACTCTTGGCTCTGAGCTCAGAAATAGCTCCTGGCAGGCTTGGGGGACCATATGGGTTGCCTGGGATCGAACGCGATTCCGTCCTGAGTAGGCATTGTGCAAAAGCAAATGCATTACCTCTATGCTATCACTCCGGCCCCAAATTTGTAGTTCTTGTTTTGGGGGCACACCCGGTGATGCTCAGGGGTTACTCCTAGCTATTCGCTCAGAAATCACTCCTGGCTTGGGGGACCATATAGGACATAGCCTTGTGCAAGGCAAATGCCCTACAGCTTGCTTGCACCACTGCTCTGCTCTCCCCGCCAATTTGTAGTTTTTGAGAAATATCCATATTGTTTCCCCAAAACAGTATGGACATTGTTTCGGGAAAATAATGGTTATTCTTGAGGCCGGAGCGGTGGCATGGATGGACCGCGGTTGGATCCCTCAGCATCCCATATGGTCCCCCAAGCCAGGAGCGATTTCTGAGGGCATAGCCAGGAGTAACCCCTGAACGTTACTGGGTGTGGCCCAAAACAAAAACAAAAAGGTTACTCTCGTTCTTTTTTTTTTTTTATGTGTGCCATTCTCTAGAGTGAGAGATATCTCATTGTTTTGATTTTCATTTTTTCTTATTATTAATGATGTAGTGCATTTTTTCATATGCTTTTTGGGCATTTGTATTTCTTCTTTGAAGAATTTCATCTCTTCACTTTTATTTATAGGATTTTATTTTTTCTTGTAAAGTTCTACTAGTCTAGTGCCTTTAATATTAACTTAAAGTGAATTTCATTTTGTTAAGATGTATGATAATTGGAAAGTTCTTATTATCTATGTGATTTGTTTTAAATTTGATATTATCATCAAACATAAAAGTGAAATCATGTATCTCAATAGGTATAATATTTAATGTCAAAATACTGTGGTATTTTTATAAAAAACTATTTCATATAAACGTTGCTGCTATACAAAATATAAGATTACTTAGAATTTTTCTTTTGAACAAATGTCTTATTTTGTGTAGATGGTTGTTCAACTAATTTTCTATGGTGTAATTTGGTCAACTTTTTGATACTTTGAGTAAAATTTAAGAAATCCTCTAAAAACCATAAGAAATCCCCTAAAAACTGTACTTTTTACAGTGTATTTAAAGTTATAATCATTTAAAGATAACCCATTGCCGAGTTTAGTGAATTAGTATTAAAGTAAGAAAGTGATATGAGAATTTAAAAATAAACAGAATTCCTTCTTACCTGTAGTTACTAATGATATTAGTTAATTAAATTATAACATATGATGTTATAAATTGACCAAACTATTCGTTGTGCTCTTCTTATATTTAATTCTTTCAGCAACCTATTGATAAACATGAAATTAAGAGCAAATGAAATATAAAGCACTTAACAAGATGCAGGACTTTTAAATGTTGACTTAAATTTTATCTGACTCTAGAAACTTCTTCATTTTTCATCTTTCTAGAGGCAAGTTTTGAGCTCAGTTATTTTTTGCTTTATTTCCTTTAGCTAATTCTCTATCCTTGAAAAATATTCTATTCTTTATTTCACATATACAGAGTAGAAAAGTAAATGGCTAAAGATGATATAATATAATACCAATTGAAGCATTATTGAGCTTTCAGCACTTTATAAATAAAAGGTGGGGTACCTTTGTACTATCAAGGTCATATGAATACTTATAACAATAGTCATTGGCTATACAATATAGGCAGCAAGCAGCTTCCTATGATGTATATTGTTTTTCCTGTCATGTTTCTCATAGTCTTTGATTTTTGCAGGCCTTATCAGGACAATTCCTAATCCTATAAATGATTTACTATATTTTATTTTATTGTACTGTGCTGTTGGGGACACTATACTTATGAAATATTTACTTCATCATTAGAGAAAAACCCCTGGCTCTATGTGGCTCTATTTTTAATACAGTGAACTAGTGTTAATATGCTATGGTGGGAACTAAGAAGAAATCTTGTATGTGTTTAGTTTTATACTCTCAAAATATTCATATTGAAGATATTTATTTTGTGATATGAGCTGGGAAATAAATTCAAGACACAGAGTATGTTATGCGCTTATTTTACCACACTACCTATCTATGTTCCAAATATGACATGTTAAATATTTAATCCCAGATAGCTCAGGATGATACTTTATTCTGAAATATGGTCTTTATGTATGATAACAAAGTTAAAAATTAAGAAAGACAAGGTAGATATTGATCCATATAAATGATTTTTTTCAAGAAAAGGATATTTAGACAAAAATATTGAGGAATTAGAAAGGTGCAAGATAGAGATGAGAGAAGTCCAGAAGGAACCAACCATGTAGACATCTTGAATTGAAACTCTTAGCCCCCAAAATATTAAAAAAAATTCCTTTATTTTTAAATTTTTTAAATTGCCAACTGTGCTAAGACATCCTGAATTAAAATATGCAGAAAATTAAAAAATACTTGCTAAAACTAGGGTATAGAATGACAAATGGAATAAATTGATTCTACAACTCCTATGACTAGCAATTATTGGAGATTGTAAATAAATAGGCTGAATTGATATAAGACAAAATGTTAGTCTAGTATGATCAAGTCTCTAAGTAAGAGAAACATATAAACACGAAAATCTAGGACATTTTAAACATGTCTATTGACAAGTATATGGTACCAAAAATTTGAATTCTTAGATCAAGTAAAAAATCTGAATGACAAAAATTAATAGATTTATAGCAATTTATCAGTGAGTAAAAAGGCAGATAAATATAAATATAAAATAATGGATAAGAATCAAATGACAAAAATGAAGAATTTAACAAATGAGGAATGCTTAATGAGAAGCCACAGGATTAAAGCTGGTTTTGTTATCATTTATTTCAAGAAAGGTCATTGCTTTTATAGATTAAATTGAATACTAAAAAAGTGTTATCTCTCTCTTTCCCTGTTAAGATTCATTATTATAATGCATGACCACTAGCATTCATCACAGCTGGATTTTCAAGGGGACTTTTCAGACTTACTTGAAAACTTTGTTTCATGGGTCTTTATTTCTTTGATGGGAAATGAGATAATTAACTTTTATCTGCCTTTTACTTGTGCAATCTTTAAAAGAGCAGAGAGTATTTCACCTGTGACATTTTCCATTTAGCCATCATCACCCCAGAGTAGTGAATCCCAAAATCACAGAACTCTAGTTCTAGGAGCTAATAATAAAACCTGAATTTACAATTTACTTCTGAGAAACTTGTGTTGTATAATTAGTAACACATCATGCCAAAATTCTTTATTCTTTGAATGTCAAAGATACAAAATCAAAAGTTTTAGTGACTTTTAAAAGTATTTTATCTATACTAAGATTAAAAGTCTACTGACTAGAAGAAACTGAGAAGTAAATTATTTAATTACAACATTTTAAGGATTCAACCAGACTGAATGTATAATGATAATATAGAGATGGTGATGATGACAGTATGTAGATGATGGGTTTTATGTGCTAAATGCATACAGTGAAGGTCCAGAAAAAATTCTTAAAATTATTTTATCATGGAATTCCTTTTGTACATTATCTAGTGGTTGATTATATTGCTTAGAAAAGAGTATTTTTGGATTTTACATATATACACATATACATATATAGTATACTAAGTTCCTATTTGTGCTTTTAATATGATCTTTAGAGTTGGCTAATTGTTTATTGTTATAAAATGAGCTCCATTGACTAGTGAGGGTGCTATATAAAAATACTTATACTCACCTATATGTTGATATACATATCTATAAATTACGTTTTCAAAACAAGCCCACAACACTTAGTGATTTAGAATAAAACTATTCATTTAGCTCATGATGACTTGTATTGAGTTCATTAAGATAGTTTTTCTGGTCTTTCTGTAGGCTCACTTACATGTCCAATGAACCTATGTAGAAAAAGAGCCTATCATATATCTGGAGTCCTACCTAGGAATAGGCAACTAACTCTTCATGTAGCCTCTCATACCATAGGAGACTAATCCAGGATTGTTCACATGACGACTTCAGAATTCCAAGAGTCAGCATGGAACCACCCAAGTACTCTTGAAGCTTAAACTGGATTAAAAGATTAAAACAAACATTCTGTTGCATTCTACAAAGCCTAAATGCAGTCTTACTCAGTTTTAATTTTAGTTTAGTTATTTTGTAGTATTTTTGCCATTCATAAATATTTAAATAGTGAATTTAGATTACAATATCTGGTTCTTGTGTCCAAAATAAATTAATTTGATAACCATTTTATTTTTATTTGATTGAAACAATTATTATCAACAAAATTCTTCACAGTTGAATTTGAGATATACAATGAGACAGATCCTTCCCCACCACTAGTGTCAACCTCCCTCCACCAAAGCCCGAGAGTGCATCCTATACACCACTCTTTGCCCCCTGGCCTGCCAGTATAACAGATCTCTTTAAGTTTAGATTGTTTAAGTTTGGGTTCCTTGATTCTTTTGTTGATTTTGGCTTGGATGACCATTTTCTTGAACGTACAAAAGTACAACATATAAATTATACATTTAAAATATTGAAACCATAGATAATTTAAAAACTTACTTCAGTTTGGAAGAGTTAAGTTTACTAAACAAAAGAAATGAGAGAAAAAAAAGCCTAAAAAGTGTGCTATAGTTTCTTTATTCGTTCATCTGTTCTTGGACACTTAGGGTGTTTCTAGATTCTGGTTACTTGAATAATGCCACAATAAACAATTTGTCACAAATCTTAATCTCTTTTATATTTTTTAATAAAAAATAAAGTAAAGGTAATTTTCAAACCAATTTTATAATATTTGTGACAATTTTTTCTTAAGAGACAAAAATTAATCTTAGTAACTAGCTATCTTTTTAAACTAGAAAAATTTATGATAAAGTATAGTTTTTTCATAAGTTACAGGATGCTGAACATGATATTCAATTTTTTAATTTAAATTTAAATTTAAAATGTTTACCACTTCTCCAAACTGATCTGCATTTGGTTGATAAAGAAATTTTGGTACATCTACACAATGGAATACGATGCAGCTGTAAGAAAAAAAATCAAGTGGTGACTTAACGTAGATGGATATGGAAAGTACTATGCAGAACGAAATGAGTCAAAGTGACAAAATTATCACACTCACTTGTGGGATATAAAAATATATTAATGTATTAATAGCCTGAAACAATAGAGATTAGGACTAGGAGGAGCAGTCCCTGGTTGGAAAGCTTTCCACAAATAAGGATGGAGTATAATTAGGGTATCTCAGGGTATCCTCTAAGGTTGCTGCAATTGATCTTTTACATTGAATTGTTTTCATCTTTCTAGGTCATTATTGTCAACATGCAAAGAAGCCACAGGGCACTTCATATCATCCCCCCCGGGTAACAAATTGTCAGGCCTTCATAAGTTAGTAGAGTAGGGTTTCATGCAATGTTGGAATGGTCTGAAAAACAAAATAAACAGAGGTGGTTGGAGGAAAAGCAATCATATATAGAGATAATTAAAAAATAGTAGATGTAAAAACAGTGTTAGCTCTTAAAGTACACAGTATAATAATAAAACAGTATGCTTTCATAAACCTCAATAAAATGTTATATAATTATTTTAATATTTTGAGGGCATAGGCTTTTTATATTTTTGTGGAGACATTTCTATATCTTTTTATAAAAAAAACTTGAAAATATATAGCTCCCAAATATCTACTATTAGAAACTCATCTAAATAAGGGAAAAATAAGGTTTTAAAAATTAAATATGGCCAAAAATATAAATGTTTATTATGGAGGAATTTGTTTTAAAATGGTATGTAATTGTTTGTTTGTTTTTTTTAAACGGTATGTTTTTTTAAAAAAAAAAAAGGTATGAAGCCATCAGTCTTTTTTATTTTATTTTTTTTATTTTTGGGCCTCACCCGGTGACACTCAGGGGTTACTCCTGGCTATGCACCGAGAACTCTCCCTGGTTTGGGGAACTATATGGAATGCTGGACATTGAACCCAGATTTGTCTCTGGTCAGCTGCTTGCAAGGCAAATGCCCCACCACTGTGCCATCACTCTGGCCCCATTTTTTTTATAAGAATATTAATAGTAAGATTGTACATTGGATAGGGTGCTTGCAATACATGTAGCCAACTCGAGTTCAATTTCTGGAATCTAACATGATTCTCTGAGCCCCACTGTTGAGGAATGATCCTTGAATTTAGAGCCAGTAATAAGCTCTGAACATAACTTACTGTGGCCTAAAAACTAAATATCTTTCCACCAACAAACTTGACTGAACCAAATATCCCCCAGACCGAATCTTAATTTAATTCTTCTATATCTATAGTTATATAAAAAGAGGAAGCCAAATTCATGTTGTGGACATAATTTTAAAAGGAAGTTTTTGGCATTTTAATGTGGTTTAAAATACTTTCATAAGTCTATTTTTACATGAGTCTTTTTTGTATTCTTTTAATTTTCTCAGTCTGAAAATGAGCACATATTTTGATGATATGTCAAAATTAATAGAACATAAAACAATCTAAATATAAAAGTAATTATAGCTTATCATCAGTTTTCTTAGCTGCTATAGACAGTCTTCTATTTCCCTGTAGACTATCTGCTTACAACACACTTCTCTATATTAGTGTACAGATTGTACTAAGTGGAATTTAAATTCCCCCTAGTGTGGAGGACAGGTATCCTGTGAAACCAAAGCTGCCAGTCTCTACATCTAATTTTTAATTAAGTACAGTAATTCCTAGTCAGTACCAGCTGTTATCATGTTTCCTCAATTCTGTGTCTTGATAAGTAGTTGTTATATTAAAAAACATAATCATGAAAACTTCTTTTCACTTTTAGAATATGCTTTGAAAATAAAGTTTCTTTGAATTCCCCATTCACATGAAAAGCTGTGACTACACATTTTATTTATTTATTTATTTATTTATTTATTATTTATTTATTTATTTATTTCCTTACTTACTTAGTCAAATAATTATTTTCAGTTTGTTGGACCACACTGGTGATGTTCAGGGGTTATTTTTCCTGGCTCTTTGCTCAGCATCTGTTGGCAGTGCTCAAGTGACCATATGGAATGCTGAACCCTGGCTGTTTGCATTCAAAGCCAGACCCTTATCCATTGTACCCACTACTACATGCCACCACACACATAGTTCCAAAGTTTATTTATAATATCAGATGAAATCTCTTATCAAATGTCAATAAAAACTCAAAGGAAGAACAAATAACACTATCCATTTTACAGCTGAATAAGCATTTCTGAGAATTAGTAGTTCTTGAACTTTCAGATCTTCTATCTTACACCTAGTTCATTGGTGTGGGCTCTTACCACAATTTGCTTCTAATATTAATTTGCAAATAATTTACTGGTATTTCAATTTATATTTCATTTTATGAGAACTATTAAAATATCTCAGGGGTATACGAATCTTAAGTATATTTTTGCTGGAACCAAACCCAATGATATTCAGAGATAAGTCCTTGCTGGCTTAGGAGAATATATGGGGCTTCAGCATTCAAATGTTGGCCAGCAAAATAAGAGATCTACTGCTATTTGATTCTCATAACTATAAAATAACTATAATTGAGAGTAACTGTTTTCCAATAAAATTATACTCTGCTATTCTCTCTGAAGGTTTTAATTTGAATTATTTTAAGTGAAGATGTGCATTTTCCCACTTGTTTGCTGGTCACTTATATGTCTTTTATTTTTTTGATAAAATATCTATATTTTTGCAATTGTTTTTGTTTTTATTGTTGAAATGTATGAGTTACTCATATTTTTGAGCTATTAGCCCTGTGTGTGGTGCCATAAATAATTTCTCATAGTGTCATAGTAGCTTGATTTTAGTCACCTAACTTTTGTTTTTTGTTTTTTGTTTTGGGCCACACTGGCTCTGCACTTGGGTATTACCTTGAAAGTGCTCAGTGGACCATACAGAATACCTTCAGTATTATATTTCCAGCACCCAACACTTTTTTGTATGAAAGCTTTTTAATTTTTTTGTAGTTGTATCTATTTTTTTTTGATATTCATCTTGTTATTGGAGTTCAGTTGCTAAAACATGTCTGTAGTTGATAGTAGTAAGTTTGTTGGTATATTACTATTGTTTTTAATGTATTTTATAGCTAATTATTTATAACCCATCTTTAATTCATTTTAGGGGAAACAAGGTTGGTTTTGGGGCTACACTTTGTAGTGTTTAATTGGCTATTTTTTGTAGTCAGGTTTCATTCCTGGCAGTGCTCGGAATATAATATGTGGTACAACAGATGGGACATAGTTAACCCTAAGCAATTTTCATCTACTAGAGATATTAGTCTACAGGGCTTTTGTTTTGACTTTTTTTGTAAACTATTATTAAGTCTTTTCTTGGCTTTTATTTATTTGCCCCCCCCCCCCTATTTACTTGTTGTTGTTTTCTTTAAGTTGCAGGGGTGGTTTTTTGTTTGTTTGTTTGTTTGTTTTAGGCCACACCCAGCATGTTTTAACGCTCAGGGGTTACTCCTGGCTATGCCCTCAGAAATCGCTCCTGGCTTGGGAGACCATAGGGGTTGCCGGGGGATCAAACCGCAGTTCTTCCTAGGCTAGTGCACACATGCCAGTGCTCCAGCCCTACTTGGTAATTCTTTGTTTTCGTTTTCGTTTTGTTTTTTCTTTCATTTTTATTTCGACCAAAGTGGATTACAAATCTTTCACAGTAATATTTCAGGTACATAGTGACATTGAATCAGGGGCATTCCCACCACCAATGCTGTCCTCCCTCCACCCCGTTTCCAGCATGCATCCCATATCCCCTCCTTTGAATCCTTGGACAGCTAGTATAAGTGGTCCCCTCTGTGTCTAGCTTGTTGTAGATTGGGTATCAATTCTATTGTAGTTGGCTTTGGATTTGGTGTTTAAGTCTGATCATTTTTTCTTTTTTATTTCTATATAATGTCCATATGACTGTTTGGTCTTGGTACCCTCCATTATTTCCCCCTCAATTTGTGAGGCAAAACAAGATGCTTCAATTTATGTGGTTCTGTTTGAAGAAAAGAAGGGAAAAAAAAATAAAATGGGGCAAAAATCAAACAAGCAAAAACTAGGAGGGGTCCTTCTAGAGGCTATAAATATCAATTTAAGAGAAGAAAGGGAAAAAGGAATAAAAGCATAACAATACAAAAAGTAAAAAATAAAACAAAAAAACTCAAAAAGCATCACAGCAATAAAGACAACAACTACACAATAACCATGGTCCTGAAATAAAACTAAACAAAGAACAACAACAAAAAATGGGAAAAAACAACAACAATAGCAAAACTAAAAAAAATTAATTTGTGCTTTTTTTTTTTTTTTGCATAGGCACAATAAATATTGGGGAAATTAGAAAGGGAATTCCCTTGGCCTAAGACAGTGGTCAGCAACCTTTTTTTTTTCAACTGAGCCAAATCTCGCCAAAACCACGATTGAAATTTATTTTGAGAGCCACACACACACAGGGCGCACACTAACAGAGGTTAGGAGCAGGTCCTGACTCCTGGAGCGGCCGCCAGGCACACAGAAGAGCCAAATTAAAAGTGTAAAGAGCCACATGTGGCTTGCTCGTGAGCCGCAGGTTGCTGACCACTGGAGAGGTACAGGGTTTCTCTGCCCTGAACCTACTTGGTAATTCTAAAGTATTTTATTCAATGTCTGGAGTCAACTCCTTGATAAAAAATAAATTATTGGAAGTCTGTATTTGTTATGGTTGCTGGATGTTACTCAAAAGACTAAGCATATTACTAAGTTTTTAGTATTTTTCTATATTTTTTATGTAAAATGCTATTCTATACACAGCTTGTGAGGTTATAGATCACATAATTGATTATGGAAGTTGTAAAATATCTTAAATCTTTGTGCCAAACTAAATTTTTTATAAATATATTTAATAATTATTTGATTTGTATACCAGATTTGTATATCTATAGCCAGAATCATGTAAAAATTTCTCTAGATATTTCCTCAGAGCAACATTACAACAAGAGACTAAAGATCCAAAGACAAAAGAGATACAATATTCCATCCTCTCACTCCCTAGTTAGGTCAGGGCAGGTCCCTGAAATACGAAAATATAGTTGTTCCCATGTGCATCCTATTCAGTTTCTTTTTCTTGATAAGGCAAAGAATTTTTTAATAGCCTGTCTAGAGTATAGGTGAGGGTTGGGAGGGGAGGAAGGAGGTTTGGGACATTGGTGATGGGGATGTTGCACTGGTGATGGGTGGTGTTCTTTACATGAATGAAACCCAAACGCAATCATGTATGAAATCAAGGTGTTTAAATAAAATTATATGAAAAATATCTTTACTTATGCATAATGATTACAAACATGTTTGTAGTTGGGTTTCAGTTATAACAAAGAACAACCTCTTCACCAGTGCAACATTCCCACCACCAGTGCCCCCCATCTCCCTCCTCCCTCACCACCTGCAGGATTGTTTTTTTAATATCTTTATATATTTTATTTATTTATTTATTTATTTATTTATTTATTTATTTATTTATTTAGGTTTTTTGGGCCACACTCCTGGCTAAGCACTCAGAAATTGCCCCTGGCTTGGGGGGACCATATGGGATGCTGGGGGATCGAACCGTGGTCCTGATCCTTGGCTAGCACTTGCAAGGCAGACACCTTACCTCTCGTGCCACCTCGCCGGCCCCTATATTTTATTTTTTATAAATATTAATCACTATAATTACAAGCATGTTTGTAGTTGGGTTTCAGTCATAAATAGAATATGTCCCCCTTCACCAGTGTGCAACTGGTGAATTCTCACCACCAATGTCTCCCCTCCTTTCTCACCCCTGCCTGTATCAAAAAAGTCATTCTACTTCTCTCATTCTTTAATATTGCCATGCTAGTTGTTAGTATAGTTATTTCCCTAACAAAGTTCACCACTCTTTGTGGTGAGCTTCAAATTGGGCCTGAAGGACTGGCTCTCAATTTGAAGCTCAGTTTTAACACACTTCTCCAGTTCTGATTATTTTCCAAACTTTTCATATACATCTTTGAAGAAGGTAAATTTATCTTGTTTGCTTGGATTTTTTTTGGGGGGGGACTTCTTTTTGTTCCTTGATCTTATATGTTCACTCTAGACTTCTAGATAAGGATTGAATTTCTCCCAGAAAGACATATCTTACTGTGAAATAGTTCTACAGGTTCCAGGGATTCTGTTGTTCCAGTGACTTAGCATGTTTCTGTGTGCTGAGTCATGTTATTTTAATATCAAGTAAGGGAGAGAAGCAGGAGGACCCAGATGATGGCAAAGAAAGAAGAAACACATAGTGAAGTTTTTAGCTTAGCAGCTGTAGGTGACTTCACCTTTTAATCTAAGAGTCTGTTACTTTGATATCTCCTGTGGCTTTGACAATGTCATTCTCAATCATACAAGACTATGTATTGTTGATTGTGACATTGTACAATACAGACACACTTTCATGATCACATTCTCAGTGTTTATCTCAAAACTGTTCTCGGAGATTTCTGGTCAATTTGGAATACCCAGGCCACTGTAAATTGGAGAGTCATAGGGGAGCCTCACATCGTAAGCTCTCTGAGTTAGCATTATAGTCTACATTTACTTCTGGGATGCTTAAGTCTCCAGTTTTATATTCAAGTTAGCATTTTCCTTGCCCTTTGAGGTGATTATTTGGCATTTATAAGTGCCTGCATCAGTGAATTGCACATTTTTCAGCCTCAAAGAGGCATTGCCAACTATTACTTGATCAGCTGTTCTGTATCGGAACATTTCATTCTTGCCCGACAGGTAATCTTTGCCTTCTTTGAACTCATGCACTGGGCCCATGGCACCTGAATCACAATATCTGCAAGTTTGATGTCAGGTTCAAAGGTGCAGCTCAGGATCCTGTCTTCCCCTATGTTCCCAGCGGAGATAAGTGTAGTGACCATACTGGAGTGCCTATCCCTGAGATATCAAAGCCAATGATGAGTGCAATTGCTCCAGCAAGAATAATGATGATACTTCTAATACTCCAGAAGATGATCTGACCCAGGGAAGCCATGGCCAGGAGAAGGTCCCTTCTTGCCTGCTGCGTCCTGGGAAAGTAGAGCAGTGATAGAGGGGCTCTGAGTCCTATCTAACCTGTTTTATGGCTTCATTCCAGTGAGAGCTAAAAGTTGAGTAGAGTGCATTGGTGATGGGAATGTTTTACTGGTGAAGGGGTGGGGGGTGTTCTTTATTTGACTGAATCCCAACTACAATCATATTTGTAGTCAAATTGTATAAATAAAGATATTAAAGAAACAACAGTATTCTAAATGACAGTATCTCAATAAACTTTTTAAAGAAGAAAAAAAGTGCTTTCTGTAAGGTATAAAAGACTGAGCATTCAGACAAAATATGAGAATAAAGAGCAAAAGCTATGATGAAGAGTGGAGGGATGGGTAGAAAGGAAATATTATGATTGCTGAAGTTTAAGGAGGAACAGTGTTAGTGAAGCACTGAAAACAGTGGTAGGGTGGTATGAGATGAAACTGAAGACGAAATCACAAGTAGTAACAGCAAGAACTGAGGAAGCCATGAGATGTTTTAACAGAAGTGTGGGAAAGGATAGCGATAAAGGCTGTAACGACACTAATATAATCAAAATTGTGTTTTTTAAATAATAGCTCCAAAATGAGAGGAGATTAAAGTGGGAAATAGTTCATATTAGCAGATCAGACGACTTTATATTGAAATTCAAAATGAGATGTGGTGGTGTCTGGAAGTGGTAAACATAGAGTGAATTCTTTGAGGTTCATTGAATATTCAAATATTAAATTATTAGTTATTTTAAATAATATAAAAATAAAAGTTTAGTGAACTTCTGAGAGAGAGAAAAAACATTTTTATGTAACCAATTTAGCAGTTTTCTTATCCAATGAACTAATTATTGTCATCCTCTGGAGAGATTGATTATTAGGAAAGAAACTCAACTACCTATAAAAAGTGACACTATTCAATGACAATGGAGCCAGATGGGCTTCCAGCTTAATTGTGACAAAGTTAAAGCTGACATGCATATTTTTTCCTAAGAGTTTTTAATGATACTTGGAAATCTGGGAAGTTGCCAGAGTCAATAAGAAAGGCCACAGTGAAGTTTCCCAAGAAGCTAAACCAAATTGACTTTTAAATTGTGCTTATTGCCTGAGTTATTTTATTTCAGTTTAACTACCAAATTTTGTACTCTAACATGAAATTATTACAGTAATCATGGATATTACAGGAGAGATAGTTTTTCATAAAAAATAGCATTTCTTATTATGGCTACTGATTCAGTTGAATTTTGGTGACAATCAAGTGAGTTTTATTTAATTGAGTTGTTGAACGTTGACTGATTTTGTGTGAGAAGGATATCATCTCCTAAATCTTAAATATTAAATAGTATTATAGAAAAAACAGAAAGGAAAAATATTCATTATGTCATTTCTGTAATATCCAAGTTCCTTTATCTGTGTTATTTAATAATTTTTCACTGATAATATCATAATACAGCAATAACTTTTGTTTTGGAATTTTATATAAATAGATTTACTAGCATAGTATCATGAAAATAATTTTAAGGTCTATAAAAATTATAAAGTTAGTAATTTACATTTAATTTATAATTATCTTACAGGAAAAAGGCTATTGTTTTTCACCATGTTA
Organism: Suncus etruscus; assembly: GCF_024139225.1. Taxonomy (NCBI): domain Eukaryota; kingdom Metazoa; phylum Chordata; class Mammalia; order Eulipotyphla; family Soricidae; genus Suncus; species Suncus etruscus. The sequence goes on along the minus strand of NC_064850.1, from coordinate 156,179,139 downwards.
ATAAAACTTACTATTTTTCATCATGTTAATAAAACTTACTATGAATATCTTGGTGCACTTTGATATTAGTTTTTCTATACCATTTTAAATTTTATTTCTTTGATAAGATAAAGTTTTTGCTTTCAAAACTCCCACCAAATTATATCTATCCTAATGTAATAAATTCATTTGTACTCTATTTCAATGTATCTACTGACAATATTATTAGTTTTTACTTTTTTGTATTTGGGTGTTTTTTGTTCTGGAGACACATCTGGCAGTATTCAAGGGTTACTTCTGGTCTTACACCCAGGAATCACTCCTGGCAGGTTCAGGGGATCACATAGAATGCTGGGACTTGAACCTGGGCCAGCTGCCTAAAAGGCAATTTGCCTTACCCCGGTATTATTGTTCAAGCCCCATACTGGTAATGTTCTTCATCTGTTTGTATAGAATCTATTTCTAGGATGAATGCTGGAAGAATAGCAGGAAATGGTCTTTATTTTCCCTTTAATATCTTTGTAGAATGAATGCTGGAAGATTAGCAGAAAATGGTCTTTATTTTCTCTTTAATATCTTTCCCTTTTGTACTTTCACCCATGCTACTGTCAGTTTTATGGTGCATTGGTGGAAATTGCTCCATTCCTATTGTGGCTAGTATTTACTTTGAGCATTATTACATCTTTCAGTCATTCTTGCCCACTAAGTTTTCCTGTAGTCATGAAATTAATCTGCAGTAGAATAGACAAACATAGTCAATTTAGAATGAGAGAGAAATTATTTTGTTCAAGTTTGGAAGCAGACAAAACCCTGTGGTGTATAAGGAATGAAAATGGAGATTGTAAAACACCTGGAGCTTTGCTCCCAGGAAAGGGGGGCAGCATGCTGGGGACCCGAGATCTTCTCCCCCAGCAGAGTTGCTCAAAGCCATCTGTTCTCTGCAGGTGCACCTGGAAGACTTTGTCACTGCCAAGATAATGTTAAGGGCATTGTGAAATATAATTATAATTAACCAAAAGAAAAGTCAATGCATGTTACCATGCATATAAAAAACACTATAGTTCTTAAAGATATTATCATAAATGATAAATATTCATTCATAAATAGTAAGTAAATATTATTTAAAAAGTAAAATGGTTATGGATAGTTATAGATATAGATATGTATAGATAGAGAGATATATAGATATAACTCAACAATATTATATTGCTATATAGATTATAAATATAGTATAGAAATTCTTAAAAACATAGAACTTTATAAAATAGACAGAAAGGAAAAACATTATAAAATTTTACATATGTCTAGTTAATACAAATAATTAAAAAAATAAGTCACTTCCTTGGACTGTGGCCCAGTGGTATGATGTTTTGGATGAAAGGCACATTTTTTCCAAGCTCATTCTTAGAATTAAACTGTGGTTTTATTGAACTTCCCTTTTACTTCATTTCTCATCAAAGTAAAATAACTAAGTTTCTACTGGGTCTCATTAACATTTCTATCAGATTGAGTAAAAGCTATTTCCCAACTCTAAGAAAAAATGAGCATTCAAAACACCAATGTTGTTCAAATAAGTTGAGAAACCTTAAATTTTGGGGCCAGAGCAGTCGCACAGTGGGTATGGCATTTTCTTGTACACACTGACCTGGGTTGGTTTCCCGGCATCTTATCTGGTCCCTTAGCCAGGAGTAAATTCTATGAGTAGTGCAAGGAGTAACCACTGAGGCCCACCAAGTGTGATCCCAAAACAAAACAATCTTAAGAGCTTAAACTAGGGGCCGGGCGGTGGCGCTCGAGGTAAGGTGCCTGCCTTACCTGCGCTAGCCTAGGAGACGGACCGCAGTTCAATCCCCCGGCGTCCCATATGGTCCCCCAAGCCAGGAGCGACTTCTGAGCGCATAGCCAGGAGTAACCCCTGAGCGTCACCGGGTGTGGCCCAAAAACCAAAAAAAAAAAAAAAAAAAAGGAGCTTAAACTATTTTTTTTTTACCATTTATGTTGGACTATCTTCTGTGTGATTTGTTGTTGTTGTTGTTTCTGGATTATATGCAGCGGCACTCAACGTTTACTCTGTGCTCAGAAATAACTGCTGGCAGGTTTGAGGAACCCTATGGGATGCCGGGGATTGAACCCCATTCAGCCGCATGCAAGGCAAATTTCCTACCTGCTGTGCTGTCACTCTGTTCCCTCTGTTGTTTCGTAAATTTTCTTGTGTTTCTGGAGTTGGAAAAAAAAAAGGAGAACTAATAATAAAAGCATTTAAGAAAATAATTAAAATCTAGTAAAAAAGTAAAATGATATCAAGTCTTTTTTTTTCAGAGCAAAGGCAGAAGGTTATTTTTTTAAATTACTTTATTTAAACACTGTGGCTTACAGTTTGTTCATAATACAATTGTGCTCGTTTTTTCCAAAATTAAAAACTTGTTCATAATTCAGTTTCAGTATAACACCCTTCACCAGTGCATATTTCCCATGACCAGGCAGCAGGTTTTGACTCAAGACTGGCTGGGACTGCAAGCACACTTAATAATTGCACCTATATCATGGGAGCCTGGAAAGTGAATCTGTTGGCTACTTCACATATCTCTAAGGAGAATAGTAAAAAGTAAAGGAATTAGCTGGATAATTTCATGATTACAGAGAAGTAACAGTGTTTTCTCTGACTCATTTCTTATGCTTTGTCTTTAAAGTATGATTGTAAAGAGTCAAAGAGAGATAGCACAGGGATTAAGGTGCATGTCTGGCATGCAGCTACTAGAGTGAACCTGGACCATCCCATGAATGACTGGACTAGCAGTATAGGACATGTCAGGCCAACATTTTTGTATTGAGCCACAAGCTCAATAGATTGACAGTCATCTAAAGAGGCCTCTGGCCCACCTGAGTATAACCGGGGAACCTCCAACCCACCCCAATATTACTGCAAGGTGGTTTTTCTAAATTATTAAGAGAAATGCTATCTGATTCTGTAATTCGGTGAAAGTTTAGAAATTTTTATTAATCCAGTCATATGTTGAAGTTTAATCCAGTGTACCTGAGAGTGACCTTGTTATAGAAGGACAATCATTCAAGTTGTAATTAGTTAAAATAGGATCATTAGATTCTTGTCCTTAACAGGGTAATGAAATGATCTACTCCAATGAACTAAATTTCTGAGGATTACATGGTGAAATTCATGTTACAGTTTGCATCTTTTTCTTTATTTGTGGCGCTGCTAAATATATGCTCTACCAAGTAGTTTTGTAAAGATACACTTTTACCTGGTTGCACAGCAAAGAAATGTGTTCAGCATAGGAACAATTAAATGTGGTTCTAGAGAATTTATACTCATTTGCATGTGCTATCTCTTTGAATGAATCAAATTATAGTTCACTGCATTGGAGAACAGTCATCTCCTGTAGTACAGGACAGAGAGTGACATTAAGAACTGGAACCTAATGAAGGAGTAGTAATTGAAAGAGTAATAGTAGGCTGGCAGCAGTGGAAACTTCCTTCTATATCGGACCTACTCAGATATTTCATGTTAGTGCATTGTAGTGTCTATAGAAAACCCAGAGGCTGTTCATTTTAAAGCTCCTGATGAAAACCAGATGCACCAAAGTGATAATCTTGATGAACACAAGCATTCTTTTAGTTGAAACCTTGCTGATATGATAAATCTGTATCATAGTAAAAATATCAAGAAGAAAGCATTCATAGAGAAAGGATAATGCATTATTGGTAGACAGAAAAAAAATCTCTATTGGCCTTTGTAAATCTTACAGCTAACAGCAATTACCTGATGGTGATAGGGGGAATGAAGGTGGGTAAGACAAAGGTTCTTTAATTGAGTCAACATGACTTTCTGGATACACATTTTCATTCTAATAAAAAATCATTATACATCTGATAAATATTTGCTTTGGTCTAAGATAAGCCTTTATGGATACTAAGTGGCAAGGGACTGGTACATTCACAAAAGAAGTGCGAAATAATCACAGGATAGGGGTGGGCATGGCTCAGTGAGCAAATTACATTTTCCAGACAATGCTGAGTGCTATCAAATATCGCTGTGTGAAAGAACATGCACATCGTGAGCACTGGCCATTCTGGCAAAGAGCAGAACATTCCCTCCAGGGTTTATTTATGGCTAAATCAATTGCCCCTTAAAGGGTTAGTTTTTTAAATAGTTTTATTCTTGCAGGAGGGCTTTCTGAGCGATGGCCATTCTGAAACCAGAGAAGCAAGGTGGATTAAGGTCTTCAAAAATCCAGGTCATGGATAACATTATTCGACTTTCTCCCATTTCCCAGTACTGTGCAATTTATGTGGTGTAGGATTTCTAATCATTTAGGATCCACTCAGTATTGGGATGAGGCAGTTATTTGAGCCGTGAAAATTATTCTTGCTTCAGGTGACAAAGGTCATTTGTGCCTGCTCTTTTAGTATATGCCTTTGGGGGAACTAATAACACTGAATGCTGTTGTTTTCTTTGTTGGTGTTTTAAGAATTTTATTGAGTCACGGGAGGTCATTTGGGAGACAGAAATAGTATATTCCAGAAAGATACTTGTAAAACAATTCACACTTTTTTATCTGGACTAGTTTAGCTCACCCTTGGAGGGATAAAATCAAGAAAGAGCAAAAGTGCTGTTGGTGCTGCTCGTCTGTTAGTGAATTGACTCTAAGTAGATGTAAGTAGTGAGGCAAACTCAACACTGGGAAGGTGCTGAAGAGTCCTTTCAAAATACATTTGTGGAAAGTGTGGTAGCCACAAAAGCCAGGGAGGCAGCCTGGCAGGCAGAAGTCAGGAAGCACATGGCTTTCAAGAGAGAAAGCTCTGGTTCACCAGGAATTCCTCACTGCCATGCCAATCTTTAGAAATAACAGCTGCAGCTGCAGATCAAAGGAGTTTTACATGGGTACAGCACAAAAGGGGGCGCTGGTAAATGTTGAAATTCTTTGTTGCCTTGTCATCATCTCCCATTAAAGAGCATATACAAAGAAAAAGAAAAGGTATTCATTTTCTGGTTTGGGTTTGGTTTTCTTGATTTATTCAAAGTGACAATGAATGGTGACTGCTAATCCCACCTATTGGAGAATTAGAAGTTGCTTGCTTGGTTCACTCAAAAATAAACATAACAAGGGGCCGGAGTGGTGGCACAGGTGGTAGGGTGTTTGCCTTGCATGAACTATCCTAGGACGGATCCTGGTTCGATCCTCTGGCTTTCCATATGGTCCCCAAGCCAGAAGTAACCTCTGAGTGTCACAGGGAGTGTCCCCAAAATACAAAAAAAAAAATAAAAAAAGAAACATAAAATATATATGTTTAGTATATGTTTGTCATAACAAAAATATGTTTAGCATAATATAAATAGCTTTATTCTAGGAATATTTTTGAGCCCCACAAATAATATTAGTCAGCAATATACATGCTTCTAGACATTTGTCTAGTCCCATATATCAAAATAGTTACCTAATCAACAGCAGCAAGGAGACAAAGCATGAGGAAGTGAGGATTCAAATTAAACTTACTTTTAGGTGAAGCAACCATATTGTTTTGAGTCTCATTGAGTGAAGAAAATTGGGTTATGAGGCTAAAGTAGAGGAATAAAAATGACTACAAGCATTCTTGAGCACTGTTGGGACTCAGTTCCCATTGCTGTCCATGTGGTGATATGCTCCTGATGCGGATGGTCTCCTAGATATCAACCACACTTCCAGTGAGCAGAAGACCAAAGTGTTCTTACATGAGGGCCTGAAGATGCCCCCATTTATTTCTGAGCTGTGATTCAAGATAAATATGTATGTAATAAATGTCTTAAGATTCATTTAGAACTCTGGGTATAGTAAAAATTCTCTTATCTTGCTGGTATGAAATAGTTGCCACTCCCTTTTATTGCCACAATATTAGTACATGCAGCTCTCTCTTAAATACAAATATGTATATATGTGTATATATCTAATAGCTATTTTAATATAGTAACCTACAAAGCTATTTTCTTTCACCACCCCAATATACTCTTTGTTTCTTTTGCCTTATTTCAATCTCACTGCACCCTGTTCCTAGCTCATTTTCAGTGCAAAAATTCATGGAATAAAAGGATCCTATCAATTTATGATAGAAGGAATATAAGGCTATATTGAATAAACTTATTTGCTTCTGGGATTATGACAAAAATGCATTTCTGGCCTAAGCCCCACCTGGAGTGATACATAGTGAAGAGCAGGAGTAAGCCCTCAGCATCATCCAGTAAGGCCCAAAGACCAAAAAGAAAAATAAAGTATTTCTGTATGTGGTATCCCACCATGCCATAATTGGTAAATCATTATAGGTATGATCAAATCTTTCAGGACAAATCTAAGAATTATAGCCCAGTCTTTAAGAGAAAATACCCTCTTCCCAAGTGACCACTTTAGAGGATACTTACATGATTTCCAGTAATAGAAGGCAACAGTAACAGTTAAATACAAGTCTTCAAAAGTGAGGCTTTGCCTTGGGTATTTGTTTGGCTGGCAGAAATTTCTTTGTAGTGGTTTGCATTTCTGTTTGTTTAATGGCATGTATAGTTTAGCTTCAAACTACAAAAAAAAAATTACATGGGCCACAGATAGAAGTACAGTGGGCACTAGTGTTTGCCTTTCACATAGCTGATGTGGGTTTAATACCTGGTAACCCACATATGATCCTCCAAGCTCCACCGGGAGTGGTCTTTGAGCACAATGTTAGGAGTGAGCACGGAGCACTGCCAGATGTGGTTCCCAAACAAAACAAAAAATCAAGGAATATCCATATTGCATTGCTTATCTTAATAAATATATAAATGGTATCTAAATTATTACACTAGATCTGATAATAGCTTTTTTTTGCTAAATTTTCTAGGCTGGCATCATTAGAAAGTCTGAGATATTTAGAATTCTGCATTTTGGCAGTATAATAATTTTCTTTGGGTTTGCCCTGCTGACCTGACCACATCAAATATATAATTATATATATTTAATAGATGATTATTGTTTATGGATCCACTATGGGAAAGTTTTATAGTAAGTCTAGGGGCTATGTTTGTTCTTAGAAAAAGTTCCTCTTAATTTCACTGTGCTTTATATATTCACAAGATTACTTTTTTTTTTTTTTTTTGGTTTTTGGGTCACACTCAGCAGCACTCAGGGGTTACTCCTGGCTCTATGCTCAGAAATCGACCCTGGCAGGCACAGGGGACCATATGAGATGCCGGGACTCAAACTATTGATCTTCTGCAAGAAATGCAAATGCCCTACCTCCATGCTATCTCTCCCCCCACTTTTGTTATTTTTGGCTCACACCCACCAGTGCTCAGGGGATACTCCTGGCTCTATGCTCAGTAATCGCTCCTGGCAGGCTAGGGGGACCATATGAGATGCCGGGATTTGAACCACCATCTTTCTGCATGCAAGGTAAAAGCCTTACCTCCATGCTATATCTCTGGCCCTCATAAAATTACTTTTACTATGACTACATATGATAGCTTGTGTGTGGGGGAGTGTGCTTATTTTAGTGGCTAACCTATCAAAAATTTAAACAACTATAGAAAACTTGGTTTTTGACAACATTAAGATATCTGAACAGAGATGTCTAGTACACTATTATACATTTGAACACAATTCTCAAAATAATGTTTGGGAATAAAATTATATCTAAATTTTTATTTATTTAAATGTATTGGTATTTATTTTAGTATTTTCAAATATATATTTAGTATTTATTGTGGGATTTAAGTATTGAGCAAAAATGGTTCTGGCCTTTGCCTTCATAGCATTTTCAGAATAGCAGGGAATGCAGACCATGTAAGTAATGTAAAGTAAAAACTAATATAATTGGATAAGAATGAGGACTTATAAGGAAGTTATAAAAAACAAATTTAGTGCTCTAAAGAGGGAGTATAATAAGAGATTTGGTCTAATTGGAATAGAAAATCATAATTTAGCTAAAACCTAAATGAGATCCCAGAGTGAAAAAGATACTGTCCCTGCCTGACAACATATACTTCTAGGTGAATTGAACTTTTTTTCCCAGAGAGTAGATAAAGTTGCTTTGGTGTAAGGGAAGTTAACACATTCAAAGTCAGTATTAACCAGCAGCAGACATGCAGGACTCTGGGCTCCTTCAACCTTTTTCTGAAGACATTTATACACTACAAATATTCTCATGGTTAAGTTAGAAAGGGAAATCATCTTGTAGGACTAATAAAGAAGAAAGGGAAGTATTTTCCTTTATGTAGTCAACTCTAGGATATTGATTTGTGACTGGCACTACCAGCCTTCGAGTGGCTAGAGGAAAAATCATGACTTAAGTGACATGCTCTAGAGCCACCTATTGCTAGACTCTGGGGGCTGATGAACAAACTGAATCTATGTATTTATTAAGTAAATACATACATAAAACATATGTGTTTACTTATTTATGGCTGAATTCATTTATGAACTAGGTGATGGAGTGTTAAGGAAAATTAAATAGAAAGAGATTGCTCCAAGCAGATATAAAAGAAAGGCCAAAGGTGATTCCTTATTTTAACATTAGAAATGTGTTCAACACTGGTAAAAAGATGGGTGTTGGAATATTCTAAGAAACTCAGTCACCAACAACAGTTTGTTTGTTTGTTTGTTTGGTTGGTTGGTTGGTTTTTGGTTGTTGGGTCACATCGGCATTGCTCAGGGGATACTCCTGGCTCTATGCTCAGAAATTACCCCTGGAAGGCACAGGGATATGGGATGCCGGAATTCGAACCACGGTCCTTCTACATGAAAGGCAAACACCTAACCTTAATGCTATCTCTCCGGCCCCACCAACAACATTTTTAACTCTGTTTTGCATGGTGAAAGAAGGAAGGGAAGAAATGGAAGGAAGGAAGGAAGGAAGGAAGGAAGGAAGGAAGGAAGGAAGGAAGGAAGGAAGGAAGGAAGGAAGGAAGGAAGGAAGGAAGGAAGGAAGGAAGGAAGGAAGGAAGGAAGGAAGGAAGGAAGGAAGGAAGGAAGGAAGGAAGGAAGGAAGGAAGGAAGGAAGGAAGGAAGGAAGGAAGGGAAAAAAGAGCAAAAGAAGGGAAAAAATGAAGTGTGAAAGGAAAAAGTAAGTGCATTCTATATAATTCAGGGTTCCTGGGAGAGTTTTTGGTAATATGATAAAAGTTAGGAATGCTATTTGCAACAAAAAATTATGTGGGCCCGGAGAGATAGCACAGCGGCGTTTGCCTTGCAAGCAGCCGATCCAGGACCTAAGGTGGTTGGTTGGTTCGAATCCCGGCGTCCCATATGGTCCCCCGTGCCTGCCAGGAGCTATTTCTGAACAGACAGCCAAGAGTAACCCCTGAGCACCGCCGGGTGTGGCCCAAAAACAAAAACAAAAACAAAAATATTATGCAAGATGAATATATCCTCCTCTTTTTCTCTTGCTCTCTTTCTTCTCACTCCTTTACCAATCTGTTGCAGTCTGTGGAGCAATTCTTAGACCTTTGCAAAGTAAGGAGTTATTAGAAATGAGACATTTGCTCAAGCCAAAGGGAAATGACAGATACTTGTTTGTCCCAAAGGACTTATAGTCTGGCAAGAGTTTCTCAAATACGTTTGAAGATTAAATAACCTTCTTTCTATGTTATGAAAAATCGCAAGATATGAAAGCAATTTTAAGTGGCCTTCAATTGTAAAGCCCAGGGCATGTGGACGAACACAAATTCATGCTAGAAGAACAAACTATCAACCCAGAATCCTCTGAATCCACAGTGTCAAATTTATGAAATGTAAATACATAGTGTAAAGTTATGAAAGGTAAGGAAATAAGACTTTGAGACCTGCAGGACTAGATATATAAGAAAATTTACACAGAAAATACAGAATATGTCAAATGTAGGCTGAAATAATAATAGAGCAGGCAGGTATAGCTGACCTTTCCATCTCAAATGGTTCCCAAAACACCTCCAGTAGTTATTCCTGAGCAAATAGGTTTGGGGACCACACCTGGTGTGGTCCTCAAACCAAAAGAAAAGCAAAATAAAAAACTTAAAATGTGCAAAACAGAAAATAGGACAA